>NC_030851.1:4879967-4978751 GCF_000208745.1 Theobroma cacao | reverse complement strand
CTCCTTGCGGCGTGGGTCAAGTCGACTCTCCCCCAACCGGTGGCGGATCTGGTGGCGCGACGGTCTTCTCTGGCCGGACTCCCTTCATGCTACAGTGCCCCCCCTGAACACGTTTTCTCCTTTTTTGGTTCTTTTTGGATATCTCTCTTTGATTTTTTTTGGTGTGGCTGCTGCGATTTTTTTGTTGCAGGTTCCTCTGTTTTTTGTTCTCTATTTTTTGGCTCCTTGGTTGCTCTCCATTGCTTAGAAAGCTGGTAGTTTTTGTTGCAGGTTCTCCCACCCGAAATGCTACAGTGCCCCCTCTCTTTTATACTCGATTCTCGGGTTCTGGAGGGGGCACGCCCCATTGCCTTGTCCCTGAGCACCCAGGGGCAAGTTCCACTAACCTGCCAGACGCGAATTCTTCTCGTCTGGCAGGTGAGAGAGGTGCCTGGCAGGGTGCGTCCGCACCCTGCCAGTCGTACCTCTCTCCTTTCTTTTTTCATCATTTTTCATTTATTCATTTTTCATTTTTTTTGTTTATTATATTTTTAATTTTTACTTGTTTATAATTTAGTGTCTACAAATACTATCAAGGGGCTTTTTCTTTATTTCAAACAGATGAAGTTGCTAGGAAGAAGACCATCAACATTATTTAAAATTGACCAAGACTTGGGGAATTTAATACTATCAAGGGGCTTCCTTTTTCTTAATTCCAAACAGATGAAGATGCAGTACTGAAAATTACTACCTTTTTCCTTCCTGCTAATCCACTCGTATGCTCAATCTCTGTGATGCTTGCTTCTTTTGCATGGGAGCCTTGAAATTAGCTCAGCACCGAAGAAACCGCAGAACCAAAAAACTCTGGCTCCCTGGTTTATTTTCAGGCTGGGCTAAGTTGTCAAATTTTGACTTTTCATGTCTAAAGCTTAGCTGTAAACAAAATAATTAATTTAAATAGAAAGAATTTTTTTCTCAATTTTAAAAGATCAGATTTAAAAAAAAAAGCATAAATTCATTTATTTTCTTTCCTCCCTTATATTTCTTTCTTATATCAAACAAAATAAGAGAACCAAAGAAATATTATTTTCATTGCACTTCTTTTTTTCTATGACTTTCCTTGTTACCAACGAAATAGTGTACGAAGTTTAACCGCTGACCTGAATTCTACAGCAGCAATCCTAATCATCATTTAGTTTGGGTCAATGCCTACTAAGGACAAAAAATATTAGTTTGCGTTAAAAGAGAGAAAAAAAATTAAAATAGGAAGCCAACTGCGAAGTATTCTGTTGTTCGACTATCGGATGTAGGGCCAGATTTACTCGTGGCAGCTCCTAGTCCACAGATTTAGTCGTTGTTTCCAGAAGAAGGATTAAACTAAAACCCCCAACTTGCAAATTAACAAGCTTCGTGGACTGATTAAAATTTTTGTATTGTAATTGTTACCATCTTTGTTAGTTCGTTTTAAAAGTAAAATCAACCATTTTTGTTAGTTCTTTTTGCTTAGACCAAGTCAAAAGTCATTAGGAATACTGACAATAATCCCTGGAGGTTGCGCTGTGTTTTCTAGATTGGTATTTTTCCAATGAACATACTCACCTCGTGTCCTCGACGAAGCTTCACGGCTCCTTAACGAGTTCCATGGCCGCCATTCCGCCAACTAGATTGCACGAGATATGATCAGGCCTCCATGGATCCTTTCTTTGCAGGTAAGAAATGATCTAAGCCGAAGATGACACTCATGATAGTTTTATGCTCAACAAATCCAGCTTGTTGAATTCATTATTTTGGTAAAATCATTTATAATTTACTGCAAAGGTTTCTTCTTCTGCTATTGAAGTGGAGAAGTTCATCCTCTATTGCCTGGCCTAGGGGTTAGCATTTCTTGCTATTGTTTTTAATGATGCCATCTCTTTTTAACAAAATAATTCAGGTCTAATGATTAAAAATTAAATAAATATTTTACAATTCTAATTTCTCCTTTTTCTCCCTCATTTTTTACTCCTATCAAATACCCCCCCACAAAAAAAAAAAAAAAAAGAATGCAAAATCCAACTTATTTTCTTTCTATCATTTACCTTTTTTCATCTTTAAATATGAGTGTATAAGCTTATTCGAGTCAAGATCTTTAGTCATCACAGATATATATTTTAAATTTATGTTTGATACATTGATGATGTATTGAAATATTTAAAAATAAATATTATAAAATTTCTTCAAAAAAAAAAGTCATGTTTTATGTATAACTTGACATAAATGCTAGGAAATTCATAATAGTAATTTAAAACCAACCTTTACTCGTATTTATGGTGATTATGTTTTTCAAGCAAAAGGAAAACCCTTTGCACTGAGATTTCACAATCATGTCTTTAATTTTTTTTCTTTCTCTTTGCTATACAATTTCGAAATTTATTTTTTCAAATTTTCAAGGAAAAAGATGGATGACAAAGAGAATTTTTTGGCACCTGTAGATACTTGATTTTGGTTAGTACCTATTCTCTAAAAAATCATGTTACAACATAATATTGTACAAAGAACAACGTGAACAAGTGAAGTGCTACTTCATACAAAATAACTAGAACAAGTGAAGTGCTACTTCATGCAAAATAACTAGAACAAGTGAAGCGCTACTTCTTGCAGAACAACTATAACAAGTGAAGTACTACTTAAAGCAGAACAACTAGAATAAGTTAAGCACTACTCCATATGGAACAACTAATACAAGTAGAACAGCTACTTCGAATAGAATAACCATTTTACTTGGATGACAGTGAAAGCAACTCGTAATAAGTGGTAGGGTTCATGGGTTACTTTCATCTTGGGATGTTTCAGAGAGTTTGGCTTGGTGGCTCAGATATGGAGGTAGTTAAGAGGTTGTCCTCTTAACCTTTTCCTGAAGTATAAGTGTTTCTCCCTCCTACCTTGTTCTCATGTACCTATTCATGTACAGTTTCTTCTCTTGTACCTGTTCTCGTATAGCTTCTTCTCTTATACCTATTCTTGTACACCTATTTTCTATTACCTTTTAATTGAGAACAAGTCTTATTACATCCAATTACAGTAACGGTTACTCACATTAATGTTCTTCATAATAATGTCATTCATTAGGCACATTAAAGTTTATTTTTGAGTAACCGCCACTTTTACCACTACATATAGAGCCTCATAATTCATTTAGGGGGCTCTTCTTTCCCCCCTTCGAGCTAACACATTCTCAACTTGAGAGCTTCTCTCTTTAAATTATTTCTTTAATTTTATTCTATTCCCTAATTCTCTTATTGTTCTCTTCCACCTGCCATAACACTCAATATTTCAAGAACTACTCCAATCTTTCTCTCTGTTGCCTCTGGCGCATCTTTTTACTTGTTTGCAATACTTCTTCTTCCTATCACAAAAACCCCATTTACATTTTGGCGACTCCACTAGGGAGGAGTGATTGCATTAAGTAAGACTTTTATTGCTACAATTTCTTGTTATTGAAAAAAATGGAGAGGTCCACTAGCAACCAAGATGCACCTGTTCCTTGTTACATTCAAGATCTGATGAGAATGATCCAAGCTTCTCAAGAGAGGATGCAAACATTGGAGGACAATAATAGGTGAATGATGGATACTATATCTCAACTCGCATCCTCTACTGTCATCACTTTTTAAGCCCAACCTATACACCTTAATGAGAGTGCACCTGTAGTTACAAACACTAAGGCGAATGAAAGAAATGGAGAAAATGCAATTGATGTGGATGTTCAAGGAGAAGTTCTTCTTCTCTACTTAAGAGAAGGTTAATCTCTTTGATTTGACTTTTGCTACCTTAGCGGAAATGGCACGAAGAACCAATAATACGGTTTTCAGACAAAAGGGAGCTACTCGCTTCGATAGAAGGAATACTCCAACAGTGAATGCAATTTAAGAAGGAGGTAGAGAAAGAAGAGATCCTTTTCAGAAGGGAATATTCCATAAGAAAATGCAAGCAGAAGAATTATTGATTGAGAACAACAGGGTCCAGAACAATCAGCTTCCTGATCATGTATGATATTTCTATGACTTTAACTCTTCATTACTTTATGAAATGTAATTTGACATTAAAAAAAAATTCATATTCAGGCGCTAGCTTTATCGCTTATATTTTGATTGTAATTATATTATATTATTGGTCGCCAGCTTTATTGCTCATTCTTTGACCATAGTTTATCACTCTTACTTCAGCCGCAAGCTTTACCGCTCATATTTGGTTGCAATGATATTTTTCTATTGGTCGCAAGCTTTATTGCTTATTCTTTGACCATAATTTATTACTCATATTCCAGCCACTAGCTTTATCGCTCATAATTTGGCTGTAATGATGTTATGCTATTAGTCGCTATCTTTATCGCTCGTTTCTTAGCCCTAGCTTATTACTCATGAATTGGCCGCAGCTTTTACGCTTACTTATTTTAAGGGTTGAATTAATCTCTTTCATATCAAGTTAGAGTTAATCTCCGTGATGTAAAGTTGAGAGTTCCCTTTTGGCCACATACAATAATATGAAATGTGAATAAATACGCAACAAGCGTATGGCAATATTATTATTGCAAAAGAAAAGAAATGTGATATATCAATAGTGAAGTACTAACTCAAATGAGCTTTCAAAAAGAGTAAAGGAAAAGCAAAAGACTAGTCAATTACATACTCCATAAAGAATAGTTATGTCAAACCCTGCTATGTAAAATAATTATAATGTCATTCACATGCTCGATAGAATGTTTGTATATTTAGGAAGTTCGAGAAATCGTTAAAAGACGATATTGCCCCTAATGGTATCATTAAGTCGATTAAGCCTCGAACTAGTTCAAATAGAAATTTTAAGGTGAAATTAAGAGTTTCACAGTTCAGAGATGACTCAAAACAGTAATTAGGAGTTCGAGGATCAATTCGGAGTCAAACCGAAATTTTCACTATCTAGGGGCAAAATTATAATTTTTCCACCTGCGGACAAAATTTGAGATTTTGAGAGAATTTAGATCACATTTGATAAATTGGAGAATGGTATGAGTATAAGGGATGAAAAATATGTCTATGGGCAATTTTTCAGTTTTTGGGGCAAAAATGTAATTTTTGACTTTTACGGGGGCAAAAGTGTAAATTTCAAAAATTACTCCACCAAGACTTTGGATAAGTCTGAGAATTTTATCTAAGCTATGGATATGTGGGACAAGTGTATGGTGAAAATTTGGAAACAAATGGATGGCTAGAATTTAAGGAATTAATAAAATAAAAAAAATGAATAAAATAATATTATATTATTTTAGCCTTTAAAAAGGTCAAAATTTCCAGAATTCTCATCTTCTTCAAGCCGTCCAAACCAGGAGAGAAAAGGGGGAAAAGAAATAAGAACCCTAGCTGAAAAATTTGGGGAAAATCAAGAGAAATCAAGAAATCAAGCATTAAAAAGGTAAATTTCATTGATTTTCCTTGTGATTTTCACTACCCATGCATTTTTTTCTCATTTCCATGCAAAATTAGAAAGTGGGTATGGACACCCATGCTGGCCAAACCTCCATGGATGAGTTTTGAGCTTGAGTTTTGGTTGATTTTAATTGAATTAAGTGATTTTAGTTAGGTTATATTGAAATATAGCAAAAATAAGCTAGAGAAATAATTTTCTCCCATTGAAACCCATTATGCCGAATTTTCTAGGGGAATATTGGCTGCTGATCTTGATGTTTATTTGAGGAATTATGATGAATAATGATGAATTATGAGCCTAGAAAAATAATGAGAATTTTCGGAGCAAAAATACGAATTTTTACCCATTAGGGGTATTTTCGTAATTTGCTATCGGGACTGATAATTTGCACCACACTGAGGGACATTAAGTCAATTTGGGTGCAATTGAGGTATAGAAACTGAAAAAAATTAATTTGAGATTAAATTGGACGCGTTAGTAATTTAATCGGGTAATAGGCCGAATTAGGTCAGCACCGCATTTAAGCGGTAGTCGGATAAGTTGCATGTCATATCATGCATATATACCGAGCCTGAATTGATTTTATAATGGTCAAGCATTGATGTGGTGAATTATGTATTGTACATTGTGGATAGGTGGTGAGCAAATTACACTGGTAAAAGTACAGAAATTGTGCTTGAAGACTGAGATTAGGAGTACATCGACTCCTAGAACTGTGAGTGGACAATTTATCGTCTTAAATATCTAGAGTAATTATACTTGTTTGATGCTTTTATTGAATGGTGAATTTAAATTATAAAATATTATGTTTTCCAATTAAAATGTTTTTTAATAAAAATGAGATTTATACTGGTTTTGAAATCAAATATTGTTTTGGGAAAATTGAGTATATGGAGACTGTGTTGAAATTTATGATTTTATATGTTATTGAAATTGTGGCTTATGACACTATGGTAGCATAATGGCTAATTTTTTTGGGTTGGCATGAAATATATGAACAGTTTTGGATTGGTCTCGGTAGACTGGATTACATTTTATTCGCCATATTATGCTACTGGAATTTTTATGGGTCTGGTGGTATATTAAACGGTCACTGCAGTGGTGGGGGTTTCCGTGGACTGCCTATGAGAGGGGCACGGTAACTCAATTATATACTTACCTCCGGGGGGAGATGTTGGGTGAAGTATCTCCTGAGGTATGATTTGAGTGCACCTCACGTTCGGGCCACCACGTGAGAGTGAGACTCAGCCAACGCCAAGGAACGGCTGTGTGTCAGATGTGAAAACATGTTTATGGGTATGGGTCATTGAACAGCCTTGGCGGTCTCAGTGGGATACCTTGACGAAGGTACCCGCGAGAATGATATTGGCAGGGGCCAAGTTTAAAAAAATTCATAAGTCGGGGAAATTTTGATGAAAAGAAATTATTTGGTATAGATTGAAACGAATTTTGTGTTATGAACATTATTGAGATATAACGTTTTTATATTGTCTCCATCTACTCGGCTTTAGATGCTTTTGATGGTAATTGTTTACTCACTGGGATTATTTAATCTCACCCCTCTTCCTATCCATTTTTCAGGCTCAGGACAGTTTGTTGATAGTTGATTAAGACGAGAATTAATCTCGGAGTTGCATCATAGGAAGTAAGGGTTCGTAGCTCTACACTTTCTTGGTTAGTTGGGGGCCCACGTGTCACTGTAAACGAAATTTCATACTTTAATTATCTTTATTACTATATGAATAAATTTATTTTACTCTTACGCTACAAAAGTTATTTTAGGAAGACTTTGAAAATATTGTGTTTTAAGAAAATAGAATATTTTATTTAATGTTTTTATTATATTCAAATAGCTATAATTTTACTTTAAACGAATGTTTTAGACTTCAAAATTTAATTTAAATCATGAAATATGTGTTTCCACTTACATATTACATTTTTCGAATTTCAAATTTTTTTTAAAAAAAAATTGACGAAAATGCCCTTGTGAGCTAGAAAATAATATTTTATTGTTTTGAGTTGGAACCAACTATGTTTTCTTGAAATGCGAGATTTAATAACTGTCGCTCACCGGGGAGATACGAAAGTTGATGCTAAGCCTTGCGGGGTTTCGATCGGCATTCGGGGTAATGAGTGCTTATCGGGACGTCGTGACGGTTGTCACCGGCTCGATGGGAGTTCCGGGTCGTAACACGTTATTATTAGCAAATACATCTAATTGTTCTTGTACTTCAGCTTCATGTTTTTTCAATAAAGCTATCTTCGCTTCAATGTCTTCTAACTCATTTTCCAATGAAGACTTGTTGAGAAAAATCTTGACTTTAGATTTACAATCACTGAGGCACTCAAGCTTGAATCCAAAGTTACAAGCATCATCGAAATCCTGTAACATCTGTTGCAATTCCTCTGATGAAGCACTCATTAGTGGAGCATGGGAAATGGCTAAAGCTCGACCCAACACTTCCATCATTAAGCAAATGACGTCTACGTTTTTTACAAAAGAGGTATTCCTAAACTCTCCTTCTATATTGAAAACATGCTCCAAGTATGCCACTTACTCCAATGAAACTTGAAAGCCATGAAAGTCAACTTTCTTATCACTTTGTTCAGTATGTGCTACTTGAGTGCCAGAAGCACTACTTGCATCTCTATGTTCTGGCACTGGGGATGAAAAAGCACGAGGATTATTTGGAATAGCTCCAACATTATCAGTATCAACTCCAACATCATGAATAACCTCAACATTTGGAGTAGCCTCAGGGACAACTTCAACAGCAGGAATAGTCTCAGTGTCAGGAACAACCTCATCTCAAATAACTTGGGAAGTAAGAATAATCTTAACTTTAAAAAAAAAATGGAACAACATCAATCGGAGTAACATAGTGATATGTTTATACCTGATTCATGGTAGAGCTTTGAACACGATTTGGAATTAGAACATCCAAATCAATGAAATTATCAAAAGGGACTAGCTCACCTTCAACTTCAGCTTCATCAACATCAACAGACTCATCATCAAATTCATTACTATGTTCAGAGTCATATGATTCTTTCTCAGTCTTAGCTTCAAAAGTCTCTTCCTCTTCAACTGAGTTAAGTTCTACTTTCGCAGTTGTTTCTCTCTACAAAAAAAAAATATGATGAGGAAATGAATTTAAAAAAAAAGTAAATGAAGAAGTAAATGATGAACTTACTTTTCGATGCACATGTTTTATTTGATTAGTAAGTGCGTGAGGAACATCATCTTCTTTTTCAATTACATTTTTTTTCTTTTTTAGAGAAATCAAGCATAAGGATATATCGGAGTTACTTATAGGAGGAGTGTAGAGACAAGCTCTGGGATTAGTCAAAGACATAATAAAAGATCTCCATTTTTCAACACACTTCCTCCAATAAGCAAACCATCTAAAAGTGTGGATACCAACTCTATCAAAAGCTGAGACAGTACAACTCTTAAGTTTATCTAAAAGGAGTTGAAGTCCTACCATGAGGAATGAAGAAATGCAAGAAGAAAAACTGATAGTTAAAGAAGAGTCAGGCGGAGCTGGTTGGTCAAACTCAAATTGGCATGCCACTCTAGAAGGAGAATATACCTCAACAGAAAGAATATTTCTATCTCCACCTGAACTGGAACTCTCAATCATAGATGGCAATTGGGAACTATGAACCCATACATAAAAGTTAATACCGTATGAACTCATTCTTCCAGACTGTAGAAGGTGGCGATCATAATAAATTTCAGGATCACTAAATCCATTTATGGGCTGCACATAAGGTCTGGGATTGAATTCTTTTGTCACATCCATCATTTCAAGAACATTACCTCTCAAAAGTCGATCATGCCATGCCGAAGCTCTGTAGTTGTTCCTGGATAAAGGGTTATTCACGAAAAAAGATGCAAAAGGATATGCATTAGGCACGAGAGCGCAAATACCAAACCTTTCCTATAGGCACATCTGAATGAAGGAAGCATCCACATAAGTTAAAACTTTGTAATACCCAGCTGATTCAACAGTTTTAAGTTAGTACAAGTCTAATCTCTTATATAGAGATCCTAAATACAGTGGAGCAAGAGGAAAATGCATTCCCTTAACAATTTTTATTGCTAAAGGAACAATTGCTGGAGAGATACCATCATCTGGACACCCTGGGAGTATGTGTCGTGCCAACCAAAAGATTATTAAAGCCACTAGCTCATGCTTATGGTCTAGGTACTCAAGAGAACCAATTTCAATTCCCTTAGCATTGAACTTTTTATAAAAAATCCCTATCCAATTAGAGAATTATGCAACCTTCGAAATTTTAATTAGACTCTTAAGTAGATCAAGGAAAAAGTCTCGAATACCTACCTTTTCTTCAAAAGTTTAATAGAGTGAAAATCATGTTTTCCTATACAAGGAAGTTCCAAGAGAACACATACATCTTCCAGAGTGAAGGTAAATTCCCCCCATGCTGCAATCATAGTATGAAAAAAAGTGCTCCACCTTGCAAGAATAGCGCGCCATACATTCATCCTTTTTTCTCTACAAATATTAAGCTTGGAAATGACACGTATAACATCAAGTATCCCAGCAGAAGAGAGAAGTTTAACATAAGAAAGATTTTTCAACACCTTAATCACCCAGTCATCCCAACCATGAACAAATTCATAATTGGAGCCTAACTTAATAGCAGAAAGGGAAAACTCACCACGTTCAAACCTGAACTTCAGAATAGATTGTCCTGGAATACCAATTCTTTTATAAGGAGGTGCTTCTGAGCATAGACGATTCCAATCATATCCAACAGGCTCAGAGGGATGTTCGTCACCCTGTTTAGCACGAATTTCTTCCCCAAAACGATATTCTCCTCGTTCTTTAATAATTTTATCTTCTCAATTTTCAAGGACAAGAGAAACTTCACCACTATTTCCTACTCTAATTTTCTTGGAAGCAACTAATTCTGAATCATTATTCTTTCTTTTATGTGTAGTGATTTTTTCCTTGTTGCAGCCCTTTCAGGCTCACCATAATGGATCTTCGGAGTAAGACGCATCTTAAGCATAAGGGAAGATGGAAAAAAAGCCTACAAACGTGATCATGAAAAAAAAATAAGTATATATACACAATAATTTTTATTATTTATGTACTTGTAAAAAAATAATAAATATATATAAATAACAATAATAATGAATAAAACTAAAATATATATATTATTTTAAAAAATATATAATAATTAAAAGAACTCGAGGCACATGCCGCGAGCTTTACTTTAAAAAGCTTGCGACACATGCTGCAAGCTTCACTTAAAAGAGAGTTTCAATTTAAAAAACAAAAAGCTAAGTAAAAAGCTGCACCAAAACAAAAGACAAGTCAAAGTCAATTTATATTAAAAAAAAATAGAAACACATGCAGCTTTTGTTAGCCTTTATGCAAAACAAAAGACAAGTCAACGTCAAGTTATATTAAAAAAAAAAGAAAAACGTGCAGCTTTTGCTAGCTTTTATGCGTTTATCAGTTTGTTTCTTTATTCTAGTGTTTCTCTCTCTAACTGGCATGCGGTTCACTTTAGCCTTTTCTTGCTTTCTTTATTCTAATATTTCTCTTTTCTATTTGACACTACACGTCAAAATAAAACAATAAATTATACTTTAAAAAAAAAATAAATCAAGAAGCCTATTACTCCAAGCTGTAAGATCTAAAAACAAACACCTTGTAACAAGCCAGGGTAATAAAGGATTGAAACAAAGTCAGGGTAACATAAATATTCTTGCTTTGTAATTTTCTTCTACAATCAAATAATTTATTTATTTATTTGAATATATATATATACACACATAAAAAAAATCATCTCATGTATGAATTTTTTTTTTCTTTTTCTCTTTCCCCATATTTCAATTTAAAAAAATTTCATGCAAGGGGCAACAAGTAAGAGAAATTTAACTGATTGAAAAAAAAAAAAGAAATTCAACCGATTAAAAAAATTACAAGAAGAAGAAAACTTACTTGCTTGAAAAGATTCGCAAAAGAATCGACTTTACTCTGAAATTTGTTTTGCTTTCCCTTGAATATGAATGAAAAAAATTGTTCATAGTAACTTGATATTTATAGGCAATATAGAATCAAAGTTTTTTTATGAAAAAGATTAACTTTCCTTTTACTAGTTGTATCTTGAAAATCTTATTTTATATGAAAAAAATATTATTGCATAATCAATCAACTATTACAAAAGATATTTATATTACAAAAAAAATATTGGCATTACACCTTACACAAGGCAGTAACGTGTTACTACCTAAAGCATTACTGGCTACGATGTTACTGTTTAAGGCGATATTGCCCAAGGTGTTGCTACTCTAAGTGATACAGTATGACATTTTAAATAAATACATAAGAATTATTTTTAATATTGAATTATTATGTATGGGGCAAAATGTAGATACTTGATTTTTGTTAATACCTATTCTCTAAAGAATCATGTTACAACATAATATTATACAGAGAACAACGTGAACAAGTGAAATGCTACTTCACGCAGAATAACTAGAACAAGTGAAGCACTACTTCATGTAGAACAAGTGAAGCACTACTTCATGTAGAACAAGTGAAGCACTACTTCATGCATAACAACTATAACAAGTGAAGTACTACTTAAAGCAAAACAACTAGAATAAGTAAAGCACTACTCCATATGGAACAACTAATACAAGTAGAACAGCTACTTCGAATAGAATAACCACTTCACTTGGATGACAGTGAAAACAACTCGGAATAAGTGGTAGGGTTCATGGGTTACTTTCATCTTAGGATGTTTCAGAGAGTTCGGCTTGGTGGCTCAGATATGGAGGTAGTTAAGAGATTTTCCTCTTAACCTTTTCCTGAAACATAAGTGTTTCACCCTTCTACCTTGTTCTCGTGTACCTATTCATGTATAGCTTATTCTTTTGTACTTGTTCTCGTATAGTTTATTCTCTTGTACCTATTCTTGTACACTTATTTTCTATTACCTTTTACTTGAAAACAAGTCTTATTACATCAAATTACAGTAACGGTTACTCACATTAATGTTCTTCATAATAATGTCATTCATTAGGCACATTAAAGTCTATTTTTGAGTAACTGTCACTTTTACCACTATATATAGAGCCTCACAATTCATTTATGGGGACTTTTCTCTCCCCCTATCCGAGCTAACACATTCTTAGCTTGAGAGCTTCTCTCTCTAATTCTCTTTTATTCATGAATTCTCTTATTATTCTCTATCACTTGTCACAACACTCAATATTTCAGGAATTGCTCCAATCTTCCTCTTTGTCACCTCTGGCACATCCTTTTACTTATTTGCAATGCTTCATTTCCCTATCACAAGAACCCCCTTTACAGCACCCAATGACATTCTCACTATACTTTTCCAAAATAATAATCAAGTATTTAATTAACAAATTATATAATTTTTATCTTAAAATCAATATAGCTTTCTAGTATTAAATTGCAAGTAAGACAACAACCTTTTAGAATTCTTTCAATTTGATAATTGATTACTCTTATTATTATCTTTTCAAAAAAAAAAGAAAGAAATTGGTCACTCTCCAAATTAAATTAAAAAAAATAGTTTTTTTTTTAAAAAGATTATAACGGTGGAAAAGAAAAAGAGAAAGATAAAAAAAATATATTTTATTATTTTTAAAATTTAATAATATATATTTTTAAGATTTTAAAAATTTAAAAATTATTTTTTAATAAAATGACATTATTTATGATATGTTAATGCATCAAATATAGACTTTATATTTTTAATACAATTTTATTAATAATGGATTGAGCTTTGTGGGATTATGAACCAAACTGAACCATAGTCACCAAGGCCCTAGTCCTCCCGCACCCTGCCCAATACCGCAATCTTTCCAGATCCAAGTCCAACCTTTCATTCATTTCATTTTACCGCCAAATTTCGTGATTTTCAAAAAGCCCTCCTTCTCTCTCCCCTCTTTCTTACACCGCAAATATGGCGAGAGAAACACAATCCACGTCATCAATGGAGGAAGAAGAGGAGGAAGAAATTTTCTCCGATTCCGACCCGAGCTATTCAAGCGACGAATACACCGTTGATCGTCAAGAAGAAGAAGAAGAAGCGAACGATCATGACGACGACGGTGACGGTGGACAATCCACCGCTCACCATCCACCGTCCGATCAAGATCTCAAATCTAAAAACGTCGATGCTTTGCTAAGGTACTCTTCATTTCCAAAATCAAATACCTAACCTCTAATAGAAAAACGAAGAACTCGAGTGACCAGAGAAAATTTTCCTTTTAAATTAATCTAGGGTTTCGTTTTTGGTTTCCTATAAGTTTAAAATGAAAATAATGTCTGATCTAGGGTAAATTTGTTTATGCAATAATTCTTTTATTATTCTTTTGATATCGTTTATGGTGTGTGACACCCAGAATATCGATATAGTCAAATAATTTAATGGAAACTTTCTTCAGTTTTGTGAAATTGAATTCTAAGGTAATGATTTATTAGGGGCAACCTTATTGTGAGGAGACAACCGCTGCTTCCGCGAGTTCTTTCAGTGACAGAAGGAGCAGCAGTTTGTAGGAAACCATTCAAGCTCCCATGTTCTAACGGCTACGGTAATGGGAATGAACAGCTTGCACGTCGTCTTTGGGCCCGGAAGCGGTTTGTTCCTTGGGGCTCTTCAAGGCCAGCGTTAGTAGCAATAACCAATCGGCTGGATGTAAATAGAACAGATGGGACTGATGTTGTGGAAGAAATTGTGACTCTGCCACCTGGTGTTGATCCTCTGGTATTGTGGCAACCTGAAGAATCTGAAGATGGACCCAACAACTTAGTGCCAATAGCAGTTGATCCCTTGCTTGTTCGTTTTCTTCGACCCCATCAAAGGTATTGTTCATCAGTGAGAATCCTGCAGTTCAATTTTGGTGTATGCAGGATGTGTTTATGTACGTTATTTTTATGTGTTTATATTTGTAAGTTTGTGTGTGCATGCATGTGTCATGTTGATGGAATTCAGAAATGAACACGTTCAGTTCTAAACTATAGTAGTTAATAGCCAATTGGGACACATTGCTACCTGTCTCTATATGGATTTGATTTGGGTATCGTTGTGGTCATTGACAGGCAAGACATTAGATTTAGAATGAGCATGTTAACAGTTATAGACTCTGGTGTTTAGATTATGGATTTATCTCTTCTTACTTTTTGTAATTGGTGACATGAGATTTTCACTTTGTATGCAGAGAAGGGGTTCAGTTCATGTTTGAATGTGTTTCCGGGTTATATAGTGCTGCTAATATATATGGATGCATTCTTGCTGATGATATGGGGTAAACATCTTATCCCTTCAGGGTAAATTCCTGCACACTGAGTTTATGACCTCAGTTGTTTTGCTCTTTATGTTAGTTACATAACTTTCATATTTGCAGTTTGGGAAAGACATTGCAGTCAATCGCTTTACTATATACTCTTCTACGTCAAGGTTTTGATGGGAAGCCTATGGTTAAGAAGGCCATTATTGTCACCCCAACCAGTCTTGTCAGTAACTGGGAGGCAGAAATCAATAAGTGGGTTGGAGAAAGAGTTCAGCTTATAGCTCTCTGTGAAAGCAGCAGAGATGATGTTGTCTGTGGAATTGACAGCTTCACAAGTCCCTGCAGCTCTTTACAGGTAATCTTTGTACTCAATGATTGATATGGTAATATTTTTGAAAATATTTATTAATCTAATCAATCCTTTCCAGGTATTGATTGTTTCATATGAGACATTTAGGATGCATTCATCAAAATTTTGCCAAAGTGAGTCTTGTGATCTTCTCATTTGTGATGAGGCTCACAGGCTGAAAAATGACCAGACAATAACAAACCGGGTATGTTTCTGAAGAAATGCCTTTCTCTTCTATTCGTGCTTGGTAGATGTCATCTTGTCTGTCTGTCTGTCTGTTTGTTTTTTTTTTTTTTTGGATAATTGAATTGAATTTTTCCAATGTCCAAAAAAGGCAGCACAAGTCTGCTACCAAAGGTACATTAAAGGGAATATCCCCCACTAAAGCAGCTAGCTAGCTAATTCTTTTTGACCATCCAAACATATAAAAAGTCATTTTATTTGTTACTTTTCTAACAATGTCCATGAATATGTCTCTGGACTAGGCATTGGCTGCTCTCTCATGTAAGCGCCGGATTCTGTTATCTGGAACTCCCATGCAGGTATAGACATTTGCATATGATTTTTAATATGCTTTATGGACTTCAGTTTGTCTTCCTAACATATAAATTCTCCCTCCTTTTGTATCCAAACAGAATGACCTTGAAGAGTTCTTTGCAATGGTCAACTTCACTAATCAAGGGATTTTGGGTGATGTTGCATACTTTCGTCGCTACTATGAGGTATGCTGATCCCTTGACATTGTAGTTTAGAGGTTAAATATGAAATGCAAAGAGCACATGGAAATTTATGTCTCTGGGCGAGTTCAAGATGTTTAGTATTTTAACTCCAAAATCACCTTTCAAGTTATGTATTTGAATTGAAAACTCATACTGTCTATCCTAAAGTATGAAGGATATAGTATCATGGTGGAAACCATTATAGTGTCTTGTTAAACTAATCTATACATATTTAAATTAGGCTTTTCAAAAAAAATAAAGAATTAGAGATTATAAATCTGTTAGGAATGTATACTAAGTTGTATTATTGGTGACCACATAATTATTCCTGTTCTTTCCTTTTCTTTCTTTTTTTTCACTCTATGGACATGTGCTTGTTTGTTTTATATACTCTAATGCATACGAATAATGAAGGCACCGATTATTTGTGGAAGAGAACCAACTGCTAGCGAAGAAGAGAAGATGCTAGCTTCAGAACGCTCTTCAGAATTAAGTGCAAAAGTGAATCAGGTGATTTAAGTTCATTATTATTATCTTGAACAATAGGGCAATTGAAGAGAGTTTCTTGAGGATTATATTGGCATTTTCACTGGTATTTGACAATTATTTAGTAGACCAGTAGTTTCTCTCTTCCTGAAATAAGTCACTTTTTGTACTGATGATGACTGTAATTCTTTTCAAATAACTGCTTCCTGTGTTTTTCACAATTGACTAAAAGTATACACTATTGCAGTTCATATTGAGGAGGACTAATGTGTTGCTATCAAATCATCTGCCTCCAAAAGTATGGCCTTTATGTTGACTTTCTTGTCAATTTTTTACATACCACCATCCTCTTACATTTTTTTTAATCTTTTACTAAAGCCTTATTATTTAAAATATAAATATTTAATGGCTTATCTGAATTTTCCCTGTTGGACATTTTTGTTTTTCTTTCAGATAGTTGAAGTAGTTTGCTGCAAGTTGACTCCTCTACAGTCCGAGTTATACAACCATTTTATACACTCCAAAAATGTAGGTTTATTTTTTATTGATTTACTGTGAACCACCTGAATATGCACCATGTCTAGACTGGAAATAATTGTTATATTGTCCCTCTTGAACACAGGTTAAACGAGCCATCACTGAAGAAGCAAAGCAATCAAAGATATTGGCTTATATTACAGCTCTTAAGAAGCTATGCAATCATCCAAAGGTACTATAGTTTCGGGGAAAAACAGATTTCTGGACATGTTTCTTAGTGAAAATTGAGTTTCGTACTTATTGTGAGGACACGATGTCCTTTTCTTTGGTGTTTTTTTTTGTTCCATTTAGCATTCCATATTCGACATGATGTCCTTTTCTGCGTTCAACATTTCACATTGACCTGGATGCACAGGCATTTGTTTTATTTGACTTCTCTTGTTTACCTCTCTATTTGATTTCTCTTCTATTTCTAACATTCAGAAAATCACTTTATTTTCATGGATGATATTTCTTTATGTAGCTCATTTATGATACTATAAGAAGTGGAAGTCCAGGAACTACAGGATTTGAGGACTGTATGCGCTTTTTCCCACCAGAAATGTTCTCAGGAAGGTAGGCTTCTCGCTTTTCTGTTATTTTTATGCTTCATGTCAATAGTCTAAGATCTCATATGATTTTTTTTCTCCTTTGATTCTTAGATCTGGATCATGGACTGGTGGTGATGGGGCTTGGGTTGAACTGTCTGGGAAAATGCATGTATTAGCCCGATTGCTGGCTCATCTACGTCAGAGAACTGATGACCGCATTGTTCTTGTCTCAAACTATACACAGGTCAATTTAAATGGCTAAAAAATGTGGTTCAGTTGTATAGAGCAATTTTTTTTTTATTTGAATCATATAGAACATCATAAATGAGCAAAACATTCATGTTTGTCAAACTTGCTCATGGGGAAACACCACTTTTTCATGGACCACTTCTGTTCCTATTGCAACCTGCATCAACGTTTATGTTGAGCATTAAATAGATTTTCTGGGGATAAATCATCATCTAGTTTATTTTTTGGCGAAAATGAATTTATTGTGCATCAGACGCTGGACCTATTTGCTCAATTGTGTCGTGAAAGAAGATATCCATACTTGAGGCTTGATGGAACCACATCAATTAGCAAAAGGCAGAAACTAGTTAATCGTTTTAATGACCCAACCAAGGTATGATATTTCTTACATGAATACATTTGTGGATAAGGCTTCTCTAGTTCATAGTTTTGCTGGAGGGCTTATACTCATAATCCAGATTGATTCAACATTTTGCAGGATGAGTTTGTGTTTCTATTAAGTAGCAAGGCTGGTGGTTGTGGTCTCAATTTGATAGGTGGTAACCGGCTTGTCTTGTTTGACCCTGATTGGAACCCTGCTAATGATAAGCAAGTAATATCTTTTCTAAGCTCTGATTATTTCTAAAGTCACTAAAGAAGTAGAAACTTGTCGTTTGACCCAATATCTGACTATTTGCAAACATAAATTAGGCTGCTGCAAGGGTTTGGAGAGATGGGCAAAAAAAGAGAGTTTACATCTACAGATTCCTAAGTACTGGAACAATTGAAGAAAAGGTTTTGATGTCAATTTAACTGAATATAAATCAGTTTTTGCATAATAAAACTTCCAATATATATATAGTTGGAATGAGAGGGCATATTTATATTTCTGTAGGTGTACCAGCGTCAAATGTCAAAGGAAGGGCTTCAAAAAGTTATCCAGCAGGAGCAAGTGGACAGCCTTATGGCACAGGTTCCTATTTGTTGGTTTTTCATGCTTTTTGTTGAAACTTGATCTTAGTTCATCATGTACCAACTGTTTTTGATTGCAGGGAAACTTTTTCTCAACAGAAGATTTACGTGACCTTTTCACATTTTATGATAATGTGAGGTATTGTGTTTCCCTAATTTGTAATATACTATTAAATGCATTACATAATATTGTTTTTTTATTTATCAGGATTAGGGTAACATCTTCAGTAGTGAACCTGAAAGAGTGTGAGGTTACACAAACTGTGGGTATTTTGTTATCAAATAATATGAATTAAGAGCATAAGCATCTTGTGAGCCTCTTAACTTTCAGCAACAAGACATGACATTAGCTCAGACAATAGTCTCTTTGTTACTAAAGGCTACAAATTACCACAGGAATAAAGAAATCAAAATGAAAATTGTTGCGTTGTCTTTGGCAGCAAGTCGAGCATGGCCATGGCTTATGTAGTAACATGGACAAAAAGTAAATTAGTTTTGCTGGTTTTATCAAGCATGCCACTTCTTATTTCACTTGTACATAGCTATGCTGTTCCAGTTCACTTTATCTTTGAACAATTGATTACAATGTATTTAGCTGGAGCAATCCCCAGTCCATCTTCATGCTTGTGTAACATGACCATGTATCTCATAAACTACGCAGGTCTGAAATTCATGAAAAGATGAATTGCAACCGTTGTGAAAATTATGATACTGGCCCTGAGAACATAGGAGAGCAGGAACAATACGACTCAAAAAATGGAAGTTCTGCATCTGATCAAGAGGTTTTTGACATAGGTGGATTTGCAGGATTAGCTGGGTGTTTGGATAAGTTAAAGAGCTCAGAAAAACAGGTTTGGCTATTATTGAGTTAGTGAATATACTGGTGCCTTATTTCCTTCTAATATGTTTGATTCTGTTTATCTTCTTGGGTATGGTTTTCAGGTGGGGACTCCCTTAGAAGAGGATTTAGTTAGTTGGGGGCATCATTTTCGCTCAGAATCAGTTCCTGATGCTATTCTTCAAGCTTCAGCTGGTGATGAGGTATGCCAATTTTTATGAAGTGTCATTTTTTCTGTTGACTGATGAGGTTTATTGTGCTAAAACATTTTTGGATCTAAGGGTTGTTATTTCTCTCCAATCACGTATCTTTGACTGCCAATCATAGAACAACTGCACAGATTACTGGAAACCTAAATGGAGCATGTCTTAATTTAAAGTCTAACCTGACGGTGAACAGTTTACAGTGCAGAAATGCTTATTCTCTCCCTCATACATACATACATACATACATACATACATACATATACATATGTATGAAAAATACTTTTAGAAGTGTTTTATATTATTTGAAAAGATATACTCTATATTAAATGTTTTCTTGTGAAAGATGAGAAGGAATTTTCCAGTTTCTTTTTTCTTTCTAAATCTTTTGACTGTTTGGCACTTTTATATTATACTTGCCATTTTACTTTTTCCACATTACATATTCAGAAGAAACAGAGAACTGGAATATCAAAAAAGCCTCATTTTGCATCCAAAACCAAGAAGTTTTATGTTGTCATACAACCCTAAACTATGCTGCAAGTCTATGCAAATTAATGGTCTGAAGCATTTGAAGAATGAGCTTCCTCTTGTGAAATTTGTTCATTTAGTGTAAAATTTGTAATGCGAGTGCTAACTTCATGTTGTAGGTCACATTCGTCTTCACAAATCAAGTAGATGGGAAGCTTGTTCCTATTGAATCGAAGGTAAACCCAAGGATGCAGGAAAAGGAAGGAAATAAGAGCCAAAATATTGGAAAGGCAAACGTGCTCAAAAGAGAAGGAACTAAGATCCAGAAGACCGCCAATCAAAACCTGGATTCTAAGTCAAGCTTTTTGTCCAAACATCACAACCTATTAAATTCTGTTTCTTCCACTAGAAATCAAAATTCTTTGAGGGTAACACCAGTTACTTCCTCCACCCCTTTCCAAGGGCAAATTGTGAAATCAATGAGAAGTTCCCTGAGAGGTGAACTTCATGAGACAATAAAGGGTGAACTTTCTCTTGGAAATCAATTACCCCTGAAAAGATCATCCCCTGCTTCTGTAGAACATGATGATGATTTTCAATGAAGCTTTTGGCAGCGTATATAGAGCATTATAAATTATTGCCTCCCCTCCCTTCCCTTCCCTCTGGAAATGGAAGTAAAGTGCAGTCATAGACAGATGGGCTATGGTGATTTTCATTCACTAAAAAGGTAGGATTTTGAGCTGTTTGTGCCCTCACTAAGCTAAAACTTATTCTAAACAACATTAAGACAAAAACATGGGAAATCAAATCAAAGCATGCTCCTTACTTCTCATTATACCTCTTCTGGCTTTTTTACTAAAGGCCAAGATTAGTGCGTGGTTTATTTTGGTACAATACAAATCAAAACTTACCATAATGTAGTTTACATTCAAAGCACCTGAATAAGAAAGTAGAGGTTCTCTCCGAGATGCAACATTGGAAACAGAGCCTTGTATTGAACACGAAATATAAGATAGATTCTTCTTAGATTAAGAGTACAAAAAGACAAGTTTGCTAGCGAAGTGGGAGACCAAAAGCAGACATACTGCCAATTAGACCAGCATTTTCTCTACTAATCCATGAAGTTGGCACATTGTCTCTAGCTAATCCATAGTTTCTCTCACTCTTGAAGCATCAAATTGGGAACCGAACACTTGTCAAATTCCCATTTGGGGGAATCGATGGGGGAAAATTCCATTTCGATGAGAATGAATGAAGCATGTGGAAGGTCAATAGAGGGCCAAAACGAAAATGTCATTCATCTTCACAAATTATTGATGGTCAAACAGAGGACTAAATTAAAGTTTTCTGGTTTTGTTGTGTAGGTAAGAGTTGAGAAACTTTATATCTACTTAATCTTTACGCTCAAAGATCACACCAGCTAAGGTCCACATGGGCGTCTTTGAAAAACTTCTCAACACTGTAAGATGGATGGAAATGAAGAACAAATGAACTTAAAATATAGCAGCCCTAACATGGGAAACCAGCCATAGAAACAACATGTACAAAGTCCACCAACATGTAAGTAAAAATCATTAGTTAAATAAGAAAAAACTTTTGTTTTCATGGATAAATCTGAGATGACTTAGTTTGATCCTAACCCAATCATGAAGATGCTAGAATTTAGAATTCAACCGACTTTAGATTGAGAGTAACTCTTTTTATACTGACAAAATCAGGCAGTTTAGAAACTGTGTACATATCATCAGTTTGATAGAGTTTCAATAATCATTGGGACCATCTTGGTTTTGTCTGGTCGTTTTTCTTTTTGTGAAAAAGAATCATGAGTTGGCCACACCCAAGCTAGTGGGATAGTGATAAACAATTAGGCCTTTGGGGTCTATGTAGGCTTTGCCAGCTTACATTTGCACAGCCGTTAAAAAACAAATGCAAAGTTATTTTTAGGAGGAAAAGGGTTTGCCCAAATTAGTTAATCACTAGGTGACAAATCTAAGTAACATGAGATGTCTAGAAAGCACAATATAAATGCAAACATCTGCATGTGGATTCTAAAAACTGCGAGAGAAGGAACAACTTTTTAAGTTTTTAATTTGGAGGTTGTGCTGTGAATATGTAAAGCATGCCTAAAGATGTTCAACAATGAACAGCAGCAGCAAGGTCTCTTCAGTCCCACTATGGACCCAAGAATCTCCTTCTCCAATGATTTTGCAGACCCTCATCAAGGTCTCAAATATGAGAGCAACTATAGGGAAGCTCCAGTCTCTTCAGACTTCGAATTCTCTGTCAAAAACTATGCCATGATACCAGCAGATGAGATCTTCTTCAAGGGCATGTTGCTGCCCTCGAAAGATAATATCGGGACTGACCAAGGGAGAAAGCTGACTTTGCGAGATACACTGCTTGTAGATGATGAGTTCCAGGACTCACTCCCAAGGTTGCACAAGGGTTCGGGCTGGTGGAAAGAGAGGTTGGGGCTCAAAAGGACTAACGTTGCATCTCAAAAAGGGAATAGGAATGACCCAATTCTTGAGAAAGTAGTTGAAGACAAAATTAGTCCTACGTTTGTCTACCATGAAGATCTTATCAGCAAACAACCATAGGTGAGATTATACTTCCTTATCTCTTTTTTGTTTTTTTTTTTTTTTTTGGTTCTACTAAATGAAGTAGCAGTAGGAGAGAATTACAATACAGTAGTGTACATCTCCCCTTTTTTGCTGCAGTTGGGAAAGTCTCAAAGATGTGTTTTTCTATTTTCTTTTTCTTGGTTTAATTATCACAGGGAAGAGGCATACGAGTGTAGTGGACAAGCACAGATGATGTGATTGGCAAATTTAAGGGGATGGGAAAATTTCCTTTGCTAACTGTATAGGGTAACAACATAAAAGAGGAAGATTGGGCCTTTGAAGAGAAAAATCCTGGCAAATTTAGTCTTCAGAAGAGACTTCTCCTTCTCTTTTACTTCTTTTGTTTCCCTTGGCTTCATTTTTATTTTATTTTTTTGTTTTTTCAGTTTAGTGTGAAGAAACACCCTGTCCCCTACTGAGTTTCCCAGGAAGAAGAAGTAGACTAGCGTTTTGTCCTTTTTTCCTTGTGGTTCTGTATAAATGTCAGCAGTTAAAGATCTCTACATAAGAAGATCCACGTCGTCTATTGCTTTGTTTCTCCATTTCTCATTTTTCAGTTCATGTCTACCGGTGGATGTAGTTGAACCTTTCTGCCTCTTTACCCTCTCGTTTCTTTTTTCTTGTCTCAAATAAGACAAAGTAGGCCTGTTTCCCGTTTTAAAATACAGTGAAAGGTGGCTCCAGCCATAATTTATGGGAAAACAAAAACAGATGAAGAAGAAGGCGGCTTTG
Organism: Theobroma cacao; assembly: GCF_000208745.1. Lineage (NCBI taxonomy): Eukaryota > Viridiplantae > Streptophyta > Magnoliopsida > Malvales > Malvaceae > Theobroma > Theobroma cacao. The sequence continues at coordinate 4,955,325 of NC_030851.1, read as the reverse complement.
ACAGAGGAAATGGATTTTCCTATTTCCCCATTTCTTTTTCAATAACAAATATGACAAAGAATTTATGTACAACAAGCTGAAGCAATATGCACAGTTGCCTGAAGCTGGAAAAGAATTAACACTGTACAACTCACTATTTTCAGTAGGAAAGCCTATGATTACAAGACTTCCATCTGTGTCGCTAAAAGCTAATAACTCTGGCTCATAAATTACCAATATACATATTTACATTTTGTACAAAATTTACCACCTCATCCGTCTCCGACGGGAAAGAATCAGTGTGATGGCTTCATTAACTGTACACCTGCAACCAGAAAATACAGTAGATTCAAAATTCAGACAGCGCATTTTATGGAAACTGTCAAGTAAATCCAGCTAACAAGGTATTGTTCGATATCAGGTCTGGACAGAACTTGATTTGTGACTGCTACATGCCTCAATGGACATTTACCTTAGAAGCAGTGTACCATAAATGCTTACAATGGCATGTTCACAACAAAATACAATTACAATAAAACGTTTACTGAAGCTGTTTCAACACCAAAGAAAATGCATACGTTTTGTTCTACGGTAAAAAAAAACTTTAAAAGGTTCAACTTACATGAAAAGAGGAACTCTAGCCAGGCAAAATAGAGCTAAATGACAATCCCCTTTGTCGTTGAGGTAAGAACACTCTTCAGTCAATCACAATACTCCTGTGTACCAACAAGAAGATAAAAACAAGAAACTGCAAAATTTCTTCTGATGCACAATGGATAAGCCGAAAATAAATTTCCACTGTAGATGCAAGTACGGGTAAAATACCAGAATTTTTATACTATTGGGTACACGATCAGTTTTGATCCTGTGGCAGAGTGGGACCAAAATATTTCTCCATCGACTCTTTCTTGCGTTCAGGATCAAGGCTGCAAGCAAGGACAGCATCATTAGTTGTTCATTCCAGATTTAGAATGTTACTTAGAACTCATTTGTAAGAAAAACTTAAAAAGAAGACAACGAATAAATGATAAAAGAAGGCAGAATTGGGTTTGAATCATGGCAAGCCAAAGCAAATATACTGATAAATTGCTGCTTAATTAATCAACGCTTCCATATACAGGAAGATGCCTATTAAGCTTAGTCCCCACATGTAGCATAGATTCTTGCAAGTTATAATTATAGTCCTGATTTTATTACAGGTCACTTTACACACTGTAATTTCAATAACAATCTTTGTAATAAGCCATCTCCTTACTTTCTTATATAAATGAAATTTTAATTATCTCCAAAACACCTTTAATAACAATTTATCTCCTAAATGCACAATCACAATTGATAAAATTTAATTGTGTTAAAATAGAATATCAAAACTTTCAATGAACCACAAAGTATTAAAATTAATATAATAATTACCTATTTTAATATATAAAAAATGAAACTATAGCATCTCCTGGGCTCATTTCTAGTTTAAATTCTCTGTCTTTCAGTCATCAAATCCATAAAAAAGCAGCATAAAAGATAGTTTAGATCAGTAAGGAGTTCAAAACTTCAAATTAAGGTAATAAATCATAAAAAATAATTTGAAAGCTTCATATCTTGAAACTCCTAGTCTAATAAATTCGTAAATTAATCAAGAAAGTCAAAGGGGGTGGCTGGGAGAGAGCCATGGGTCCTTTAACCTAATCCTAGATCATTGATAAAATACCTGTTTCTGAGTCCGAGGAGAGCACAGTGTACTGCACTTGCACAAGCAGAAGCTGGAGCTATAGCAGCTGCAGGAACTGCCCGAACAGCAGTTGCCAATGCAGAACTAGCACTGGCTCCACGTTGGTATTTTTTCAGAGGTGTCTGAACCAAAGCAGAGGCGGATTTTTCTAAGCCATCACTGATGCTCTCATAAGCCTGCCAAATTTAAACCATCAAAACCTTCTTTGAAATATAATTTGCATAAAGCATATATATACATGTTTTTGTCACCCATACTTAATACTGGAAAAGACATGTTTAATTCTTCTAGAAAACATATGTACCAACATTAACAAGGAGGAACCAGTTTATCTGTTGAAAATGCCATTTTCAGGTAATGAATTCCTTTTCAGGTAAGGAATCCTTACCTGTTGAATTCCTTGTTGGGCATCTTGAGGTTGATTATGTCTCACATTTGTCTTCGTCTTGCCTTGTGAAGGCCATGATACAGGAGGAGAGGTGCTTGTGAACATATACTCAGCTTGAAGCAGAAAATCACGAGTCCCTGCTGCCAAATGCACACCGAGTCCAACAGCTTCAATTGATATACTTCGGAGGAATGCAATTGTACCTGAAAAGCAAATCTTAGATTGCACACAAGGCGAATCCAAATTCTAAATGAAAAATCTTGCTTGATACAACCTACCTCTTTGCATTCCCTTCAGTACCCTCTGATCTTTCCTGTAGTTCTCAAGTGGCAAGGAAACAAGCTTTGCAGCACCAGCACCAACAGCAACCAAGGATCGGATGGTAGGAAGGCCATGCAGTACTTTATGAATCTATGTTATGAAAAAGAAAGGGCATATTATGAATAAAATATTTGCAAGAAGACCAACAAAATTGATACTCTCAATAAACACTCAGAAGGCTGGTAAAACCTGATTTTGAGAAATATCCTCCAGCCACTCCCCCATAATTGTTTCACATACGCTGCCCCAACCATATAAACCAACAGCATGAACGTGTTTAAGTTCTAGCTCAACTCCCTGCATCAAAACTTTATTTCAGTATGATAGTGACAAGTCAAACACATAACATCTCTTTGCAATCACACAGCTGAAGGTTAATGTACATCTATGAGGGCAGAGAGAGAGAGAGAGAGGACTAATTTTTAGTTAATAAGAGGTGCTGCAGGTATAAGTTCAAAGCAAAAATTGTATCATTATGGTTATATTAGCAAAGAGAAAACTAAAAAACATGAGAATGTAATTAGCAACAGCAGTAAAATTCAAATCAACACAGATAAAGCTTAATCTTTGCAAATAAAATTTCGACTTGAGGGAAGTGGAGCATCATTAATAATGCTAGGAAGAAAGCACACTCTACAACAGTCTTTTAAGTCGCAACAAAAAAAGAAGAAATTTAAAAGAATTTTTGGTGATATTAATGTATATTGTTGATAGGAAAATAAAAGAGCAGTAAAAGCTCACATAAACAGGAGGTCCAGCATGTGTTTGGAACAGTAACAAACAAGGATAGGACATTTTATAGATCCTTTCTCCTTAATGAAAATGCCATGGAAATCACGCATAGCCAGCATATATAGAGTGTAAAATCGAAATATTGTCCTACTTCACTAATAGTTTAATTAAGATGTGAACTATTCAAAAATTAAAAAGCCAAAATAAAACATAACAAAACCAATAAACAGCCACAGCATCAAATGTAAAACTGGAAAATACATAACGGCATCCCAAAAAAAGTGGCAAAAGGAAGAAACAGTTCACCTTCCAAGGAACAATGTTTACAAGTTCCACATATTTTCCACCTTTCAGTGCAGCCAGATCAACATGGTGGGGAGTATAGTCAACTCGAACAAGAAAAGGCCATATATCAAACTTCTGAAAAAAATTTTGTTTAATCAGTATTCAGTAAATAAGTAGATAAAATAAAAAAATCCAACCAATACCCTACCACCTACCCATAACAATCACAACCTCCTCCCCACCCCACACACACACACACACACAACCCAAACCCCCCCCCCCCCAAAAAAAAAAAAAAAAGCAAAAAAAGTTACAGTACCCATAGATTAACCAGCAAATTATCTCACAGATTAGCCCAAATTCCAAGTTGGATCATTCAATTACTCATCAAAACGACACAAGGCATCAGAATAACACAAATAATGCCAAAGGGATAAAAGATAGAATAAAGAAAAAATTTTTTGTCTTGCCAACCTCTCCTACCATAAGTAGAATCATATCATAATTAATGTTGATACATTCTAATCACATGTTCTTTTGCTACATCAGCCACTAAGGTGCCAACACACACAAAAGGACTCATAATGAAAATCCAATTTAAAAGTGAAGCAAGAATTTGCCAGTTTAATAAAAATATGAATTCATCCACACTTGCCTGAAAATAAGGGAGCAAAGCTTCATTTGCAATGCCACGCCCAGCAAGATTATCGCTCTTCCTTACCAACAGATCAGGATCTTGAGGACAACCTGTAGACTGGTCAATTGATGAGCTTCTTTCACCAAAAAAGCTGATGAGAAAATCAAGTTGGCTTTGATGAAGATGTAATAGCATAGGAAGGAAAGCAATGCGTAACCTGAAAGAAAACAAGAAGCAAAGCAATCAAATTGGTTCATCAGAAGCGAATGGATAGATTCAGAAACAGAAATAAAACAAGCAGAATAATGGTGACAACAAACTGTGGTTCTAACATTTGCTTCTGTTATGAATTGCATCTAACACGATAATAAATTATGGTCAAGCCTGTGGTGGCAGCCTATACCATGTTGATAACACAAATTCTTGTCTTTTAGAAATTATTACAAAAATAATTAGCAAAGCAAGGCTCCATTAGAAGAATACAGCACATAGAATTAAAACGCTACTTCGTAGATATGTTGACTAATAAAGTGATTTTCAATTCTTTTTCTTCCATTGTTGTAATACTATGATAAGTAATTGAGGGTCTAATAAGTGATAACAAAGAAGGCTGTCACTAAGGTTACTATCAGATCAGCATCTGAAACTCTAAGCAGACGGTGATGGACCCATGAGGGACAGACCAGCCCAAAACCTGAAACTATGAAAAGTAAAGTGTCCAATTCAACTAGAAAACGAGTCCTCACCAATTGAACAGTGATCAACTAAATGATAATTTATTTAGGACATGCATATGGCAGTGTGTTTCATGGAAAGGCTTACACATAAGTTTCCTCAATGCAACATCAGAGAAAAGATTCAGTGCTCATTCAAAATTATAAGTAAAGCAGTAAGTATACCGGTACTCCTCAAGGGGGGTAAAAGGATCTGGTCTGACAGCTTCTAGGTCCAGTTTGAATGCCTTTGAAGAGGATTCTCTAGGATGACCTTTCGAATCATAGTATCCTAGCACCTACAAGTTAAACAAGGATAAGAAAAGTTCAAAATTTTGTTCATGTAAGGCAGGTAAAGTCAATTACTCAAAGTATAATGGTAATTTACATACCAGTTTCCATGGTGCATTTGTGCTCTCGTCATAAAGATGAAAATCATGGACTGAAAGAGAAAGCTTGGACACAGATATTCCACCTGCTGGAAAAACGTCATATTGAAATCTGATCCCAGATACTGCAAGCTCTAGACATACAGTTGTATCCCTTCCATGTATACTTTTGGACTGCTTATTATCTTTGCTAGTTTCACACCAGTCAGAGCCAGCATACACTCTCCATCTAACACTAATGTTCTTAAGGAGTACACGTCCTATGACATTGACCTTATCATCAGGTAAACTATAGTCACCATATGAAAGTTTGCCTTCCACAATTTGTTTCAAACCAGCTTGCTCACTTGGTTCTGAAATGTGGTTTTCTACAATTCTTAAACAAGCATCGTTATACCACCCATAATTCTCCCTTTCAAGATCTCCCTCCCCCACAAGTATGGATTTGTATTTAAGGACCTCATTTGATGATTTTATTCTGGTAGATAACTCTGTAAGGGGGCGTAAGTCAGATAAGCAGTAATTTTCTATGAATTCTGGGGTACAACCTTTTGGTAAAATGGAAGTTTGACTACTTTCAAGACCTACCACATTTGCAAGTAGATCATGAGAAAACATCTCAGCATTTTCAAAACTTAAGCTACAAGCCTCTTCAGCAACACTTTCCTCAAGGGGAAGGTGAAATTGAGACTCAGAAGAATTAAACTGGAAGGTCTTATTTCCATCCAAGTAAAATGCATCTTCACATATCTCATCCATCAAGCCAATCACCCCACATTTACTCTCTATATCTACATCAGAAGTATGAATTTGAGAAGTTGATGGGCCAGAGTCACAACTTAAGACACTACTTTTCTCATCATTCCTCTGTTGTGCCTGCTGAAAATTATTCCACCGTGTTTGTAAGTGGACAATTGATTCCTCCAGATCAGGCGCAAATAACTGTTGGAGTTGAGCAGCCAAGCGAATCAAACCAGATGTGGTATCGTGGCAGGTTTCCACATAAATTTGAGATTTAGAACATCCTACCTCCCAGAGAAGGCCATTGTTACAGTTAGTTTTCACAACAGCTTCAATAAGTGCCTCCCGAGCAACTTTAACATAACCACACTGATTAAGTTGATCAACACTGTAAGTACCCCCAAGTTTGTCACACTCTGAGACTGCACGAAGAAGAAGACCCAGATCTTGTACTCTAATATTATATTCACTACACATGGAATCTGCCAGGACTGAATTCGAAAGACTGAAGGAAGATGCAGCTAAGAGGCAAGCTACATAGGGTTCGGACAAGTCTTCTCTGGCATTTAAAGAAGCAGACTCTGAAGCAAGAACTCCATTATGAAAAGCCAAATTCTTTAAGTGCGGCTCATAACTCAAGGCAACATCAACCAATTTAAGAACAAAAGAAACTCTGCGAAAGGGTGTGTCCAAGTCTCTTTTCTGTAAACCATTATCAACCGATTGTTCAGAGTCCATCGAGGGCAAACTAAAAAAGGAGGATATCACGTCCATCCAATCCAAACGACCACCCACCGCAACAATTGTGCTGCATCTCACAGTTATAGATGTAAAATCTTGGCACCTCTCTGGCTCCCAGAAGTGTACAATATCTGAACCAGCCAACCTAGATGATAAAGCATTGGAACCTCCTCCATCACCGCGTTTCATTGTTGAGTTGCTACATGAGATTAAAAGAAACTCCTGATCTTGAACCCCAGAGACTGAACCCCATAATGTACCTTCACTGTGGGTTAACCATAGGAAACTGGAACACGTAATACCCCCAATATTTGAGACAGACAGCAAATCAGCTTTCTGAATTTTCAGTTTCAGACAACCCCATGATCCTGGAAGCTCACTCTGCATTAGACCTTTTGCATTTTCAATAGCATCTGGTCTGATCAAAATTTCTATAGAATCACATTCCAGTAGAACTGAAGTTTGCGACATGGAATGCTCTTCTTTGCTACAGGTTGCATCATGGAAGAAACATGATAATCCAGTAATCATCTGGTTTAAAAGGTTATATACGCCACTATATTGAGAACTGTCTAGATCAACTATAACAGGAAACAGATGAATGTGAATAAAAAATGCAGAGCTGAAAATTATCTCCTGTCGGATTTGAGAACTTATATCATCCAGATCTTTCACAGTAGTAGTAACAGTTGCAAACTCATAACCTTTCCCCATGCATTTATTTCCGCTCCTGTTTTCTTCTAGAGTTGCTAAGAACTTGGCTCTCTCAGCTATCCAAGGGCCAGTCACATCACCTTTCTGCCAATACAGACTAATGACAGAAAAACACCCAGTCCTATTGCTGACAGACAAAATCTTTTGAGCAGAAAATTTATGATTCTGCATACCACCATGGTCAATTCCAATACCGTTTTTAAGAGTAGATGTAACCAAATAAAAGCAAAGATTACCAATATTCAAGTGCAAAGAACATGTGGTAGATGAAGTAAACCGCTTTTGCAAACTTCCATCAAAATGTGGACTATCATCTTGCATTCCATCCTTCAATGTTGATGGTGAAGAAATATCAAGAATAATAAATTGATTCCATGAAGAGTATCCTCCATCATCTTTACCACTTTTAAAAGGGAAACACAGAATTACTCTTGCATTGGGGATTGATATGTTACCTCGCAAAGTTTCTGCTGAAGACAAGGTTGTAATGCTAGGGCCAGAACCTCTTTTCACATGCCGATGAGATGATTCACACTTCTCATGGCAATGATCAGATGAGAGCTTCTCACTATTACTACCCATTTCACCAGATTTTCCAACTTCCTTCAAGAGATCTGACAAAGTCTTTATCAAGCTGAAGTTAAACCAAAAGATAAGAGGTGGAAGTTTCAAGGAGAACGATGTTGGCCCTGAAAAACTACTATCCGATGAACTAGAACTCACAGTACATTGGTAATGAGTGGCACCAGAAGTTGTAAACAACATAATTTTGACCAGATCACCCTTGCCTATGAATGGAAAATCAGCAGAAACAAACCCATCAAATTCATCAGATGATCGATCTCCAGCAGATGAGGAAAACAGAGGGAGAGCACGCTGAACTTCAGCTTGCAGATTTCTGATTGAACAAGTTCGACTGTCAATGTTATTGCCACAATGCCCCCCATCCTTCTTACAGCACAAATAATCAGCAGCTTCAACATGCTTCACTACTCCTTCAAACCTCATTTCTTGAGGACAAACCTGTTTACCTTATGCATGTTTCAAGTTAGTGTAGATATATTGTGAAGAACAAACATAACAAATATGTTTCAATAATAGAAGGGGAAGGGAAAAGGGGATCCTCCAAGTAAAATATTACCTGCACAACAAGAGAGACATCCCTGCATTCCATGCCCAAATAATGAATATTGGAACTGATATTGATTTGATCACCATTTAGATTAGACAAACGATCCCAAACTTCATCATGAAAGGACAACACAATAGAAACTCCAGCAATGGCTGCTTTAAGATTAGTTAGAACATGCTGCTGTTCTGTTTAGGAACAAGGGAAAATAAATGTTAAACAAAATCACATCTGCCAAAGACTGGAAATAATTGTACATGAGGACGTGTAAGATAACAACAATGATAACAATTTCATCAGGTGTCAACTACATGGATCAGATTGTAGCCTTAAGATCTAATTATGACCATATATGAGCAGCAGCATTAAAATCAACCATGCTCAAAGTGCACTTATATCTCCTAGATGTTAATCAACGGTCTTGCTTACAAACATCAACAGGCATTGTTGATTAAAAATGGATGCACACAATGCCGGCTTTTTTTTTTTTGGCTTTTTCTTTTTCTACAACAAATTATTACTTAAAGAGTTAAATCCTTTCAACTCATTCTAAAAGAACCAAATTTCCATCAGGAACAACAAAAGTTGAAAACATAGCACATACCAGAAGGAACATGCAAAGATCCAGATGCAAGGCTAGATGCAGCAGTTATCGCACTGAAAACAGAACATGTCCAGTTCCACATTCCACTGCTTCCCAAAGCTGATTGTGAACTTCTCATTCCATCCAAACACTCAAAAAATTGGTCCACACTATACAGAGGCCAGAAAGCCAACATATAAGAAGAAATACATAATAAAGATTTATGATACAAGATCTTGAAAGGTAGAAGCATTAAAGGAAGTTACTTTTTTCATTCTTGTTTATAAATTTCTAGAAATGCTTTTGTCAAGAACTAAGGCTTAGATACTAATTAGAAATTCATAAGACTCCAAAGGAAAAAAAAAGGAATGAATAAACAGAGATAACAAGTAGAACAAGAATTGTAAATACTACATGCATGTTAGGACTGCATTTTTTTCATGGCATTTTATATAATTTTACCACTTGTTGATATGATATAAAGGAAAAATAGAATCCTAGAATTTCTGATGCAAGTTCCTAATCCCTTTCACAAGAACTGTACAGAAAATTCAGTTGTCCATAAAGTGATACCAACCTTGCCCCAAAATCAACTTCTTCTCCAATACAGTCTCTCTGGCTTTTGCCAACAGAAATTGGTACCCAATTAGGTATAAGATGTGAACCAGGTAGCACAGCTTCAGCTACAGGTTCTTGCACATGCAAGGAAGTACAATCTGCAGAAAAACTACCCTGATTTGCTATCACATTATCGATTATAGTCACAGCAGGTACAGATGATTGGAATTGAGAATTGGAATTTAAGTATATAGAGTCCGCTGTCTCATAGTGCATAATATTCCTCCCAACTTTGTCAAAACTTTTGTAAGTTTCCCATGAAAGTAAGAACCATTTAATTGTGCTAGGTTGAAATCTTAATTCTATAGGATCAATAGAAACATCCACATCCACTTTGCGAATGTCCAAGGAACCATTCTTCCAAGGAATGCTTAGCATCAAATTCCCTGAAAATCCACCTCTTTTCCCTGACATGATTGGAGTAGTAGCATTTGAAGGCAAGCAATCTGAAAACAATCCAGAAAAAGTCATTCCTGACGTGCGTGGAGAGCAAGATTGATTGTCAACATCCTCCATATGAAGGATCTCAAGTACAGCTCCTTGGAATTTAACAAAGTTCATAAGTTGACTAATTCCAAGAAAACTCTGTGCTCTAGCTTCATAAGCTAAACCAGCATCCTCTGAAACACAAGTCCCGCATTCTGTTTCTGATATCCGGAGCACCAAAGCCCTGTGGCAGCCCACTTTTTCATCCTTCTCTATTGATGGATCAAATGCAACAATTAACTTTTTAATCTTTACATTAAAACTGGTAAGAAACCATTTTACCATCTTTGCAATAGTCTTTACACCTTCATGGACATCCTCAGACTTCCCAGCACTTCCTGCCATGTCATTTGAAAATTTCCCCAAGCCGTTGTGCATATAGTGGTTACCATCATCACTAGAACTACAATTTTCATCTGCAGTTGAAAAATGATTCTTCGAACAAGGAGCAAGCAATAGCTCAAGTTCATCAACCTCGACTTGACATCCTTTACCTTTCCAAGGCATTTTAACTAATAAAGAGCCTAAGGACCCCTCTTTTATAACCAAAGATGCTGCTGGACCAAACTGGAAAATCACACACAAAAGGAGCAATATAACCATGAGAAAACAGATTGAATAATCTAAATTTTTTAAGAAAAATAAAGTATTGCCCTTAATTGCCCTCAACATTCTGCTAATATCCTTACCAGAACCCTGGTTACAAAAAGGCGTACCAGAAACCTAGAGCCACAACCTAGAGTCTCGTGTGGCAATAAAATACAACTTGAACTCTACTCTAACAACATTGCTACTCTTATCTAAAAGAAGTACATGAGTACTTGGTTCCACTGATCTACATTTTGGATTTTTTCCGCTCCACAGATAGATGTGATGCCTGTATCCTATACTCATATAAACACTAGTTTGAATTCTAACGAAGTACATGCTCTTAGGAAAGTTCAAAGCAAACAAACATTGAATTTACTTAATTAACATAAGACAATTGTATATATTCTTCTTCTTCTTTTTTTTCCCTTCAAATAAAAAGTTCACAGAATTTGAAGACTTAATCATAATTAATCACACTTCTTCTACAGCTTCATGGAAACGTAAATTTAAAATTGAACCCGAAAAAAAAAAAATAAAGGCACAGCAAAAAGCGGCGTACCTTCTGGTTAAGATAATCGACGTTAAGGGCGAGATCAGAGAGCTGGATGGTGCCTTCAGTGAGCTGAACATCAAGGTGGTCCAAATCAATATCCCCTAAAATAAATTGCCCAAGCTTCTTTTTCAACAAGAATTTAAACACCCTCTTCACCGCCCACCGAGAAAACACCGCCTCAGCCGATTTCGCTATATTATTCCACGCGCCAAACATCTTGTCCTTTGTAAAATTCGCCGCCGTTCCAATCCAAACTCGCAGCGAATTGGAGAAGGCGAGGAAGGTCTCTTTTTCTTTTGCTCCGGTTTTGCTGTTCAGGATGAGACTAGGGTTTTGAAAGGGTAAATTCTGTGCTCGTGATGGAAGATTGCGACTTCCATCAAGAGCGCGAAACGAAGAGGGAGAGAGACAGAGGGAATCAAGATTTTGTGATGAGAGAGAAAAAAAATATAAGGATTTATTTCGAAGTGGGAGTGGTTTGATTTTGATGAAATTGAATGACTTTTTGTTCAAAGTTTTGGGATGTTTGGAATCGGAGACTACCTTGTCCCTTATGTACGCTACAAATATTTACCTGTTATTTTTTGGTCTAATATAAGTGACCAGCTTCTTGGGTTACGTCTTGACTTTTGGAACCACCATTGAGTTTATCTCCCATTTCTTTTCTTTCTAAAACTCCCTTTAAAAATTTGGATTAAATAGTGTAAGACAGTACGTCTTTACTGTTGAGATTTCATCTCTAATAACTTGTCATGTAAAAATTAATATTCATAATTAATTAATATATATATATTCTCTTAACTCTATATTTGGAAATGCTGCAGATCATTTCAATATTGAAATTTAGCCAAAAATAGTAATTTCTATACGCTATTAGTAAAGATTTCCTTTTACCTGTCGCTTTATTTTGACAGCTTGCATCATTTCAAATTTATTGGATTATACTGATCTACTTAGTTACCAAGTCATTGGAACCCAAAGTCTTATCTCTCCTTTATCTTAGTTGAAATAGGATCGAAGCTTTGGAAGCCAATTATTCAGCGACCATAAAAGAAAACGTCCTTTAAAGTTAAATACAGGCGTCTTTCTGTCCTTTCCAACTTTGCTTTTAAAGCAAGGATTCCTTGAACCATTAAAACGGCGATTCCTTGAAACAAAAGACTGACGCCGTGTCACGACAAGCAACTAATTAAGAAAAACAAACCTCAATATTATATTGTTATCCCAGGTTCTGAATTCCAGCACGTGATTGCAAAAACTGTCTTGACACTCCAAAATATATCCTCACATGAATTTTAATTTTGTTTCTTCTTTCTCAATTTTGTGAAAGATAGTTCAAATTTGAAGAGTTTTTATCATGACATTATACTTTTAAAAAAATAGATTATTTAAATTTTGTTATTATATTTAATTAAATTTTTATATTTTTTATTTTATATTAAATATATTTTGTAATTAAATATTAATAAATTATTATTTATCAAAATATCACTTGTTATTTTATATATACATTATGCTAATGTTGAAAGTAAAAAGTATAACATATTAACATTACATAACGTAAAATGATAAATTATGTTTTAATTAAAGATAATTAATCAATCGTTAATTATAAAAACTTCTTTAGCTCAAAATTAAAATGCAAAAACCTAATTGAATATAATAAAATAATTAGAACTTATTTTAAATTTTTTTTATATATTATGTCTTTTCATCATTTGTGTATATTTTTTATAATGATAAATTTTTTTTATAATTAAAAAAAGATGATTCGAATTCTACTATTTAAATAAATATTCAAGTGCAAAATGACAAATATTTTTGATATCTCACCTTTTTGTTTTAAATTTATTAATTAAAGTATTATGCGGACAAAATTTAAATAAAGCATTTGGGATGTGAATTTCACATCATTTAAAATTGTAACATATTGTTGGTAATAGTTAAGATCAACGGTGTAGCAAGTGACTATTAATTATTGTTTTGATACTTTGTAAACGGTCCATGAATGTGACAATGGTGTAAATAATTTTAATAGTTGACACTAATCGCTTTTAATCCACACTTAATCGCTTTTAATCCACACTTAATCGGTTTCATTGAAGACATATGAAGAATGGTGAGTGTCTAGCTACGGTCCCAAATTAGCATTCCTCACTGCTCTTTTGTTTATGGGTTTGAATTTATTAGCGTTAAAGATGTATTATAGTATTTGAAATTCAATATAATTGTATTAAACCTCTAAAGACAATGATAGGCACAAGTGTCGGACATCCAAGCTGGGCGGGCCTGACCCAGGAGGGAAGGTATGTCGAGACGGACCAATAGTTAGATTCTGCAATCCAGCCTCCAAAAACCCACATCAAAAACGATTTAAAAATGTAAAACGACAAGTTACATATTGCACGGCATGGGCTGCACTTGCCAAAGAGGAGAAAAAGCATGTGGGTCCATCGTGATGTAATCATAACCAGCCACGGTAAAGTTATAATTATCTTAAAATAATAATATTTTAAAAATAAAAAATGAAATTGATTAACAGATAAATTGAAATTTAAAATATATTTATTTTATTATTATTTTAAAATTATTAAAAAATGAATATTAATTTTTTTATTTTACGGTATATGATATGATTTTTATTTATATTTTTACACATTTATGACAAGATTTTAAAAATAATTTAATTTTATAATATATTTTATTAATGTATGTTAAATAATAATGAGATTATTTTTATTGCAACGTTTAAATAAATTATAATTCTTTAAATTAATTATATATTTTAAACTTATTTTATACTAGATTTTACGTATCTTTATCTTTATTTTCATATGTTTATATTAAAATTTAAAAATATTATTTTTTTAATATTAATATTTTTATTTAATCATGTGAAAGTATTTTTTTGTGTAAAAATTTTTAGTAGCTAGAATGAGAGATAGAAACTACTTTAAAATTGTTTAGACAAAAATTAAAGAATATTTTTTTATTTTATGATAAGTAATATGACTTTTTATTTTTAATTTTACACATTTACATTAAAATTTTATGAAATAAATTTCTATGTTATCATACAAATTACTAATTTAATAAATTTATTTTTATTATTATATTTTATTGCATTTAAACATTATAATTTATTTGATTACAACATTTCTTACACATTTTATTTAAGATGATATGTAATTTTATTCTTATCTTGACATGTTTATATTATAATCTAAATAATTTTTTAATATTAGCTTTTATTTAATTATGTAAAGTTGTATTTTTCATGTAAAATATTTTATATTTAGTTTTAAAAATATAAATTATTATTAAATTATTTTAAAAAAAGCTAAAAAAATAAGAGAAGGAATTTTAATTTAATATTAATTAAAAAATAACCCATTTACTTCTATTTATTTGCAAATTAATCTAATGATTGATTTTGATAACTTTAGAAATAAGGTCAAAGTGACCTCAAGGTGGAAGTCACCAATCATAACGCATGGATGTCACGCGCGGAGAAACGTGGTTAGGCAAATCTATCGGTTCGTCCGGATAATTACATCACATTTTCGACAAAATCCAAGATGCGAAGACAAGAAGGCCGGCGTTTCCTCGTCTTTTTGTGTTTTGGTGAATGGTAATGATATTTGCTTTCATAGCCGATGCCTCGAAGAACAATAACAGCAAGATAGAATAATATTTCTTTAGGGAAGGACCAAAATCCAATCCTAGTACTGACAATTGGGGAAGGACTGTTTCTTTCCAATAATTCAACGAACCCCTGAATCACAGAGAACCAAAAAGAAAAAAAAATGGAGCTTAAACCTGGCTTATCAGCTCTGGTCAGTGGTGCTGCTTCCGGGATTGGTAAACTTTCCAAAGCTTTCCTTTCTTTGATCATATTTTTATCCAGAATTGATTATTTCAGTTTATGTGCAGTTTTAATTTCACTGTCTTCGATGGAAATAAACTTCCAAGAATTCATCAGTTGATCGGTGTGATTTATTGTAGTAGCTTTTGAATTGCTTACGCTTAAGATTGTGAAGCAGATGAATTAATTTGAATTTGTGTTGAATTATGTGCAGGTAAAGCCTTGAGCTTAGCTTTGGCAGGGAAAGGAGTATTCGTGACAGTTGTGGATTTCTCCGAAGAGAGAGGAAAGGAAGTTGCATCTCTGGTTGAGAAAGAGAATTCCAAATTCCACGGAAACTTAGGGTTTCCATCTGCTATTTTTGTGAAATGCGACGTTACTAACACAAGTAAGTTCCATTTGATCTCCGTTTTCTCAACTGCTAAGAGGCTTGGTTGTTTCAGATAATTGCAATACCTTTTTTTTATAAGTTTTTGCTTCTTATTTGAATAGGAGATATAACTCTTGCATTTGAGAAGCATTTGGCTACATATGGAGGATTGGATATTTGTATTAATAGCGCCGGCATCAGTAATCCAGTACCATTCCAGAAGGATGAAACTGATGGCACCAAGACATGGAGACATACAATTAATGTCAACCTCATCGCCGTTGTTGATTGTACACGCCTTGCGGTAATGCTTCAACTCGGACTTTCTGGAATTTCCTTGATAGCAGTCCTAGGTGCAGCAATGGATAATAGTCTTGAGTTTTTGAACAGATTAAAACTATGCAAGCTTTGCAAAAGCCAGGGGTGATAATCAATCTGGGATCCGCTGCAGGTCTTTATCCAGCGTATGTGGACCCCATCTACTCTGGCTCAAAAGGTTTGTGGGTTCATTTTGCCTCAATTTGACTGTTTTCAGTGATCTTTTAAGTTAGCTTATAATCTTTCTTTTGCATCGTTATACACACATAATTCCACATATCTTTTAATTTTTAAATAATGCATTTATAAGGAAATTGGTTAGGAATTATCACCAATTCATATTTTCTCATACCATTTGCTGAGATAATGAGATTATTGCCATGAAAGGGCAAATGGATAAATTATGAAAGGGTTGGTCTGGATAAAGATCTAAGCAGAAGATATCTATCTACATAATTCTTGCATGTAACACATTTATGTAATTTGATCATTTGCTTAAAATATTTGTTTCTCCAGCTGGTGTTGTCATGTTTACTAGATCACTAGCTCCTTACAAACGTCAGGGAATACGCGTCAATGTTCTTTGCCCTGAGGTAAAACTCTATTTTTAAGAATTCTGGACGTTCTCAATTAGCACAGACTCCTTGAAATGTCATAAAAATAATCAGTGATTTGTTTTTACTAGTGTATATATTTTTTTTTGGTGAGAGGGGGGGTTCTTTCGGGATTGGAGGATGTTATTATGTCTACAAACTATTTCTATTATATAACTTGCCTTTGAATTTGGATGTAGTTTGTTCAAACAGAGATGGGAGAAAAATTGGGCCACAGATTTATTTCTCTAATGGGAGGCTTTGTGCAAATGGAAATGGTGGTGAAAGGTATCTTTTATGGAATAGTCTCTGTTCAGTGAAATCTTATTTGGAGCAATGAGCGTCAGGAAATTCTTATTTTGTGTTCCAGATTAAGAATTTTTCAAGTCCTTTCTACTTCCTTATTTATGCAATGACAAGTATAAAAGCAAGATGCTTTAATTAATTGAAAACATAATAATGTATTCCCCCTTGGGTTTATCAGTGCATTTATTTGAGACCCAATCAAAGATGAGCTCTATCTGATCGAAAGAAAGACTATGGGTTAGGTCCCACTTGCTTGTCATTTTCTTTTTCAGAGGTTTGTCGTTGACAAAGTTTCAGTTATATAAACGATGAAATTAAAATCAAGGCTTTGCATGTCAGATCACGTCTTGTTCCTCAAAAGTTTTCTTCTACTTCCTCTACTTCTGAAAAACTTAATTTCCTATTTTCTAAGCACCTTTGCTTTTCTAGGTGCTTTGGAGCTTATCATGGATAAGAGCAGAGCTGGTTCTTGCCTATGGATTACAAATCGCAGAGGCATGGAGTATTGGCCCACTCCAATAGAAGAAGCAAAATACTTGTTGCGTTCTTCCGCAAGTTCCAGGAAAAAAATCTCATTACAAGCTCCTTTAAGCACCCAACTTCCTCCGAGTTTTGAGAAAGTGTAAGTTAAATGTCATATTGCTTCAGTTTTGAGTTATTTAAGTACAATTCTTGGGTTGGCCAGCGTAAAACCTCTAGATTTGGTTCTTGCATGGTTGCAGAAAGGTATAATTTTGGGATAACATGTAAGAATCTAGAAGTTTTTATTTAGTAGACATTTTTGAACTTGATTACTTTTATTATTGGCGTAGGTTGAATATCAAGATCTGCTTCAATTGAGACAGCTACCAAGGCCTTCCATTTTTAAGTAACCCATTTGTCTTTAGAAATTGTGAACTCCTCAAATTACTGAAGATGATGTTTATTCTGAACCATTCGTGTAAAAGAAAATCGTAAAAACACTTTTCCTTCTATTGCCCTCAAATGTCATTGGCAGCAAACTATAACAACTGCCTCCAGTTCATCCTGAAATCTGATACCTCCTCATTCTGGATGTCTACACTAATCTAATAGTAAAGCTGCAAAACAGTAAAAAGATAGAAAAAGATTCAGGAAGAACAAGATAGGTGGGTAGGTGAAGTGTAATAAATCTTGAATAAAAATAGATGGGTAGGTGAAATGTAATAAATCTTGAAAGATAGGTCTGTGGAATATAGAAAGTATAGACAGGGTGAACTGCTAAATTTACCTTGGCAGGCTGAATACTGAGGGGCATTTATGACGTAAGCTTATCTACTGTCAAGTGTCAACTGCTTTTACAGCATTTAACTAATATACATTACTTTTTTCATCATTTGTCCTACTATTTAAAATTTCCACATCTGCTTATTAATTTCAAACTTATGGCCTTGGCCTTGGTCAATTAACTAATAGTGCATTACGTTTTTTATCATTTTTTGTCCTACTGTTTAAGATTTCCACATCTGATCATTAATCTCAAACTCTTAACTCACAGAAGTAAGCTTACATAAATATTTTCCAGTCAACTTTCTTTTCTATTAATTACCAGTAATCATTGTAAAAAGTAGGATGTGTCTGTTGGTTTCTTACAGCTACTTACCGGTGCCTTTTTTCTCTTCTTCTTCAGAGTTGTGCATACCTTGAGTCACCATTTTCGTGATGCTACTCATATAGTACGTGTTCCATTGAAACTACCTATTGAATCAGATCATGTTCTTCTGAAAATCATTTATGCTGGTGTGAACGCGAGTGATGTAAGCTTTTTAGTATCCTTTAAATGATTAATTTAATTTTGCCTTTTCCTTTATTTTCCCCTTTTTTTAATTAAATGTTTGTGTGCACTCATCGTTTCTAATTTATTTGGAGATGTGTAAGACTCTTGTTTAAGAAATGAAGCTATATGTAAGAAGGTAGAGATGACACCAATTGACTAAATATTGAAAGCACAGCTTAGATGGCAATGACTAGGACATGCACAGCAAAGGATGGGGGAATCACCTTTAAGCAAGTAATTTAATAGAGTGAAATGTCTAGAGGCTTGGAGGATAACCCAAAATCATGTAGATAGATGTTGTAAGGAGAGATTTGGCATCTTAACATGTTCTTGAGAGTATAGCCTTGGATTGTGTGGATTAAAGAAAAGGGTTAACTGAGTTTGAGAATGTAGGATATATATTTGGAGAGAGTACGGTGGGTGTAGACATTTTGAAAAGAAAATGAAAGAGAAGAGATGGATGAAAGAAAGGAATTCCTTCTTAATTTCGGGATACTTTCAAGCCAAGGGGAGAAAAGCAGATTACTTGGAACTAGTGGCTGTGGGTTCTTTGCATCTGAAGGATCAAAGCTTGGGAAAGTAAGAAGGAAAAATGGTTAGCAAACCGCTTGTTTATCCTCATTTATTATTAAATAACAAAAACAATTCGGTTTATCTTTCTTTTCCTACAAAGACAGTGAGGGTATGGGTGAGGTATGAAAGAGAACAAGTCTCATGATTTTCTTCTTCTTTCTTGGTTAAGCTTACCGTTCGTTAGTAAATATTACTATGCTGAGTATTTTTCTGCCTTTGTTCAAATAAATTTGTCAGTGACTGCTCTTTGATGTATAATTATGTGCTATCTACTTACATGTATATACTTGAATGACATGTTACACACAGGTGAACTTTAGCTCAGGTCGTTATTTTCAAGGCAGCAATAAAGACCTTAGTTCCCTTCTTCCATTCGATGCCGGATTTGAGGTGTGGGAAAAATATTAACTTAAAATGCTAATTTGGTAATATAGTTCAATTATGCTGATATCCTGTGGTTCATTAGTTGTAAAATCATCACTGCATGTGATAGCTAGTTGACTTCATGTTATTTTGTTGTTCTAGGCAGTGGGAATAATTGCTGCCGTTGGAGATTCTGTAAGTGATTTGAAAGTCGGAACTCCTGCTGCAGTCATGACTTATGGAGGTTATGCTGAATTCATAACGGTATAATGTTCATTTTTGTTTGTTTATTATGTTTATAATGAACTTATTTCAATATTTTTTTCATACCTTTTCCTACTTAATCATGAACCTACTAATTTAAATTGTTAAGTTAATAAATATTATTGGATATTGAACAAAACACAGGTCCCTTCAAAGCACATACTTCCCATTGGTAGACCTGACCCAGAAGTTATTGCTATGCTTACTTCAGGATTAACAGCATCAATTGCTTTGGACAAGGTACCTCATTGTTCTAATTTTTCTTATTTAGAAGTAAAGTTTCCCATTCTCCCAACCCCCCTTATCGTTCATGGACCCCTTTTTCCCTCATCACGTCTCTGTATGTGTCTGAGTTCTGCTCCCTTGTAAGATTTTGTGGCCATATTCTCTTCTTTGTTCATTTTTTTCTAACTCTACGTTGTAGCCCTCAGTTGTTTTCTTTTCTCTGAAACCTTTTCTATCTCCTTTTTTTTGACCTTATAGGCTGGTCAGATGGAATCCAGAAAAGTTGTCCTCGTAACTGCTGCTGCTGGAGGGACTGGACAATTTGCAGTCCAGGTTCGTATAATAACAAGAAGATATTTCTCATTACTTGAATTTGTATAAGCTGTATTTGACAGTTGCCAACTTTAATCTGGACTAAACATTATCAATTCATTTTTTTCCCTATTGTTTGTTTGAATAAAGTGCAGCTTTTTTATTTTATTATTATCTTATTGTACTTTCATGCTTATCTTAGTTTTATACATAGTGAATTATGATATTTCATTCATTTGCTAAAACATCAAACACATATTTTATATGACCATCATAATTCCTTCCTCTATGGCAAATGTAGTTCTGTACTTGTTCAGTTTAGTGTTGTCTTATGATTGTATTTTCAACATAATATTGCCTTTTATTTCCTTGATATATCACTTCTGTAAGCTCCTAACCCCACCTTTTTTGGGCAGTAAGTAAAAATGTTAATCATAAATACATATGCAGCTTGCAAAACTGGCAGGCAATAAAGTTGTTGCCACTTGCGGAGGGAAAGAAAAGGCAAGGCTTTTGAAAGAATTGGGTGTTGATCGAGTCATAGATTATAAAATTGAAGATATCAAAACTGTACGTATCTGAAACTCTTATTTTAAATTTTTCTTCCTTTTTCACCATTCTACCTTTTTCTTTTCTTATTTCTTTTTTTGGGGCAGGGGTATTCAGGTTAGGAAGATGAAGTTAACTTCATTGGTTTCATTCAAAGAAATATTTTAGTGAATAAAATTTGATTACATGAGTGCAACTGTTTTAACTCGATCACTTTGGATTATAAGATTTTTAACATTAAGTACTGTTGTATCTCATTGTCTCTGTATGATATAATTGAAGTATTTGAACTCTCAATTAAGAGGGATTGTTGTCTACTTAGCTGGTTCTCCAATGGTTGCATCCTTTAATCATCATCCATGGTCTGACTTCTGAGATTGATCTCAACACCTTTTCCGTGACTAAGATCTTGGGTGCTATCCTTCAATCATCATCCATGCCCCGACTTTTGAGATTGATCTCAACACAGAAGGAACATCTATGACTTTGTAGTTTTCCAGGTTCTCAAGAAGGAGTTTCCTAAAGGGGTGGACATCGTCTACGAATCTGTTGGTGGGGACATGTTTGATTTATGCTTGAATGCTTTGGCTATCCATGGACGACTCATTGTGATAGGAATGATATCTCAGGTTGTTTTCCTATAATGAGCTTACAATTTTTAAAGAACTTTTGACACATAGCTTTTAGTTTTTAACATATTTTATATCGAGTTTGCGTGTTATCTCTTTAGCTCATATTTGATTTTTTTTTGGTAATTTTAAAGATGGATATTTGTTAAAAAAAACATTAAATTTGTAAGAATTTGGAGTGCAGATTTATTTATTTCACTTCTGCACTCTATGGATATATTAGTTGTGTTTGTGAGAGAATTGAACAAACTATGCATTCCCAATCTTACATAAAATATATATTTTTTTATAGGCCCAATCTTACGTAATATTGTTACTACTGAATTGTTAATTTACCCCAATACAATCTAGTTAATCTTCATGTATGCAACTTTTATAGCTTCTGATGTTTTTCTTGGGGCCTGATGTTATACTTCTTATTTAGTCCTATCAAACTAATTCATTTTTGTATAGTATCAAGGGGAGCATGGATGGAAGCCATCAAATTATCCTGGACTTGTTGAGAAGCTTTTGTCTAAAAGCCAAACTGTGGTATGTAATTGCTAAATGATGAACTTTTAAGCTGTTTAGAAGTTGTCCTTTGGTTATGATTCCTTTACACAAGAAAAAGGGTCTTGTAATAATGACCCACTAACTTCTGAGACTATAAAAATGCCAACATGGGTTAGCCAAATAGACTTAGGAAAATTTATTGAGCAATATTCTTTTCTTCGTTTTCTGGTGATTGAAGCAACTAAGACTGTAGCTCATATTGTCTTCTTTGAACCTTATTCCTTTTCAGGGTAGGGGTGTGGGGTAGTGGGCTGGGGAGAAGCACATGGCATGAAAATCTTGCGGTTTGATTGTTTTGACAATGTTTTTGTTTTCAGGCTGGCTTTTTCCTGGTACAATATAGCCATTTATGGAAAGAACACCTGGATAGACTATTTCAACTTTACTCTTCGGGAAAGCTTAAGGTAATATATATCATGTTTTATGTTTGATATACTTCTCCCTCAATAATATGAATTACAGTCTAAATTTCAATCTATTTAGGATGCATAAGATCATTTAAATGATCAGTTATATATGCATTATTTAGTCATATTTTTCTTTTCTTTGATACCATTTGAATTGATTACTTGCAGTGATTTGAATTCCTTACATGCTCTTAATTGAATTGTAATAGGTTGCAATAGACCCGAAAAGATTTTTGGGCTTGCGTTCTGTTGCAGATGCTGTTGAGTATCTCCATTCGGGTAAAAGTGCAGGCAAGGTCAGTATTTGCTTGTTTATTCAGTTGATCCTTGTTAAAATGAGCATTCAGGCAAACCATCTAGGCCTTTAATGCGTTTATGTAACTATAAACTTCTAACAGGTGGTTGTTTGCATCGATCCGACCTTTGAACAGCAAATGGCTAAGTTATGATGTGACGATGATGAAAAAAACATCCTTCTGGGTGAAGCCTCTCCCAATTCTTCAAATAAGTATACACGTGAGAAGAAATTGAGCTGTATTACACTCTTTGCATCTCATACCAAGATATACACATTCTATTGGAAATATAGCCGGATTGTGTTCCAATAAAATGGATAGAGGATTATAATAAGAGATTTATAGAAAGGGAAAAAAGTTGGTTTATCAAACACCTAAATCACATTCACTACTGCCCTTTCTCTGTATTGTATGGATATCAGAGAAATTTCATGGTTAATTATACATCGAACATATCACTGTTAAATCTCAGTCCATTCATATTTTAATTAATGTCAAGCGCAGCCACTCAGAAATAATGTGTGGAATCAAGCAAATAATTTCACCCAAACCCAATCTTTTTCAATCCCTAATTAGATATGTGCAAAATGCATACTAGTCATCAGCTAATGACAATCATTTTCCCACCTTGTCTGGGTTCGTAATCCCTGAGTAACTATCTTGTGTTTGATCACTTTAAAGATCCAAAAACAGTCAAGCAGCTGGCGAATTTCCGTACAAGTCCTCAGCTGAATGTTTGTGTGCTTTCAAACTTTTTGTTATCACTTCTGCCCCCATCGCTTCTCCGCAGCCATACATGAGGTGTCGGCTGTAGAACGTCTTTTACTTCCCTGCAAAAACCAGTTCAAAGTCAGAGTGCCAACATTTAAATATCAAATTATTCAAATGCAAAAAGGGAGTGACATTTTATGCTTTATCAATATTTCCGGCATTTTTCCAAACATTTAGCTGTATCTCTTTGTCCTTTAGTAATAGGGTTCAGATTCAGCTCACACTTCCAACCCAATCGTTCCAAAAAAATTAAAAAAAAAATCTGGGATTTTAAAGATATTGTAAGCCTGATTGACTTGGTTTATCAAATCTCTTTTGTACTGAAGAGCTTGGTGGAAAAACAAAGTCTAGAACATGCTCTACAAATTGAAGGTTTAGGAGGAGCAGAAAGTAGTTACTTGCTCGGATTCGTTTTGCACTTCTGTCCAAAACTTGGACGTCTGGCTTGACATCTGGTTCTGGCTCCTTGTCATCTTCTCCAGGTTCACCATCTTCATTGTCTTCTGACTCGTATGCCCTGATAATATACACCTAAGGAAAAAAAGTGGTTGACATAACTTATAGAAGAGTAAACATCCATAGACTAAAAGCTCAAGACCATTTATTTCATTCGTCAAGCTTAATTTACAAGAAAGTAGCAACATATAAGGTGCTCCTACAAGAGCTAAAATGAATGAGGCGTAAAATTCAAGTTTGAGTTTGTTAGTCACCTTAAATTCTGCAGGGGTGACAAGCTGGAATACTAAAGCGTCCCCATCAACTAGATTGTGATCAACTGAAAACCCTCTCCATCCACCGCTAAGACCCGTTTTTTCAGCAAGGTATTTGGTTGGAAACTCCTCTCCTGTCTCATCCACCAAACTAATCATTTTGTCTTCATCAGGCAGGTGCTTCTTGCAAAATTGGACTGGCAGACCCTGTTGAACATGTCACAAACAATATCTCATCACCAAGGCAAGCCAAATTAATACCATTTCATTTTCCTATTAGAACATAGCAATCAAAATACATGTAATGATATTTTTTAGTAGGAAGGACAACAAAAATCAAAAGAATCAAAAAGATAGTGAGCAGTCATCTTACTAGCCAAAATCCCCCAGTTACGTGTGATTGGAGCATGGGCTTCACAAAACTTGGATAATCAGATTCTAAAGTAGATTCAAGTTGTTCTGCTCTTTCAATTGCATAGGCTCTTTCTTCATCTGAAGCATAAACTCGATCCCACAGGTTTCTCCGCGAGTGGCTCCTGCAAGTAAACTCTAGCTATGAAGTGTCAGACAGGGCCAACCTTAGAAGCTTAACGAATGGCCAAACGCACGCACAACAACAAAAGAAGAATATTGAGTAACATTTTTAACCTTCTGGGTCTCTCCAAAGGTTCAAGAGGGATCTGCCAACCATCAAGAAATTGGGCCATCAACATTAACAATCAACAGAGTATTGCTATATATGTGAAACACTTCCACCTTTCAAAAATTTCAATCCTGTTGCTAATAGAGAGAGAAAGCTTACATCTTTGTAGTTCGGTTTGGGCTTGTCCGCAACACGGCTAGACCTTCTCACTGCTGTTAAGTCCACTCGTTGCCGAGGCGTTCGGGGCTTCATCTGCTTCATCTGCGTGTATGTAAACTCAAAATCCTTGGAGATAGATAGTCATATTATAACATGTAACCCATCAAATAAAAACACGGGTGCATACACTCACAGGAGATGGCTTGGGGCTAGTATTCTTCAAAGCCTGAGAGAGGTTCTTGAGATTGAGTTCTTCCATCCTCTTCTTGTTCTCCTCCAATCTCCTTTTACGCATCTGTTCATACGTTGACTTTGGTGCCACCATTTTCTTTGGCACTCTGTTTCAGCCGATGGATTCAGGAAATGGAACAGGATTGATCGAAAACAGAAATGGATTGAAAGGGGTTCTCTTCTTTTCTTGTCCAAAAGAGAAAACTGAAAAAAGGGGTGACCTTTGGGTTTATGGTTTAGACCCAGGAAGGAAACCCAGTCTTTAATGCTCTGTTTCTGGGGTTTTGGTCAGGGAGAGGAGCACAGTACGGTGTCTTGATGTCTGAGCGTGCGCGGTTTGTTTCTTTAGGTCGGAGTTTTGAAATTCAAATGTAACCATGTTGATGTCAGCGGCAAAAGGCTTTTTGAGGACCCGACTGAAAATGAGTAGTCAGTTTTTACAAAGATTAGTAGATTTGAAAATGAGTAAAATGAGTAATACAAATTTAAAATTCTCAACATGTATTTAGGTATTTGATTTATTAATTGATACATAATTTTTTTATTTAAAGAATAAAATTTAAATTCTTTTTTTTATTAAAAAAAAAAAGAAAACTTAAAATTCTCAATATAAAAAATTTTAAAAGATAAATTTTGAAGTATGAATAAGTAAATATGTCTAATTTAAAAAATTATATGGATACTAATATATTGTTACAGCACTTGCAAATTTTTTTAAATGATTTTAAAAAATTTTAAATAAATTTTTATTTTTATATTATGTTCAATCAAGTTTTTATATTTTTATTTTAAATCAAATAAATTTTTATTACTATTAATTGATTCAAAAATTATGTTACATGATATTAATATGACATGCTATTATGTCGTAACAAAAACAGATGCGACATGATGTTTTGATCAAGTAATTTTTTCACATTTAAACGTTAATTAGTCGATTAGATCTAAAATAAAAATATAAAAACTTGATAGAACGTAATAAAATAATAAAAATTTTATTTAAATTTTTTAAAAAATAATTTAGAATTTTTTTAAAACATTATATCTAAAATGATTTATTAGCATTGTAATTAGAATTGAGAAATTAGGATTTTGGATAACTTAAAAGTGTTATGAAGCATAAATTTTGCAATGTCCAGAGGTAAAGTGGCTCTGCCACTATTTGAAGTAGCCATGTGGAAATTTCTCACCTTGGATGGCAGGACTATGTTTTGCTTTTACTAACTTTTTACAAAATACTCAAGAATTTTTGTTCGGGTTGAACAAAAGCATAGATATCCTACATTTGGTTTTAGTGTTTGAACCCCTTGCTGCTGCTGCTGCTGCTAGGATATGGATATTTGTCTTTAAGTCTAAACAAATGGACAAAAATCCACTTCCAAAAGTAAGAAAATGGAGAGCAAAACAGAATGATTACATCAAACACTGGACACTTTTGATTTATAAACATACAACAGTACACACTTTTGATTTATGGCAATTCATAAGCTATCCCCTTCTGAGGACCATATACAATACCTCCCTCACAAAAATATAAGTACATGTACTGATGTCTTCTTCACAAAATACTATTTGCTGCTGTGCCTGGGATCCACAAAGAGACTCACCAAAGCATGAAAGCCGGGATCTTTCAGAAAATGGATCACCATGAAACATGGAACTTTCTTCCAAAACAAAAGGCTCATGTTTCAGCACAAAAACCATAGGCCACCAACACAAAGTGCCCACTATCACCAAGGGGCACTTGCCTTTTCTTGAAACAGAATCTCAAGCCTGTCAGCATTCTCCTCCTCCAATGACCCTATCTCTATATCAAGCCTATTTAGTGCCTCAGTTACTTCCAGAAGCTTGGCTTCAAGTTTCCTCTTCTCCTCCTTTGCATGAACTTGTTCAAGTCTAGCCTCTTGGTGTCTCTTTGCCTTCAAAGAAAGGTTCATCAGTCGATCCAATCGAGAGCGTAACATGCCAACTTTCATGCCCAACCCCTCAAACGATTTCAAAGTCTGGTCCCAAGTCAGAAAATTATGGTGGGAGGTTGTAAGCTTGGCAGCTCTTATGGCATCAGCAATATTGACGGTCTCAGCAATAACTCCAGCAACCAACTTATAGTTGAGTCCCTCGAGAAGATGATCATGAAGGAATGACTTTTGACTACAACAAAGCTCATAGTACTTCATTTGAACATATTTGGCAAGCTCAGAATTTATGATTAAACCATTTGCAAGAATTTTAAAGTTCTCAATGCTTTTCACTTCTTTAAAATCAACAATGGATTCAGACAACCTGATTCCATCCAAAACTTCAGACCCAAGATCCTCGCTATCATTTTCAGAGTGATATGGAGTAGGTCCCAAACTAGTGCTGGAGAGTGTCGGGTCATTGTTATGAATAGTTTTTGGATAAATGCCCAGTGGAAGGACCTCCAAAGGTTTACCCGTTGTTTCTACACAAATCCTGTTTTCCTCCACCCCATAATTTCCCAAAGACTCATCTCTTGTTCCTTCACAAATCTTGGGTTCCTTCACTGATCATTGAGAGACCTTAATTAAGGTATAATTCTCAAGAAAGTTACAATTGATAAAGAAGATAAAAATTGCTACTGGGAAAAGAAATGACTTGCCAAGGTCCATTGGTTGGGTGGAAGACTCTAATTTCAGAAGGCCAAGGGCAACATTCATTTCATCTGAACCTTCTCTTCTAACAATGTACACCTAAATGAATGCAGGTAATCAAGCAGATGGTTAAAGGTTTAAACATGTGGAGATTTCATCCACTCTTAAACATGTGAAAATATAACTGGAAACAGAATATCAATACTCAGAACACAAAGCCTGAGTTGGCCTCTTCTACTTCTCAAGAAAGACCAAGTCTAAAAATTCAACCAAACAATCAAGAATTATACCATGCAAAATTAGCAATATGTACTTCTCATGCAAATTTATGATCAGAACAGCAAACAGACAGCGTTTCGGTACATTCAATTTGTCCTTCCATCGAATTTCTTCAAAAAAACAATTTAAAACAGACAATCATAGGAGAATCAAATAAAATGCCAGACATGTAATGCATAAGATGCCTCAAACAATTACCTTCAATTTGGAGGGTTTGATTAAATGAAAGACACAGACATCTCCCTCCAGTAATTTGTGAGCAATGGAGAACCCTCTCCATCCACCACTGAGACCAGTCTTTTCCACCAAATACTTTGCTTGAAACTCTTTCCCCTCTTCATCTTCCAAAACAATCATTCTGTCCTCCTTTGGCAAATGCTTCAAGCAAAAGTCCTTGGGAAGACCCTGCCATTTGAAAAGTTGAACATCTATAGATCAATATTCTAATGCAGACGTAGTCCAAATTACAAAAGCATCGATAAAACTGAGGTATACCAGCCAAAATCCTCCAGTAACATGTGATGGGAGCATGTACTTAATCAGACTAGGGAATTCAGATGATAGATTAGTTTGAACCTCCACCGCTCGTTCCGTTACAGCAGACTTGACTTCATCATTTTCATACATGTCATCAACTCTCTTCCGTTTATGGCTAAGAGGAAATTATAGAGGCAACATCATCAGAATACAATGTAATTTCAGAATGTTCAAAGACTTAAAGAAGTATTTCGAAATAAATTAAACTACCGTTGGGCCTTCTCCTTTCCAAGAGAAACGAACTGTCAAAAGATTCACAAAATATCTGTATCAGTTAACTATACACATTGCTAAGAGTCTGAGACTTGGTCTAGAGACTGCCTTAAGGAAGCTTAAATGCGAAAGTAACGCATTAGGAACAGCATGGGATAACATGATTGAAGCTGGATCATTCCTGTAGGAAGCTAGAGTTGGTTTTACTAAATAAAATATCAAGCACAAGGGTCCTTTTAACTTTCTACAGATTCACTAAACAGCCCTTTTCAGTTTCCTTTACAAAAACCCAGTCCTTTATACACTCCCTGTTTTCAAAAGCAGAAAACAGTCAAAGGACATGATATTCAGATGGTGCTGCTGCATCCCGTGTCCATCTCAGTTAGGAAGTTGGTATTTTTTTTCTTTCAAAACTCAACAATGAGATCATCGTATTGCTTAGTAACTTCACAGTCTACAACATTAAGGGAAAGAAACTGCACAATGAACAGAATAAAAAAAGGGTAACTGAGATATATGATGCTCACTTGATTAGGAGTCATTTTGTCTAGCCCTGAAAGCTTTTTCCTAAAGAACCTGTACTTGGGTGGCCTCCTTCGCTTAACCTGAAAGAAGCAAAAAAACAGTCACACACCCGGATACTCCTACAAAAACATGCATGGTACCATCGCATACATACGTATAAAAATACATGCATACATAAAACATTGTGAATGATGCTCATGTATGTATGTATGTACGTATGTATGATGCTTGGATAGATGAGAAAGAGACCTTGACCGGGCTTATTCTTTGTTTCGGAGAAACAGCCATGGCCTGGTAAAGGGTGGGTGCTACAGTCACTCAAAAGCTATATTTGGGGTATTCGAAAATTTTGAATTCAACCAAAAATTTGAATCTTCTTTCATTGAAAAATATTGTTTAATTAAAGATTTTCAACTTTGAAGAAGTACATAAGGAGAAAGAAGAAGAAAAGACCGCTTGATTTGAAATCTGTTAACCAAAAATTACCGAACAAAACATTATCTGCTTCCGTGTTGTATCTAATTATGTTTTCTCTTACTATAACTGGCCAAGTGTGGAAACCGTTTGAGACTTCCTTTTATATATAATATAGAAGGTTTTTGTCAAGTTTAATATAATTTTTAGTGGATTAAATGGTAAAAAGTGTTGACTAAATTAGTAATAAATTAATTATTTTTATTGAGAGGTTTTCTTCTTCTTCTTTTTTTTTTTTTGTGTATATTGGAAAGGTACAGGAAACAGCGAAAAGTTCAAACTTAAGATTTCAATCCTCTTACAAAAAATAATAATAAAAAAAGTTAAATCATGCAAACCCAATTGTAAATGTTCACAAATAAATTAAATACTTGTGCAATGAATGTATTTGAAACATTGTGCAGTTTCCTGGTATACTGATAATCATCAGGATTGTAAGCGTTGTGCAAAGTTGTTGTTATGTACTGGAAGAATGAGAAGAAATCAATATGGAAGAGAAAATAATACCCTACAACTCATTAACTAGTCTGGACTTAAAATCAAATGACATTCGACTGTAAAATGGTAGCCAGATTGGAAAACTTGCTCATTTTTCAATACTAAGTCTCGTCATACGCAAATAGAACTCGAGACATTTCTACAACATTTTGCCTGTAAAAGTTACATGGACAGACACACTCTTGATGACCCAAACATGTCATGGATGGGGGAATATGTATATATATGTATATATATATTACATTAAGTGGACATCATCTATCTCACAGGTAATGATCACCATGCAGCATTAACCTCCTCCTGAAATATAAGCTCATGCTTCTCAGCATTCGCTTTCAGGTTTTCTATCTCAGCATCAAGCCTATGCATTGCCTCTTTGAGTTTCACAAGCTTCATTTCAAGAGATTTTTTCTCTTCTTTCATGTGATCTTGCTCAAGACTAACTCTATGCCTCTCTGACTCCACAGCCTCCTGTAATTCCAAGGCAAGGGTCTTCAACCGGTTCAATCGAGCTCGAAGAAATCCAACATTCATGCCTAACAGCTCAAATCCTTTCAGAGTCTTGTCCCAGAGTGAATAATCTGCTTGAAAGGAGGAAAGTTTGCAGCCTTTAACGGCCTCTGCAATGTTAACAGTCTGAGTAATTATTTCAGCTGCCAATTTACTGCTAATACTCTTGAGAAGATGATCATGGAGAAATGAGTTCTGACTGCAGCAGAGTTCATAGTATTTAGTTTTATGGTACTCTGAAAGCTCGGAGTCTATTCTTGAACCATTCACAGTAATGACGAAACTGTCAATGCTTTTGACCTCATTAAAATCAATAATGGATGCCAAAGATCTGATACCATCAAAAAGGCCAGAGCTAAGATCCTTGCTGTCATTATCAGATTGATCTACTAAACGCTCATTCTTGGTGTCTAATACCATCAGGCTGTTATTGTCAACATTGTCTTGTGCATGATTGAGTGGAAGAAGCTCCAAACACTTGGCCCTCTTAGAGGTTCTCTTTCTCCTCTTCATGCGAACTTTAATTGTTGTTTCAAGTTCAACATTTCAAGAAGAAAGGACAATCGGATCAACAACAATAGGGAACCTTCCCATTTATAAAAAGGAAAAAAACTTAAAAATTAAAAAAAAGAAGGAGAAGAAAGAAGTTCAACGAGAAGAACATACCTGACCTAATTGGTTTTGCATCAACATTCACATTTAGTGAGCCAAACCTGCCATCTAGTTTGTTTGATTTGAATGCTTTGACTATGTAAACCTACAAGAATAGAATGGAAGGCAAAAAGGAGTAAGTCAACTATCCTCAGAGGATCTACAGACCACTTGATGCACAAGAAATAAAAAGATAAATAAAAAGTGTAAAAGGGGAGGAGAAGCGTTGCTTCCACAAAAACCCTGAAGGTGTTGTTTGCTCTATCAATATCCAAATTAATCAATCCAGCTCCATTGCAGAGTTTAGGACATGATGGAAAGAAAAAATTTCTCAAGAATTGCATTCTTTGACATTCAAATACAAGAGAAAAAACTCAGACAGTACCTTAAACTTTGAAGAACTGACCAAATGGAACACTAGAACATCCCCCTCGACTAATTTATGACCAGCTGAGAATGCTTTCCATCCAGCACTCAATGCTGTCCTTTCTGCAATATAGGTTGTTTTGTATTCTTCCCCACTTTCATCTTCCAAAATTACTGTTGCATCATGCTTGGGCATATGCAATTTGCAGAATGGCATAGGAAGATGCTGTAACCACTCACCATAAGAGTTAGAAGTTAGAACATTTAAAGCTTTCTGGAATGATGGATATCATCTCATGTTTGACTTGTTAACATATTTTGGGCTTACCAGCCAAAATCCATGTCTAACATTTGAGCGAACCATTGTCTTCATACAGCTAG
Source organism: Theobroma cacao (assembly GCF_000208745.1). NCBI lineage: Eukaryota > Viridiplantae > Streptophyta > Magnoliopsida > Malvales > Malvaceae > Theobroma > Theobroma cacao. Next base: position 4,923,022 of record NC_030851.1, on the reverse strand, counting down.
GGAATCCGGCAGCTAGATTTGCTTGAAGCTCCTCCACTCGCTCCATAACAGAAGGCTTGACATGATCACAAATTATCAGAGATCTCCTTTATTTATAGCTTCATTTCATGAAGTAATGAACACAAGGCAACTCCTACTTTGACTTCTTGTTAATTAGAAAACCAAAGACTTAAGATGATATCACTAACCTACCTGCTCCAGATTGCACAAAAAAATTTATCTGTTACTTTAGCATTTGAACTTATGGAGCAGAACACCAACCAAAATGCTCAAGAAACTGGGAAGGAGATCATTTAAGTTTGCAGTGGAACCCAGCTGACCAGTCAAAGACAAATCGGCTCAACTTCAAATTTGTCACTTATAGGTCTATGGCAATTAAACATTACTAGACAAATGTTGTCAAGTATCCGTCTAAAATGTGGAAATTATCCCAGTGTCAGAAAAGAAACAGAAGAACCTGATAAGGCTTACCTAGATAAATAAAACTTCCATGATTGGAAAGAACATTATTTCAATCTTTTACTGTTTTTCTAATCATAATAGACTTACGGAGCTTTGTTTAATGCATTCCATCAATTAGTCCATGGATATTTTATCCCTCTCTTTTGAGGGGGAGGGTGAAGAGTGATGCACTGGGGAGAAAGGTGGACTGGAGGAGTAGTTGGCTACGGGCTACAGCTGCTGCTACTGGAACAATGTTCAATCCTGAGGTTCCAGGTGAGACTCACTTTTGAGTTTGGAGAACTCTGAATAATTCCTTGGCACAAAAATAGTGCGACGCAATTAGATTTCGATCAGAGATGAAAAGGCGAATGCTACTGCGAGTGGCAAATATATCGAGCAGCAAGTCCGGGGATGGCTAATTGCCCACCACCAGAATACTGCTCGAGTTGGCATTGATGTCGAAGGACATCAGCTATCTTAGCTGCTAAAGTATTTTGACGTTCTAGGTAAGATCTTCGATCCCGTCTTGTTTCTACGACAACAACCTCGGGAATGGAAAAGATCCAGCCACTGCTTAAATCGAAAGCTAACTCGAGGTAGAGTTGCTCTTGACATCGGACAGATGAACGAGAACCATCTGCATGTACGGGTTTTTGGGCACATTTTTGTATATCTTGCTATCTATTTAAAAAAATTCCGAATCACCAAACCCTGTAAATCCCAGAACAAAAGCAAGAAGCTGAAACAAGAACAGAACAAAAAGTGAAGCAAAACCCAGGAATAATTCTTTGATAACCTAAACAGGAAAAGCAACATTTGACACTAATCTCACATCAGGAGGTGAAAAAGCATGGCAGAAAGAACTTCTTACTTGTAGGTTAACATTATCAGGATCCAAAGACGTTTCAGAAATCTGGGGCTCCTCTATCTTGGTTCCCATTGGCTTCACTTGTCAGAATCTTGCTACGAACAAACAGATTCACAGTAATCAGTCACCTGAATCAGACATACAAAGGAAGAGAGAAATGGGGGAGCCTGCTAACTGGTGAAATTTGCAAACCTGGCACTGTTTTGAAGTTGTGGAGTGTGTTCAGGTTTTTGCTCTTCCAGGAGTCAGGACTTGCCGTTTATTTTTTCTCGGTCTCCATTATGTCCTAACATACGGAAGCGAATTAGTGGCCCTGCCGATCCAATGGGTCAGGCTACAAGTTGAGACTCGATACCCTTTTCAAGATATTAATTCAGGGCAGATGTTCAGTTTTAAGACATGTTGCGGTCGGATGTTCAGGAGTGTTACGGATTTACCATATCGTTTAGGTACTATTAGTGGATTAGACGATTATTAGTTTCGGAAATTTGTTTTCAGCTGGCAAAGAGAAAAACGGTTACGGAAAACGATCCCAATTTACACACTGTGGAGTCTTTCAAACGAACAAGTTCACCACACCTGCTTTACTTGGAGGAGCCCTATAGAACACTGTGATGGCTAGCACTATAAAATTTTGACGTGGATTTGGGCACCTTGATTAAAAAATGTTTTTTGAAAATTTAAAAAGAATATGGGGGTTGAATTTGAAAATCATTTGAATATTAAATTTATACATTTGAATGTAATTTTACATATATATATATATAATATTTTAGATAAAACTTAAGGTAGCATGAATTTGTTGTCAACAAAAATAGCTTGTTTTATCGAGGAGCACACAAATTCAAATTCAAGATTTCTATTTCAAAAGTAAATTTCATTAATTGTTAGTTTTTGACATTTTCATAATATTTTATTTTTATTTATGATTTACATATTCATGTTTTTTATTCATAATTTTTTAAATTGATTCCAAATCCATTCATTTGTTAATATTCGTCAAATTTCGAAAGTGACAATTTATCAACTGACATTTTGATGGACATTTACATGATAAGATTTATCCGGAAATTAAAAGTATATTAATGGATGAACAACTTTGAAATAAATTTAAAAAATTATGAATAAAAATAAAAAATAAAATATTATTAAAAAGTTACAAACATACGATGAATTTACTTTTTATTCTAAAAACGAAGCATGGCAAGGACTATCATTAAAATAATTTTTTGGTTAAACAATTGAATTTTATCTTTAGTTATGTTTTAGTTATCTTGGTACCTTCTTGCATTTTTAATAAAAACTTTTTTTATCTAAAAGAAAGAAAATTCAAATCTTACCCTTTGAACAAGAAAATCATATACTAGTTACTTAACCAAATACAAAATTTTTTAACCATGTGTAATTGATTTTTTTTTAATTTGAAAATTGTCAAATTATATAATATATGTATAAAGTTTGCATTTTTAACTTCTGGCCCACTGGTGAGCTGCCAATCCCCCAAAAATTTATTCAACATTATCAAAAAGAGTATTTCAAGAATCTTCCACACTGCCCATAAAATCAATTATAAAGTGCATTCAGAATATTAGAGCACTTAGACCATGTACTATGGTTATGAATTATGAACTATCTTCAAGAATTATCAATTCCCCTGCCACTTTAAATTTTGCATTGATCACCCAATCCCAATTCGTACAATATTGGGTTCAAAAAATTTAAGTTCAGGCATATCCAAAACCTACCTAAATCCCCATGCTGAAAAAAAAAAAAAAAAAGAAGAAGAAAGAGAAAAGTATCAGTTAATTTTTCCTATATGAAATGAAATGATGAATAGTTGATCTGTAGTTAAGAAGTCTATGCTAAGCATTAATACTATGCTGTATATACCAACAGGGTAAAATGTTTCTCATTACCATGGAGCATTAACAACTGCCTCAAACATTAGCTTATGCCTCCTAGCATTCACTTTCAATGCCTCTATATCAGCATCCAGCCTGCCCATTTCCTCCCTTTTTTCCAGAAGCTGCAATTTAAGAGACCTTGCTTCCTGTTCTACATAAGCTCTCTCAGGTTCGGCTTCCTTGAACCTCCTTGATTTCACTTGTGTTTTTGATTCAAAAGCAAGGTCCAGAAGCCGGCTCGCCCTGTTGCGTAAAACACCAACATTCATACCCAAAAGCTCAAAGCCAGCCAAAGTGTTGTCCCAAGCCACAAAATCAGCTTGTGGGGGGGAAATCTTGGAAGCTCCAATGGCATCTGCAATGTTAACAGTCTCAGTAATTATGTCAGCTGCCAGTGTACTTTTTATATTCTAGTGAAGATTGTCATGCAGATATGATTTCTGGCAACAGCAGAGCTCATAAATATTTTTTCCTAAGCCTTTTAGAAAGCTGAGAATCTGTGGCCAAACCATTCACAAGAATAGTGAATTTCTCAGTACCTCTCGATTGTTTGAATTCAGCATTTGCTTCTGGTGATGACCTAATGCCTTCCACTTCACTGGAGCCAATATCAAAACTGCCATTGTCTGATTGATTTTCTTCAGCACTAGGATAAGACAAGCTATTCCTGTGGACTTCGTATTGATTAATATCTTGGGCAAAAGGCTCTGCATTATTCTTTCCTGCATGATCTTTTTCAGTTTCCAGTTAATGATAATAGTTAAATAATCAAACTGAATCAACTTTGTGGGGCTACACATGAATGCTAACGAAGAACAGCTGATAACTATATGACTTACTAATACATGTCTGCTTTGCACGAGTCTCTAATCTGAGTAGGCCAAGAGCAGCGTCCACTTCACCTAAGCCATTCACTCTCAAAATATACACCTGTAAATTTGACAAAGGAAGAGATAATGGAAAAGTTGAACCAGCCAACAACTTTAATATCAACCACAAATCACACATTACAAGTATGGGAATTAGGCTCTGCTCCAGCCAATACGTATAGTTGGCTCCCTCATACATTGTGGGTCTTTATTAGGCAAAACAAATGTTCCAATTTGAAAAATTATTCTGCCATTAGTCCGTTAATAAGAGTTCAGCTTTCCTCTTCTAAACTAACATAAAAAAGAAACAAAAAAGCATGGGCTAAAACAGCCACACCAGTGTCCTTCTCCGTGCACTTTTATTCAATATACTGGCAGCTGAATTGCACGATGACTTGGTTTTATCAATCATTTGAATGCCTTTCATCCATTAATTCTTAATGCAATAATGGAGAAAAGTATGAGAGGCAATACCTTAAATTTGGAAGGCCTGATCAAAAGGAAAACTAAAGCATCCCCAACAAGTAAACCATGTTCTTGGGAAAACTTCCTCCACCCACCACTCAGCGCCCTCCTTTGAACAATAAAATTTGTTTTGTATTCTTTTCCACCTTCATCAACCAAGACTACGGTCGTATTATGACTTGGCAAATGCAGTTGGCAAAATTCCTTAGGTAATGCCTGGCAGCGAAGAAAAAGAAAAGGAAATCAGTGCAAAAATTTCTTCCTGGACTCGATAAGCGTGGTAAATGAACTTTATTAGGCTTGGGGAATAAATTTAAAATAAACTTACCATCCAAAAGCAACCACAAACCATTGATGGGATCATAATCTTAAAAAAACTAGGGAATTCAGCTGGTAAATTTGCTTGAACCTCTTCTGCTCTCTTGTTTGCAGAGGAGTTCGCCCAAGCCTCTTCCGCTTTCCCTTTGACAGCTGGCAAAGCCTTGATAACATGATCGTTGGAATGCTTGTCCCTTGGCCTCTTCCTTTTGCATCCATAAAGATGAACCAGATCAACGGTACTTAAGCAAATTTGTGTACAATACTGAGAATAGATAAAAAAAGTTACCGATGAATTTACCAACCTTGCAGCCTTCTGAGGATAATCATGAATTTCCTGCTCAAGAAACCAATTACCCATTATTCCTTGGTTTGAATTAAAATCAATTTAGGTTTCGGGATACTCCAAAAATACGATAGAATGATCCAGCCAGATTCATGCACGAATTCAGCTTGCCACACAAGGGAGAAACCAATTCCAATCTGGCTTCTGGTTTTGGGTATCAATTTCCAAATGCATTCAAGCATTTTAATGGCTAAATTTTTTTGCACTTTATATATGGCTCCTAAAGCAAACACTAGACAAGCAAAACTATAAGATGAAGAACGTCAAACGAGCTTTAGTCCATAAAACATTCTGGTGGTTCTCCAATATTTAGAGTAGTTTTTCTGGTATGATCACGTAGTTGAAAGGAAAATGGAAAAGGAAACATGAAAACCTCGGCTACATGAAAAGAAAACCAGAGCAGATAAGTATAAGTAGCTGGAGATCACCACCAATAACAATAAACAAAAAAAAAAAAAGAATATTAGAAAATGTGGAGCAAATAGTCTCTGATGGTTGGATCAAATTAGCTACGTACAAAACCATACATACTTTACATGCACATGGCAGAGTATGTTATGTAGCATAACACGTTTTATGTATGTGAAGAGAGGGAGAGGATACCATGGACATGGAAGAAGAAGAAGAAGAAAGAAGAGATTGGTGTTGGCGTTGTTTAAGGAGCTGAAAAAGTTGAGAAATGGGCAGATGGTCTTCTTCATCTTCATCAACCAAAGGCTCTTGCTGCATTTGCGTGGGCTCCTCCTCCTCCACCTTCACTTTCATTTTCATGTGCATCATCATTCATCGACGCCACAAAGCCTCTATTAATTTCTCTCTTGCTTTCCCATTGTTTTCTTTGTTTTTTTCCTCTATTCCAACCTCGATCCAAGTGGGCTAGCAAAATGATAATGAAGACCCAAATTTCTGTTTATGATCACTCACTGTCACTCTCTTTTATCTCCTTGCACAATGCATACATGTATTTATAAAGTATATTACAAAGAATTAAGGATGGATATAAAGGCTCAGATTTACCAAGACGCTACGGGGGCTAAGGTGTAGCCTAGCTTCCCTTTGGAACTTTGGATGAGAAATTATGTGAGACGTATGAGGGCCGTCCATTTTAATCAATCAAATTCAAGGATCTAACATTTGCTACGTTGCTGCTATGGTACGCTGCATTTGCATGTGGTAAAATGAAGAAGAAAGGTGAAAGAAATCGAAGTTTATGTTTCACAAATTAATATAAGGTAATTGTAGAGCATATGTTAGGCCACCTCACAATATTACGTTGCAGCTGAGAGACATTGATAGAAAAGGAAAATGTAACAAGAGAGAAAAGATACACGGCCATCATGACTTACCAACAACTTTAAGCTCCAGTGCAAGGGACGGAGGGGGTAAAGGCTTCAGTTAAATTTACAAAGGATAACACAACAAAAAGTAAAATCAATCAAAATCGCTATTATATGCATTTAAATGTTCAGATCCAACTGAGACTACTCAAGTTGACTGATAAAATTAATGAAGAAACGAATTGAATTCTTTACTATGAGCCTCTACGTGCAGATAATTTGGTATTTGCCGAAGGGGCGGAGGGAAGCTGACATCTTTGTACAGACCTTGATCCTCTATTATTTACATCTGGAAATTCTCCCAATCCAAGCCCAGTTGATGACCTTTTTCTTCCTTCCGGGGCTTTCCATCTGATGATCATCATGACTGCTTCTTAGACGCAGACAAACTGTCAACTTACCATCTGTACAATTTCATACATGCAAAAAGTCCTATACATATATATTCATACAATACATATGTTCATATTCCTATGCTACCTGTATACTCCTTGCCAGAGGATTAGATCACAAACAAAAGGACACAATTTTCCACAAAATGTCCACAGACCTCATGTTCAATACACCATCTAGATGGGAGTGTTTTGCTTGCAATTTCTCTAGACAGCATCCAACAAAACATTCACGCCGATGTGATTCCCCTCAAATTCAATATCTAAGAGACATTACAATTTTGAACGACGATTGCACCTGATACCAAGGAAAGGTGAATGTCTACGGGCAGCTGCAAATGGCTGTCCTTTTACAGAACCTGAAAATCTAATGTCCCAACCTTCAATATTCTTCGGAACACAAGCATCAAAGAGGATCTGGCCAAGGACACTATGAGCATTGATGCTCGGGGGTACAGGCAGAGATATTAGTCTTTCTCTTTGTTCATCTTGTAGAGACCCCGACTCTCTACCATTGCGATATTCAGCTGAACTTGGCAAGAAAAAGTGGTCACTAGGTCCAAGAGCAACTCTCCTAAGGCTTTGGTTTGAGTTGACTGCTGCTTTCTGCAGGTCACAGATTAACTCAGATATCTCATCATGCATACCATTTCTTTCTCGAAGTTTCTGGATCCTATGGGAATAAACTGAAGTCGCCTTCTCAAGAAAACTAGCCACAGCAGCCCTGTACTGGATAGGATAATGCTTGTAGTGTTCTGTACTAGCAAAGAATGAGATTAGGTCATTTCTCATGTGTCACAAACACAGAAGTAACTGAACATTTTAAAAGTACAAAGACAGACTATGCTTGGCTGTTTACTCTCAATTTAGAGTGAGGCAACCTCAGCTTTTCATAAATCTACAAGAAAACATAAAATGAGCTGTTATTACAATAAATCAGCTGATTATCCCTTTACATTCTTATTAACTGAGCACATAAGATGTTATGTCTCCAATTTACTCTCATCAATGCCCTTGATATGGGGTTGATGTCATAGATGTCCTGTTTAGCTATCAGCCCTAAAGCTGAATAGACTAGATAAATACCCAAAACTTGATCTTAAACATAATCGCCAAACATGGCCAGTCTACTTTAAGGGTCTACTGAATGGGTAGAATTTTCCATTTCAGCTGATGGAAAAAACCATAATATAGTACGTGCAGATACTCCTGATATTTATATATGGTAACTGAAATAATAATTTATGAAAGACAACAATACTTGGTAGTAATAATAAACCAAACATGATTTGGAACAGACCTAGGTGAGGAGAGTCATTCCACTTTACAACCTTAACATCTGCCCCAAGATCTTGTAAGCATTGAGCAAAATTGCTGATAACTGGATATGATGCAAGGTCATCATTCTCTGAGCATAAAATGAGATATGGAGCATTTAAATCCTACAAAAGAGGAGAGGGAAAAATTAACTGATGGAAACAGACCAAAAACAACTTAACAAGGTACAGGAATGAATAAACTCACAACTGAGGAGTAAAGGGTCTGCCAATACTCAGCACGTTGAGACTGAAACCCAGTTAGATAGAGACCATCCAGACCAGAAGCAACACCTTTTGCAATCCAAGAAACAAGTTTTGATGGTCCAGGCATTTTGCGTATGGAGGGATGCAAAGCAAATTGGGCATTCAGATCACTGGCAAAATCTACTGGACTAGAATCATAGATTTGTCCAGAAACACAATTTCTAACCAACTGGTCTCCATCCTTCACAAAATGAAAAACATTAACAACAAAACTTCAGTTTAATTTCTAAAAAAGAAAATGTCACATTTGGCCCCTACAATATAGGAAAACGTAGAATGTGGTACCTGTACTACAAAAAAACTTTCATTCTATCTATCAATGTGATCCAACATCTAACACTGTTAAGGAAATCTGATGACATGTGAATGGATCAATCAAAATGCACCATGTGGCCAAATAAATAACACATCACTCTTTGGATCCATGATTACGATGGACAGGTGGCAGATTGCCATTTATTGAAAGATTTTAAATTTATTTTTTGAAAATAAAAAACAGAAAATTTTATTAAATAATTTCCTCTTCTTTTTTTCTCTCTCTCTCCTCTCCATCCTCTTCTCTCATATTTCTTCTCTCTCTTTGCCAGCCATCCCTACTGTTTTGAGGCTGAATCCGACCAGATCTGGCCAGCCAAGACCCAATTCAACACAGGTAAGGCCAGATCCGGCCCATTTCAGGCTGGAAAAGACCAGTTTTCAGCCCTAAAATGGACTACTTTCAAGCCATTTTCCAACTTGAAACAAGTCGGATCTGACCAAATTGACACCAGATTGGGCCTCCAATGTCTAGATCTAAGTTCATGATGGCCCGATTCAGGCAACATGCAGAAGGAGAGACAGAAGAGGAAATAAAGGAAAGAAGGAAAAAAAAAATTTTAAAAATAGATAAAAGGAAAATTTTCAGCATTTTCTATTTCAAATATAAAAATTAATTGTTCATAAAATAAAAAATATTCTTTAAATTTTGGAGTTTTTTTTTTCAAAAGAATAGCAATTTATTTTATAAAATTTTCAGCTTTTTAATTTTAAAAATAGAAAAAATTATTTTTAAAAGTTCCAATTTTTATTTTTTAAAGAATAAAAGTTTAAAATTTTAACCAATGGGTTACGCCACATGTCTATCCTAATCATTGACCTATAAAGTGAAGTGGCATTTGTTTGACGCCATGGAGCTTGCTGATTGTCCTATTCGGACATAAGTAAATTTTATTAAAAATTTTGGGCGTAGGGGCACACTGATAAACAGAATGAAAGTTCAAGTACCACATTGAATACTTTTAACCATATTGAATGTTTTTTAGTATAGATATCACATTAGACATTGTCCTATGCTATACAGCCTAATGTAACATTATCCCTCTCTAAGAAGTAGAGATTTTAGAACAACATTATATTTAACTTGTAAGTCACTAAAAGTAATTGAGAGAGAGAGAAAGGATACCAGATTAAGCTGACTTTCACCTGTTCCCTGAATAATCTACATCAAACATAGCAAATTATTTCAACTGCAACAACGGAAATAAAAGCACACAAAGTTTCCGAATCATTTGGAATTGAAGTGAGACCTAAAGTTTCAATAAATGTACCTGAAACACCTTGTACATACAAGCTTTAGGACTGCCAGAGAAAGCAACTAAGACTACAGGACAAGTTCTAAACTTTAGCTCCTGCAATCCCCAAACCAACAGGTATTTTAAGTTTAAGATTTTCTTGAAAATCCGACTGAAATCTTAAGACATCTTGAGAGATAGTAAACTTAATGAAACTGACCTCCACAAGTTCATTTAGAAGAACAAATGCTAAGGACATAGCCCTCTCAGGATAATATCTGCATAAAGAATATAACATGAGACTTTAAAAACATGAAAAGAAAACAAGGAAAAAGCATCTTGCTAAAAGTGCAGTAAAGAAATGCCAAGTTCAAGATCCTAAAATCTAACAAATAGCATCCACAAATGCCAAAATCTCTAATCTGTACAAACCCACAAATAACTTATACAACACACAACTACCACTCCTCCCCGACAAGGCATATCTTCTATGTGTTCTATGTAAGCGAGCAACTCATTCTTCATAGCAGTAATGAACACTCATTTAAGCCATCATTTTGGGAACAGCCCCAACCCCAAACCAAACAACTTGTTGCTGAGGTCCTTACTTTCCCAAATCTTCTATCTTCCCCTCCTCAATAACTAAGATTACAGCTTCGGGCTTCTTTTTTTGCAAACAATTAGTACCCTTCATTGGCAAACTACTCTCCTAATCCCATTACAACACCCCTATAAGCCAATTATTATCACAATCATTACCAGGACAAAAAAAAAAAAACAAGCCAAAAAAAAAAACTCGAATTGAACTTCAACCATCAAAATAGAAGCACAAGCTCACCTACAAACACCCATTTTATGAGAATCCTGGACCAGAGAACCACCAATAAGACAAAGAAAAAACTATGAAATTATCCTCGAAATTATGATAAAATCTAGATAATTAATAGCTAAATTAAGCTTAACCCACTCTAAATTACTTCCTCAATAACCAAACTGAACTAAAAAAGAAACTTACGCGTTAAGAAAATCAGCACGAGAAACGAGGGAATTCCAACCGAGAGACGAATACAAATCCACGTAATTTTGAAGGTGTTTGTCGTGAATCGAAACCCAAGCAAATATCACCACTATTCCTTTCACTTCTTTACTCTCTTCTTTCCTTCCCCAATACACACTTCCACCGCCCATCATATCTTCAAGACTTCCCAATTCCTAGGTTTCCTTTTTTGGTTCCAACGATTCTCCGGACCCAGTTATCAAGAACTTAAATAAGATTTTAGTTGGTGAATTCTCGTCGGGTTTTTCCTTTTCTTTTTTATTGTGGAATAGAAATTTTGTGATATTGGTGGAGGAGGTGCTGTAAAGATGCCATTTGCCACGTTGGATATTACGCACTCCAGCGCATTTTAGGATAAGGTTTTTTATCGTGAACCGGATTTAGGTGAATGAACGACGCCGGTAAGTGGATTTGGTTTTTGGCGTAACGGAATGGGAATTGACCGTCCATTTCGGGTCGCGGCCTTGAAGCTTAAGCCCATTGGTGCCGTATGATAAGTATTCTAAATAGTTGAATAATTACTATTAGGGTAAATAATTAAAAAATATATTTATTTTTATTAATTTGAAAAATATTACGTATCTCACATGAATAAGAGATAAGATAGATTTTAAGTATATAAATATGAATCTTTCATCATTTATCAGATATATTTTTTAAGTTGATAATATGGACTTGTGATTTATAAATTTACTTAAACTTTATTTTCATAGCTTAAGGCTACACGGAATTGAGCTTAAATTTCGGTTCATGACAAGTGATTTTAGAACAAATTCAAATATTCACTGATGTGAGCCCCTTATTAGAGATACAAGGGTCGAGGTTCCCTCTCAAACCAGAGCTTTAAACTCCAATTAATGACAAGTGATATTAAAGCAAATCTAGATCTTCTCTATTGTAAGGCCCCCTTAAAAGATACAAGGATCGAGGTTCCCTTTCGAGCTAGTGCAATGGGAGCTTGCACAATTGAGTGAGATACAATGTCAACATGAGTCTTCCACCATCTATTAGACATATCTTTTAGGTTAGGAAAGTGAGTTTGTGATTTATGTGCTTACTTAAGCTCTATTTTTATGGCTCAAGACCATGAGAGGTTGATCTAAAGTTCTAGCCCGTGACAAAAACACCTTTTTACTTTCTCGATATTTGGTTTTGAAAATGTAATAATGTTCATACCCAAATTACTTTTAAACGAAAAGATAAATATACCTCTTTGTTATTTATTTATTCATTTATATTGTATTTCTTATTTTTTTCAAAACTTTTTTTTTATTTACAAATTGTGAGATTTAATTAGTTATAAATACGATTGAAATATTTAATTAGTTTTAAATCACCATTGATTACTATCAAATTAAATTTTAATTAGGTTAAACTATAATTTAACTATTTATTAAATATGTTAAAGTATATGTTATTCAATTAGAAAAAAAAATTGTCATGCATGAGATTTTATAGAAAATAAACCTTTTGCCATCAGTTTTGAAAATACACTTTATCTCTTTTTAAAAAGTAGTTGATATTAAAATACCATTATTCAAATTAATATTTGTTCAAATTTTACTTAAAAACTAAAATGTCCTCTTTTGTTTATATTTCCTTTTTTCTCCTTTTTTCAATTTTTTCTGTTTTAATCCATTTATTTATCATTAATTTTTTTTTTCACACAAATGGTAATTAATTTATTTTAATTAAATAATTTATTATATTGTCTCAAAGTCAATATATAATTGAATTCAAAATAAACTTTAATAAACTTACGACGTAAGTGAATTATAATATAAATTAATTAAATTTTAATTTGATAGTAATTACAAATAATTTTAAAAACTAATTTTCTTTCTTTGTTTTTAATAAAAATTTTATTAAAAATTATAATTTATACAATGAATTGAAAATTATGCCTTTAATCAAACAATTTATGAATTTGAAAATTGAAAATTACATCGCTTGTAAGAAGTTAAAAGCACATAAAGCAAATATAGAAATGTAATTGCACATTAAATATCATTTTTAAATGTAGTTTTGATGTTTCTATACTGTTTTTGTGTGAATAAATTTTTTATAACATAATATCTAAAGAAGTTTTTAAATTATTCAAAAAATTTTATACAAGTCTTTATTTTTTTTATTATATTCAATTAAATCTATATATTTTTATTTTAACCAAATAAACTTTTATGATCAATATTTGACTTAGTTAAAGTATTACTTATAATTTTTTGCCACATGATATTGATGTGGTATGCTGAAATATCATAATTGATGATAATGTGTTATGTTAACGTGATACGATGACATGGTTATATGACATTTTTCATTTTTTACATTAATGCCATATCAGTGTCATGTGAGTATAAATTGACAAGTAATATATTGACGAATGACGATAAATTAACTATTAATCATAAAGATTTATTTGACTCAAAATTAAAAAGTAAAAATTTGATTAAATATAATAAAAATAATTTATTTGAATTTTTTAAAATAATTTTAATTTTTTTGAAATATTATATTATTTTTATATAAATAATAATAAAAAATAAAACTCCGACATGATGAGACTTGAATTTCGACGTTTATCTAGAAGTTAATAATTAACAATTATAGAAATATGTCTTTTCATTGTCGAGATAAAAACATGAGAAATTTAATTTCAATATATACTTTGAGATTAACCAGCAGCAGCAGCGGCAGCAGTAGTATTATTTAGTTTAGAAAAAGTTTGGATAAGGTATTTGTGGAGATAAAGACGAGTGTTGGACATCCAAAAATAAGTACAAATTTCTTATTTGTATGAAAAAAATGAGACAACGTACGCTAGTCTCATATGACACGTTTCTGGACTTTCACATTATTGATGTCAAAATAGTACTCCAATTTCAGTTGTTGGAAGAACCAAGCTTCAAACGCTGTTTTCTTTTTCATATGTGTCGTGACATCTTGTTTTTTTTATGTATTATTTATTATTTAATTTTCATTTTCGACACTCTTGAAATATAGAGTACTAGCACTATGCATTTATAAGGGTCCGATGGGACCATTGACGACAGGCTCCGTTGTCTGGGTTCACGTACGTGGGGAATAAGGCCCAACGGTCTGTCAGAACTTTAGGGCTTGGGGGAGCCCTGTTTTCTTTTACTTTGGACACTTTCACTACAAACGGTTGTACCACCTTCCCCTTTTAAATGCAAAAACAAAGGAGGAGAATTTTAAGTTAAAGTTGAGTTAATGAATTACTCGCAAAGTTCGAAAGTGATTTTATGTTTATTAAACAAATTGTACTAAATAAATAATCTTTAAGCCACTTTAACCCCTTCCATTTGGCATACGCAGGCATTAGACACCTTGGATATACTTCTTTGCCAGCTTTCTCTCTGGCCTGCTGCTTTTGCAGGCCATGGCACTTGGAGTGGTTGTCACTTGCAGCATCGGTGTGTGTGTATATATATATATTAATTTTATATATTTTTTGTAATGCAAAACATATAAAAAAAATATGGGTCCATTTTCAAGGTTGACCAAGAATACAATAAATTAATTAATTAACAATAAAAAAAAGAACAGAGTTTGCAACTTTGTCACATTGTCACTCAGCTCCTCGGCATTTTTTTTTTCATTCCGTATGAGAAGTCTAAATCCAAGAGATGATGAAACAATTAAATAAAGATTGAAACAAAAAATTAACACAGGAATCGACAACCTTGAACAGAATGAATCACACGGTAATTCCCTTGTAAGCATCGTAATGGGTTTTTTCCCCGTAGTAGTAAGAAGCATCATTCTAATCGAAGCAATTCCCCTTCTTCATTAATAAGCAACATTCTTTCTATCCCCGCCATCACTCTGGCTGCAACGAAATTAAGGCGCATCAGATCCAAAGCGAACCATACAAGTAAGGAGACCAAAACTCCACCATTGCACGTGTAAACTTCCCCCTTCCCTCTTTTTCACCCCCACCTTCTTTCTCAATTAAGTACTGCTACTACGACTGCTATTTTATTCACTTGGAGCTTTGGGTACGCGAAGGGTAGGCTAGTATTTTGACACGACTACTGTGTTGAAAGCCGATTAGGCATTAGCCTCAAATGTTCATTGTTTGTTTCCGACAGTACCCTTCTTTGCCACCTTTTGTTTGTTTAGTTTTTTTCTTCTTTTTTTTTAAAAATCTCCTGCTGGCTGGCTGGCTGCACACTGTTGGCTCAGTCATCTCCTCATGTCGAATATTTTCTGTGCACAACCCACACAAAGGTGTGGTTTGTTCCCTTTTTTTTTTTTTTATGAACGGTTATCACTTGCAGTACTTTCCTGGTAAAAGTAGCCTTTTCCTTTCCCTTGAAGCGTGAACATTTGGAATATTTCTGAACGGCAAAAACAAAAACGCGCAAGTGCAATCATGAAACGACCCAATTTACACATTCCTCCTCTTTGGGCAATCCCCATAAAAAAAGAGAATCAACTTTTTTGCGTTATCCTAGTGAGAGGGGGGGCAAAAAGGTTCTCACTTTCTCTCAAAAGAAAAACACCCAAAGCTTCAGATTAAACTACTCAATTAATGAAAAAGTGTTGATGTTTTTCTTTTGTGAATTTGCATACTGAAACTTGAAATGATTGAAATGGGTTTAGGCATTTTGTACACAAATGAGTAAAGGTAGTATGATGTTACTCTCAAAACAGATGCTTTTTCCTTTCTTAATGGTCCCCCGGCCATATTCGTCCGGAATGATATTATTTACCTGAAGGAATCCAGTCCTCCGCTATTTCAAACAAATAAGTAATTTCGAAAGTGAAGCTGGCCTAAGAGGAAAAAAGCCATAAAGATAAAAAAGTAAGAACAATAATAACAAAACAAAAAAAATGCAAAAAAAGGAAAGGCTGAAAAAGAATTAAACAACAATACAAAAACAGCCAAAAGAAGCTCAAACAAAAACCACCTTTCAAATATAGAACCAAATCCCCATCAATGCTCTACATTTCTTATATAAAAAAAAAAATTACTGACAGTTACTGCCATGCAACAATATCAGAAAACAGACATTTACCCATATAGGGATACAGGTCTAAAATTAGATGATAGATATTAATAAATTTTTATTTCCAAATTCGTCTAACTTGAAAAAGGATTCATAGAATAAGCTCCTTTGAAAATCGTTGTACACAAAAGCAAAAAAAAAAAAGTGAGCCTGCTTGCTTTTTCTTACATTAGATAGTGGCAAAAGAACTGTACAAATAACAAACTACCGGCCAACCCTTCTTTCTTTGTCAAATGCAATCTCCGTGCTACCTCGTGTTACTCTAACCCCCCTCTCTCTCTCTCTCTCTTTCATTTTCTTTCTTTGTTTCTCTGTCTTCAGGGCATTAACCGAACCCATTGGTATCGACCGTCGAGAGGCACATCCTTGACAATATCATAATTGTACCTGCAAAAATCGCGCAAAAATAAAAAGTTTGTTAGTTAGTTAGAGATTGCCAGATTCGGATTCCTGATCCTACGAATGCTAAAATGCGCCATTGAGCATTTGTGGTGACACTCCTTATCCTATGCCACCAAAAAAGGAAAGAAAGAAAGAACACTTACTTCTCTGCAAATCGTTTTTGCTCGTACTTTTCAGCGAAGGAAAAGAACTCGTCGATCTCCTCTTGGGACGGCTTCTTCGGTGGCTTCGCCGGGGACGGTGGCGGTTTTTTCTCAGGCGATTCCATTTCGTCTGAGTCTCCGCAGAGCTCGCTTAATGGAGTTGTTTCTCTACTGAAAAAATAAAAGAGTAAAAATGGAGATCATAAAAACGGGAGAGTTATGGGAAACGATTCGGTTTTTTTTGAAAATTTGAAGGATAAAAATGAAAATAAATAGAAAGATAGTAGTATTTAATGAACGAATTAGTGAAAATTAACCTGAACTTGTTGATATTGATGCACGTTGAGATTTCAGTTTCGAAACTCTTGGCCTGCAAAAGCACATTCATGAACTATGATTAGGTAACTAATTAATATGTCTAACATATACTAAAAACGATCAATTAAAGCTCATGCGAAACGGCAATCTTTTGACGAATAGAGAGGCTTTCACTTTGTTCATTTCCTTCGTTCTTTTTTTCTCAGCAACCAAACGGTAAAACAAAAAAAAGCAAAAGAAAAACGAAACGGAAATTCGAAATTCACCTCTAGATCTACGAATCTCAAGCTATCGTTGACGATATCACAAGACTCATTGCTAGAACAACGAGAAGCCGATGACTCGCCGGAGCAGAAGCTTGAACACATGTCGCCAGCGAGTACTCCACCGGAATTCGAGGAGGTGGCAACGGTAATAGGCTTGTCCTGGGAATTTGAAAGGAAGTGAGGGTTTTCGAGCTCAATATCCGGTGAAGTTAACTCGAATTCCTGCAATTCTCGAGAATCAACGGTTTTTCTTCTCTTTGATAATGAGAAGCTTGTGCTCGAGGCTTCCATCTCTGCTGTTTCGGCACTTCGTTTGCAGCTCCTCATACAATCACCCATTCTTTTCTCTTTTGGTTGTAGTTAAAAGAAAGGAAAAAACCTTTGTTTCCTTTTCGGGCTTTAGGCGGAGGAGAGAGTGTTAAAAAGGCGATCGGCTAAGGAGATGATGCGTCCGCAGCCGTTGATCTGTTCAACGGTGCAGATTTTATTTTTATTTTGTAATTTTTCCTCTTCTCTCTTTTGTTACTGTGTGTGTAGCATACGTGGTCCTATCTCCGTTATTCGTGACACCGTGATCGGGGACATGTATGACACGGTGGCCATCTCTCACGCTTTTACTTTGACGTAGAAAAATCGAATCCTTTGCCATGTCATCTCCCTTAAAATTGGCCTCTAAGTTTTTGAATACTAATTAATTAACCCATCTACACATAGGAAAGCCAATTAACATAATTGGCTTAACTAATGACACATTAATATTATATAGTATTTTAATCTGAATTAATTTCATTAATTTAATCCAAAGAATTTAATATATCTGTAACATATTTAAAAAAAGAAATGGTAATTGCTATATATATATTTCTGATTGGTGTAGGGGAGGGCCGCTAAAGCCTAAAAGCCTAAATAAGGGGCATAGGTATAGACGATTATTGATGGGCATATAAATGGCTAAGCCAGTGCCGTGTGAAACGTGAATTATTTAATGGAGTTTAGTAAAAAAGAAAGGTATTTCTGTCCCTCTCATAAATATTTTTAAATTTATTTCGGTTTTCCTTTTTCAATTATAGCTTACTTTTTGTAGTACGAAACTTTATATTGACGAACATCTGAAAAGTAAACGTTGAATGAAAATATTGTTCACAAATCGTATATAGTTTGAACATTTTAATTTATGAAATAACTAAATTTCTATAAATAATGAATGTTAAAATTAATTTTTTTTATTATAAAAATATATTACGACTACATGATCATATATCCAATTCAATAATACGTACATATTTACTCTCATTTTAAGAGTTAATATTTTTCGTCAAACTAGCAATAGAATATTTGAAACTAATTAAATGTGCCTAAAATCTAAATTGAAAACATAAGAAAAAAGGATGAGAAGAAAAGTAAAACATCTCAATGCCATGCAACAAACCGATCTGATGGAATCAATTATGTGCTTGTGTATAAAGAGAAAAGCACATAATAAAGCAACAAAACAAAAAAGAAAAATGGTGGGATGGGGGGAAAAGAAGAGAAGATAAGATATTCCTCTTTGCAAACGTCGCCATCTTCACTTAAGTTTGCTTCCATGTCCAGGGAAACAGAATTAATATATGATTGAAATTGAAATTTTGACATACAATAACTGTAAATTTATTAACTGTGTCTATTATATGAACACCATACTTGAATTGTAAACAAGTGGGAATTTTGGTAGCGTAAACATTTGGCTTAGTTATTAGAGTCGCTACGCGGATTAATACAGGAATAAATGCACATGGAAATGTTGTAATCCATATAGTGGAAGAGAAGCAGGAGGGGGGTTTTTATTCAAAGCAGCCAAGACTATGGTTGGCCCTTAAAAGGTGAAGGTGGAGTTGGGACCATAGGAATGGGGTCCTGGTTACTAATTACTTCTGATTCAAATTTTAATCATCAATCAAACTAGGCCTGGGTTTTTCCTGAAGATGCTATGGGATTAGCTATACAACTAAGTTTCAAGGCATCAGAAACTTAGCATAGCTGCTGCATGCCTTTTTGTTGTAGGAGATGTGGATCATGATTATTATCTTCATTCGTAGCTATAGCTTTCTCTCTAGATGCTAGATTAGATGCATCATGCATGTATAGCTACTTGTCTGATCTATTCACGCAAGGTATTGGTGAAAGTTTTGGTATCTGCTGATCAGGTAAACAGTATATATTCTCAGATATTGCATTGCTGTGCTATCAGAAAGGAAGAAAGTTAAAATTGCATGTGAAGTATCGAGGAAATTAGAGGTTGAAATTAATTAGTTTTGATTTATATATGCATGGCAGAATCATAACTATGGAATATACATGCATGCATTACGTTTATTAGCACCTTGGTAATGGAAAAATGAGAGGCTTTTGTTCATTCGAAACTTTTCTGGTGTACCTTGTGCCTATGAACTATTATAATATATGAAAAAACGAGATAGATAAACACTCTATGTTCACATTGAATTATCATTAATTACTTCATGAGTTGAGCTGGCAGTGCAGAAGGAACAGATTGACAAAAGGAAAAACCCCATTCGAATTGCCATATCCGTATGTGTTTTAGCTCCAAGACTAGAGACGGTGAAGAGGACCAGATAAGACATTGAGAGAGTCATCGAAGACAAAATAAGGTGCTCTCCCTTTCAAAAGCATATCTCTATATCTAGTTAGTATGTCCAAAAGTTGATGACCCTGTAAAAGCCTTTTTCGAAGGGAAACCTTTGCGGCTAACGTACATATTTTTCTTTCCATCCACCTTTTCTTTTTTCTTCGTCTTCATCCCAAAGCAACGTGATAAATGAGTTGAGTACATGGACTGTCGAGCGACTTGAGAGAGAATGAATATGATCCCTCGGGTCTCTCACAAGCCTCAAGGAGAAATTAGCTCTACAATTACTTTCAATTTTAATGTTGGAAATGTAGGCCGGTGGGTGGAGGCAAATCAATGGCTATGATTAGGAAAGGAAAAAAATTAACTACCACACTTGCTTCAGTTTTGCATTTGTTAACAGTATCTTTTGGGATAACAACCTTCCACCCATTACTTCAACCCTATAACTATTTAAAAGATTTAACACCTGATGTATTTATCTTCTTTTGTTTGCATTTAAAATACTTGAATTCAGATCAACATGTATGTATATGTATACGTATACGTAATAGTATACCAAAAACCAAGAGAAAAAAGACGATCCTGGGTATACTTGTTATGACTTGTCCG
This sequence comes from Theobroma cacao, assembly GCF_000208745.1. Taxonomy (NCBI): domain Eukaryota; kingdom Viridiplantae; phylum Streptophyta; class Magnoliopsida; order Malvales; family Malvaceae; genus Theobroma; species Theobroma cacao. Next base: position 4,902,486 of record NC_030851.1, on the reverse strand, counting down.
TGGAATGGCGATGGCTACGAGATTATCTCCAATGCAAAATTATGTAGTGATAAAGTGGTGCCTGACAAACAGTTTAAGGACGAAGTTAATAAAAGCAACTAATCCTGTTATACAGTTGAATGATTTTTTGGGCATCCTCCACATTTACCATACAGGGTGACAACACGTATTTTTTGCTATTAATGTTAACGCCCATTCGCTGTAATTAAAGAAAATTAAACAGTAACTCTTTAGCCCTTCATCGTATTCTCTGGCATGAACCTTACTTTACGAATACACACACGTTCAAAGTTTGATATCGAGGCAATTGTTGGCTCGTTGCGATAGATTACTTGGAGCAATCTAGACATCGAAGTAATTCTTTTCATTAATTACTTCCTTCGGTTCTGATGCATTACAACTTGACAGATGTATGACAACCCCTAAATCATGCAAGTAAATAACCTATGTGGATCCTATTATTGGCAGATGGCTTAGGGGTGGAAATTGCACACTGGCGGGGAAATTTAGAAAGGCTGGAGCTTTGGACAGCAGCCCTGGCCACATTAAGGGATAAGTGGGGGAATTCGAGGACATATTCTGATTAGGATTCTCTGTTGATTGACCAAAGTTGACAGATTTACGGATTTACTGTAGGTAGTCAGTTAGCTATGCACCTTCCGGATTTACATTTTTTTTTATCTTCCGAATTCCAAGCCCTGCATGCATAGTTGTGATTATCCGTACCCAGATATACAAACCATGTCACCATGTCACCATGAGCACATTTGAAAAGATTAATATTACCGCCCTGCAACAGTGAGCCAGGGTCGTCGAGGCCCCCGGCAGGGGCAAGACATACAGTGAGCATCAATCTTTTTCGTTGAAAGCTGCAGAAACTGATTTACTATCAAGCATGAGATAAAAGGGATGGCGTCTGGTCATTTTCCCGTTTGGACACACACCTGGACTTCTATAGCAGTGTCAGAGGTAGATAAGTTAGGAAGTTTCGGAGTAGATAAAATCTTGATGCATGCGCATTGAACATCCAAAACGTATGCACCAAAGATAAACAGGCAATTCACACCAGGGAAGCAGAGAGATGGTTGACACTTGACAGATATGAGTAGGTTTTTAAAAGATTATCACAGATGTATGCAAATACTGAATCACGTCAAATGTATTAAGTTAACCATTTTGGAGGTTTTGGGAATAATCAGCAGTACTGGTCCCAACCTCGTAGTTTACGCGGAGAAACTGTAACTGTACTGGTAATCTGGTAAGGCTTTGAATTCCAACTCTGAAGCCCAGCACGTGTTTCTCTGCAGAGTTTCTTATTGATACATTTATGATCTAACCGCATCAAGCAGCTAACTCAAGCTAGGTGTTCATAAGCATATACCGTATCTAGTCACCGACATTTTACTGAAATCCAGAGAAGAGAAAATTTTGAGAGAGAAAACAGGGGGCTTCTGGTATATTTTCATGTATCGAAAGTTGGGTGAAAAGTACAATTTCTAATCACATCAGAAGCTTAATCATCAGCCATATGTACATGCCTGAAACGATAAATTGTCCAGCAGTTTAGGCGTACATATATATGTAAGCAACATCTAATTAAAAAGTTGGCATATTATGTCATTTCCTTCTATCCTAAAAGAATTGGCACTTTGTCTTTTCAGAATGGAGGTGTTTGAAACTAGCTAGGTTTAGCATCTCCTTTCTGTGCTTTTCAGAAAGAAAAGGGGTACAGACCATACAATTCTTTTGTTGTTCCTATGAAAGGCATTCTTATATATGTCTCTATATCTCTAACAGGCCAATGTAAATCGAAAAATGTAAAACCTGTAAATTTTATTTTTGTTTGGAGCCAAAACAATCTGAAATCCAGAAAACCGGATTCGAAACCTGGTACAGTACTGCCCAATAATTCCAATAAACAGAGGCAAGCGGCCAAGTGGACCATGTGGTACCCAAAAGTAGTCTCAGTTTCAGAACCAACTCCTAATATAGTCCTAAACCAAAAGTTAAAAAAGACCTAAAAAAAGTCTACATTTATGGCTAACATCAAGTCATTCACCCTTCAAAGTGTTGAGTTTGAATGTGCTTTTTGAGGAAGAAAATGAAAGAAAAAAAAAAAAACAAAATGTCTCTGGAAAGGTTGGATGTTGGGCGGTAGGTGATGTGAGATCCATGCCCAGCTGCTCTCTTGTTTTATTCCCATCTCAACAGGGCTAAACTGGACCTATTAACATCTGTAATCCAATACAGTTGCAATAACTTGGAAGGCAAAAGGGTAAGAATAATTTTTTTACTTTGATTAAACGTGTAAACAATGTCATATAAATGCACCGTGCATCTCACTGTCTACTCATTAAAGTGCCATGTTAGAATAACTTGCTTCAACTAGTTTTTGTTTTGACCTACTCACCTAATCTACTAGTACTACATTCAAAAGGCCAGGTTTGCTTTTCCTGTGCTCTTTATTGTTTTTATCCTTATTTCTCGACTTGTCATCATTTTCCCCTTTGCAACATCATCAACATGCATCTTGCCACTGCATGACAAAAGTTGAATTCTATGAAAAGTACTGTGTTGCCATATTTTTTTGACACCATAGTTGCAAATTTTTTTCCTTTAAATCAGATGACAAACAAGATTTCAGTGTTAATTGTACCAATACCTCATGTAAAATTGCTCTTGTAATTTGAGGTCACGATGCATATATATCTTCCTATTGTTAGCATGTCTTGTGACTTGGTTTGATCATTGATAACACAATAATGCCCATATATACACTGCATATCATATCATCATTTACACAAGATTAAAATTTTTTATTTGACTTTTTGTTAATTAAGATATTAACACTTAACGATGACAGGTTTATATAGAAATCAGCTTAAACTGATTATTACTAGTACTTATTTCTCTAACAAGTACAAATCTATATGCATAAACAAATTGAGTAAAATTTAAAAAACTCTTCAAAACACTTCAAAATAACACTTTTGTTCTTCTTGTTTCAAAATAATGTTTTTGTCCATTGACTGTTAACACCATTAGTCAACAGTAAAAAAAAAATAGATCTAATATTACATAATCTTTAACATATAAACACTTTTTATATTATGTTTTAATTGAATTATATTCTTTTTTTAAAAAACTGCTTATCATTCCCTCAAAAACCTTAATTAGGAGAAAAATAACTTAAAAAATTTTGATTTGAAGGTTTGAAAATTTGAAGCGTATCTACCATGAAAATCGTAAGCTTCTTGTCTATTGTCATTAAACTTTTTATTTCTACAAATGTTTGAGAAATTTTTTTATAGAAAAGAATGTATTAAAATGTAAATTTTTTGTTCAATGATGGATATTTCAAATTTAATGATGTCGGTTCAAGAGATTAATTTCTTACTCGTGATTATTAATTTTAGTGAAAAAATTTTACCCAAAATTTGTTATTTTGCTGGGTTTGCGGTGATGTAAAAAGATTTTTGACATATATTAAAAGTTTTAATTTTTTCCTCCTCTATCAAATATTGAATTTTATCAAAGCGAGATAAAGTACTGCATTTACAAATCTCGTTTTAGAATTTTATTAAGTTTTAAGTTGTTTTCTCCTTTGTCAAATATTGAATTTTATTAAATTTTGAAAGAAAACATGAGTATATTTTTTTTAAGAGGACATTTGTATTCTAAAATAGTTATCTAGTATTGCGTATAATTTTTTTTTAATTGTTGACTAACGGTGTTAACAATTAAGGAACCTAAAACATAATTTTGAAACAAAAAAGATCAAAAGTGTATTTTTAAAATGTTTTGAATTTTGAGAAGACCTTTGAATTCTACCCTAAACAAGTTTTTATAATTATCAAGACAAAAATTAAAATTTAGAAATATTCATGAGTCAAGTTCGAGCGAGCAAGACCAACTGTGAAAAATGCAAAGTTGAACATTAAAATTCAACTATTATTCTTTCCAACTACACAACCAAAAATTCTTGTACAACGAGAAGAATAAGTTGAATAGTTTTTGGAACTTTATAAGGTGAATTGCCCATCGCCACAAAGCCCTACCTGGTGATTTATAAGGTAGAGACAAGAGCCTGAGAATACGCTGCGTCTTAGAGGCTAAAGAAGTTATTCATTAAATACCGATTGTTATCCCCTTTCAATAAGATAGATTTGATAATTTTGTGTATGACATGGTAATACGATTCAAAAATGATATGAGTTTAAACAGATTTAAATTTAAGCTAATTATATTTCGTGTATTAATCATATAGACACGATTAAAATACGAATAAATCGAGTCTAAAGCACGATTGGTTAATCATGTTATCATATACTTGTATAATCTGTGATTCATTTATTACTTATTTATTTAATTATGCTCATGTATTGTATGGACATGTTTAGTAACTATTTATTTATCCTTATAAATACAAATATTTTAATGGTGATTAAGATTTATTGATATTAAATTTTATTATACTTGATAAATATTATGATATTTATAATTTTTTATTATAAATTTGAATAACATAATCATATTTTACTCATATATATTCTAATTAAATAGTTTTAATTCTATTAATCATCTAAGTCGTATAAACAACATGTCATAAATCATACAAATTTTGATCGTATTAATCACGTGATGTCGTATAAAATTTAACTCAGTAGGTCGTGTTTAAGATTTTAATACGATTAATTAATCATATTATATTTATATTTACTCGTATAACTATTGATATTTTATATTTACACAATATGAATACATGAATTACGAAATCTACTATCAGATGAATAGTGTTCCTATTTCAATCATAGCCTCCGCGGGAACTTCATTAGGTAAGCATTTTGGGCCTGAAAAACCCACTGTTCATACCTCATACTGAAACTTGGATTTATGGGGGTTTTTTTTTATTTTTTATTTTTTTGAGATGCTGTTAGGTTTCTTTCTTCCTTGTCCTTTTTCTTGGCTGGTGTTTGTACTAGCTCTTATCTAGTGAGAACAATGCAACATTTGGTTGGGGACAATTTACATCCACAGTCGCAGCAGATAGCACATTAATTCGGAGAATGTGGAGGTTCTTAACAGTTATCTCTAAATTTTTTTAGAGATATTCACAATGAAAATACTTACGTCATTAGGGACCTCGAATTAATTGGAAATCACGTACACATGTGCACGCTCTTTCCTTGGGTAAGAAGTACTAGACACAATGGAATAACTATTTTCCATCGATTAGGCAGATTTCACCTGTATTCTCAACGATCTGAACCCAAATTAAATTGAGTATTAAATAAATATTCTGTCCTCGAGGTAATTTGCATCTATTGTAGAAACTTTTTATAAATATTCACTAATTTAAGGTTAGTGAAATATATAAAGTACTTAGTTATTGATATAATTAACAAATAGTTCTGTATATAACTTTGAATAATTAAGAGTGTGCTATGCATATATACTCTTTTATGGTAATATGTTGATTATAAATTCTGAGTAACATTCATATATTTAGTGTCTTTTTAAAGAATTAAGATTCATATTATTTTTAAGCGGATGATTCACCGAAGACGAAAAGATTAAACGAAGAAAAAATATCAAAGAGAAATGGATGAAGATGATGACCTAACTCTTTCAAATCAAATCAAATAAATAAATAAATAAAATAGTTGGTCCACCTCAAAGTGTGCAAATGTAGATTACGAATGGCTACCAGAGAAATCATGGAATGCAAGTAAATTAGGTACTATGATTTGACAAAATTTATAGTAGAATTTAACGACCTATTCGTTCACTGCCACCTCCACGCTGGCAAATTATTAACCTGGAGGACTGGGAAAAGGAAACGAAAGACAGATCATTTTGGGATGGCAGATGAGGTAGCCCAGGTAGGACCTGTACTTTGAATGACAAGACACTAGTGGTGCTGGAAGGGATCCATGGGGATTGTGCTCAAGGTACCATTTGGTAGATAACATATATATAATGCATTGCTTAACAGCATCAATAATGGTAGAATTCTATATTGACAGCAAGGCCTGGAGAGCTGAAAACAGGTCGTAATTTAAATCGTCAGAGAGGAGATCAGAACTGTAGACGAATCATTTATTGCATGCGGATAAGGTTAATTGTGAGTGACGATGATTCATTTTGACAGATGATGATTATTATTGAATTTACTGGAGTTGTTCTACGTACCCTGATTTTGACTTGTGTGAACTAATTAGGTATGTGATGTAATATTGTGCCTTGCTAAGCAACCCTGAGTTGGAAGAGATTGGTAGTTATCAGCCCTGGAAAGAAGCAGCAGCAGGACATATAATTGGCCGATCTTCAAAGCCAGTGTTCAACACCATTAATGTTGTTACAGTTTCTTTGAGAGGATGGGGGAAGGAGTTAGGAGAGGTATTAAGACCCCAACATTGGTTTTTGAACCATCTCACCAGTTGAATGAATGAGAGTAGATGAAACTTAGATGTTTGGCATTCAACTTTATACCCTACATCAAAGTGACCGGGAGGAATTGACAAAAGATACATTGTAACAAAATTGTTCGTGGCAACTGATTCAATTAACTCAGAAAGTTGGAACATTCAAGCCTCTCAAGAATGAAAAAAATAAATTAAATCCTGCACCAGTAGTTCCACTCGGAACTAAAGTTTGCAAGTGTAGATGATGATCTGAAGCTGGAATAACCCTCGGAACAATTAAGGAATTTCAAGACACATCCAACTCCGCCTGCTCTAGCTAACTCTCTCTTGTTGTCATAAAAATGTTTGAACAAAGACCTCATGACCAACGGCGATTGCCTGCTTTTACCGCACTAGGCCCAACAACCTCTTAATTTTTATTTGCCCAATACTAGAAGCTTCAACAAGTTTAGACGTGTCAATTAGTGTTGTTATTTTTTCGATGACTTAAATTGAACTCAATTATTTGAAAAAATACTCGAATTCATAACCGAATATTTTAAATATCCGTCCGCATTAATACTCAATTAAAATAAATTTAAATAACATTTTATGTATATTATTTATAATAATAATTAAATAAAATAAATTAAAAATAACTCATGAAAAAATTAATTAAACTCATTAGTAGAACAAGTAATGAATTTTAATCTTATTTATTAATACATACAATACAAGATACTGATGTATAGAGTATCCATTTACATTCATAAACAAATCTATTTTTTTTATATAAATAATCCAATGCTTGTAACAATATTAAAGAAAAAATAGTTCAAAACCCGAAACTAATCACATTAACATGGAGTTAACCTCTAAGGGAAACTATAGACTAATTTAACATCACAGTTATAGAGTTTTGTTGTCAACCTAATAATAATGATCACATTCTGATCAAAAGGGCTCAACACTCTACATTGTGGGATCAACCAGTTTAATAACAAAGTGTGAGAAGTATAAAGATTAGATGAAACCTGCATTGCTCAAAGTGAAACAAATATTGGCTTTTTAAGAAATATTAAGTCCATTATAAGCCTTGATATTGCACAGATTTCATGCCGCAATGATTTCCCTCCATTTCACTACTATTATTCCATCTACTCGTACCATAGTATGACAAAATTGAAATAAATGCTTTTTGAGTATGAGATTTGGTCGTGGTTGAAGCAATTGTTAAAGGGCATTAGAGAGCTTTCTTCACTTGGAAAAAGTTGGAGCGCTCCCTGTTTGCAGCCTCGATGTCATTCAGTGATGCCACTGCTACAGCAACTCCTTTATCTTTAACAGCATCAATGGCCTCCGCAAATTCCTTGAAATCCTTCAAACTGTGGAGCAGACGCGACAAAGTTAGGGGTGAAAAGATGGTTTAAATATCAAAACCAATCATTCGGAAAAGAACAGTTTTCATGAATGAGCCATAAACACAACGAGTTCAATAGACAATTGCAAGCAAAGAACTTATAGATGACTAAATACATCCAAGAACTTACTTTAGACAAACATAAGTCATGAGATTCAACTAGGATAAAAAGATACCAATAATTTCATAATATTACTCATTTCCTTATACTTCCCAAAGAGAAGGGAAAAAATGTGAATTCATCGTGCAAGGCATCAAAACCATATCTTTGTAACCCACATCAAATTGAAGTTTAGGCAGAAAGTAATAAAAATCAATTCAAAAATCAGATGGCCATTATTTTCCATGTATGTGTTTTTCTTCCTCAGTGATCGCCAATAAATATCCCACCAAGCTACCACATCTTTGCAACCCACAACATTTATTATCATCCTTTCTGATATCACAAACTACCATGGTTCATTATAAGCACAATCCCAGCAGTTAGCATAAACCATCAGTCAAAAGCATCATTTTACCTTGTTGATAATATCTCTTCTCGTCTCCTCTGCCTTTCTTCCTCAGTGATCCCCAATAAATATCGTACCAAGCTACCAGAAAAATGTTTAAGTCAGTATACGGCATGATAATGCTCAGAGCAGCAGATAGAAATCAGCAGCAGGAACAATAAAAGTAGATTTAGAGATCTTTAAATTCTCTCTGAGATTTAACAATAACAATAAGGCACTAACTTCACTGTCTGGTTTAGGGTCCTTGAGGCAGAAGCAGAACTAAAATGTCAGTCTTCAACATTTATTACTTTCACAAAAGAAAATGAAGAATTCATGGGTAAACTATAAACATATTTCAACTGTATAAAGAGCCCTCTATAGTTTATTAAACAAAATCTGACTGTTTAAAAAATGGAGATGCAGAATACTTAACCTGATAAATGATGAGAAACCTGAGAACAACTAACACAAATTTCAGTTTTCTCATTCATAATGTCTCCTATGATTTGACTTAAGGAAAAAAATCAAAGAATCTACCAAATAAAGTAAACAAAACATAAGGGAAAGGAAAAATACAGAGGCTTTCTCCATACCTACTGTAACCTTTAGCATCTGGCAGCTGGTATGCATCAACATCACCAACGGTCCCAATAATTGCTTTGGTAAGTGTATCATCATCCATTTCCAATTCCCGCAGAAAGTCCCCAGTTCCATCATATATATCAAGTGTCTCTAATAAGTTGGGGTCTCGATAGGATAAGAAGATGAATACACCTACATGAGAAAATCTGCAGGTAAGATCATAAAAGTGGGAATAAAAGATGCTTGCCAGCAAATATAGCACCTATTGCACCTGAATGAGTATCAAAGTTACAGAACCCCCCATAAGCTCCGCCACTAACACGTACACGATCCCACAACCATGTGTTACTAATATGTTTTGAAATAACATAAGCACTCCCATTAAGCTGGTAGCCGCCATCATATAAGTTAGCTGCTTTCCCAACGTAATTTACCTGTAACAGGTGGAGGCTTGCAAGTAATTATTCAGATAAATAAAGAAAAAGTGATTGACCACAAGAAGAGACAATTTACTCACCTGAGTAGGTATCACAATGGCTTCATTGTTTGAAGGAAGTCGAGCACTCCAACTAGCTCTTTCAACAACAGAGTTGCTAGGAAGCAAATCAAGGAATTTGCTAACAAGCTTTTCTGTGTTTGAGAGATTTTTCCCATCAGCAGTCATATTTATCAAGCAACCTTCCCTGGAAAGTAAGGATTTACGGATCTCCTCAAGAGATGATGAAATTCCTGCCCAATCATTATCCACTCTCTCCTCCAGCCCTTGTAGGAATTCCAGGTAACTAGGAAACAAAAATATGAATACAATAAATTTCCTAAATTCATTCATTATAATACTTTTGTACGTGGAGTACTAGAATTTTTCACACATGCGTGAATAAAATGACTTCAGAAAGAAAGCGAAATATTTACTTAAATAACTACAAGAAAAATTGTATTTCATTGTAAAGTTGTAACCAAAGACAAATCTTAAGCAACGACTGCACAGTGTGATACTTTAAACTTTCGAACTGTTAAGGTATTGCTTGGCCTTGTAACGTGAAAGATTAGCATGTAAAAGAAAACATAAAGAATCCAAAATTTCTACCTGACTCCACCCATTTGCTCAGAAATCCACCCAGACACATTTAACTTTGCATCCATCCTAGCTGCTGCAATTCCATGACCACTGCCTCTCAATCGGCTCTGGAAATGCGTATAAACCATTAGACTAAATTAAGTTTCAGTTCTTGTATTTCCACAGAAACCCCTCTAAGAAATCCAAAATATATACCTCCATTCTTGCTTTGCTTTGGGATACAAACTGCTTGAACCGTTGTTGGTCTGTAAATTGTACTTCTTGAATAACACAATTAATCTACAATTGAATGACAAGAAAAAACCCTTTGGACAATCAATCTTTTGAAGGGAACATATTTTCCAAAAACAAACTATAATCAGCAGAAAGCAATCAATCTACAACTTGTTGAACCATTTTTGGTACACAAACTGACATGTTGCAACAATATATCATATCTGTTCACAAAATCAGAAAAGAATGATATACCAGATTAAATAGATCATCAGCACGCCCAGCCATTGATTTGCCTCGAACAATTATATGGCTACAGGGATCTTCCTTGCCTTGTATAGATGATGTGAATGGATAAACTGAAATTCCTCCAGTTTTCCTTCCAATCAATTGATTAAGTTGCACAAAGGATAAGTCTTTTGTACCCATCTCCAGTAATGACTGACTGCCAAAGTTTATGCATGGAAATAGAAATGTGAGATCCTGTTGATAGCTCTTTTAAACAAATAAAAAAAAAAAAGAAGTCGGTCATAACTTATTTGCATTACAACTATTATGTTCTATAAACTGATTTCAGAGTAGACACTTCTTCTCTCATATATTAAAAGAGAGACTTATAGAGCAAATAGCTGCTGAAGGTCAAGCTATAGATTGACTAAAGATGCTGTTTTCTAACAGAAAGTTTGCAAAGAGGTTTTTGGTTATGGAAATGAAGGCCAATAAATTTCACCTAACTAGGCAGTATGGCTACTTGAAGTTTAGGTGCTTTATAAGGATAACACTGGTTACCAAGCAATTGGAATGAGAAAAGTATGGTGATTGCAGAAAAAGAGTATTGAAGTAGGACCCTAATATCTAAAATGATGCTACAACATATAGAATTGCCCTTCTGTTTAGAAGCAAAGATTTCATTAAACATCCAAAAGCCGATACACACTGATCACAGATACATCATCAAGCGGTAAGAGACTTACAAAGGAATTCAAATAATGATCAGCAATTTAGCAAAACTATGTGGTAGATAAAAAGGAAAACACCACCATTGTTTATGCAAAGCAAGTGGATTTGAACTATCTTGTCTCAGTTTAATCTTGAAAATAACTTAATATGTTTAGAACAAAAAACAAATAGGAGAGAACAGCCTTCATAACAAGAAAAAGAAAACTAGCTTTCGAGGCAAGATCCATCTCACCAAAACAATGGTACTAGAGGAAGAAGTTCTCGCTTCAGTGAACTCATATCAAAAACAACGTCAGTGTAAAGGACATCATTTGTGAAGAGATCATGCTGCAGAACCTTTACACCATTGATATCTCCAACCTACACCCAGATGTACAGAAACCTAGCACACACAAAGCTGAAAGAGAACATTTAGGGGAAGAGATGGACATTAAGCTTTATGCTAACCTCTGTGGGAACACGTATTGGTTCCTTGGGAATATCATGTAAAGATAGGCTTGGAACACTTCTTAAGGCTTCTGGAGGGTCAGGAGTTTCCTGTTTAAGTTTCAGCTCCTGAGTAGCACGTGCTAGCTCTGCTAGATCTTCTTCTGTCATGCTGGCTTTAACTTTATTCAAAATTTCTTTTTCGGCAGCTTCATCACGAGAGGCTTTCTCCGGATCAGGCTAACAGAAAAGAAGTTCATTGGTTTCTGCTTAGTTACTGTAAAGAATTAAATAAACATAGGAAGGGATGTTTTAGGTTAGAGCAATACCTGCATTTCTATGGTAACACAATGGGGATTGTTCAAGATGAATTTCTCTATTAAAGGAGAGAAAACAGCCTTGGAGCTTTCCTCAGCTATTCTGGCTTTCAGGATCATTAAAGGTTTCTCATATTTCAATGGCTCAAAAGGATCCATATCATATATCCACTTACCCTTCAAAGTAAAAGCAAGATAAAATCATACATTTGCAAAGAAAAAAAAAATGAGACGATGGACAATATTCTAAAATTTAAATTAAGCTAGGAATGGAAAAACTTACAATGGAGCGAAGCATCAGAGACAAGCCACGAGGAAATGACCCAGTATTGTTCTCTCTGAGTGAAAACTCAATCGTATTCATAGATGCCTCCACAGCATCTGTGTCAAAACCTTCTTCAGCTAGCTTTTTAAGAGAACTCATTATTAATTCTTCTACTTTTGGGATGTCATCTTCAGAAACTCCCTTCAAGCCAATGCTAAACTGAGGCTGAAGAAGTTCATCTTCCACCCCGCCACCAATAATGGCATCTCCAAGACCACTTTCAAGCAACACTTTCCTCAAGGGAGAAGCAGGAGTTCCCAGCATAAGATGATCCAAAAACCCAAGGGTAAGTTCAGTTTGCAAGTCCAAGGGTTTATCAGAGAGCAACCAATTAAGGCATACCATGTGCTTCTTCTTCAAATCACCACCTTCACCAACAGGGTATTTCTCAACAAACCTGACTGGTTCTGAGAAAAGCTTCTGTGGTTCAACTTTTGATTCATCTGGAGCGGTACTTGCGTCAAACATATCTAGATATTCTGAGATAGAAAGAGTAAAATGTTACAGTTTACATAGAATATAACAATCAGGAAGACCACAAGAATAAACAATTGAAATAAATATAATGGTAAAAGACCAAGAAAGGCTTCTCAAACAAGCATTATATATCTATAAACTGGAGAAGAGAAAATGTTGTGATACTTCGTCAAACTGTCTGATTTGCAGGGGAAAGGAAATGGAAAGAAAAAAGCTGTTTTATACTGAATTTCAGTCTAAGAACATAAATATGATACATAATTATACCCAAACAATTAAAAGATTATAGTACCATACTGTGCTGAAAAAGATGCAATAAAACTACCTACTGCATAACCAATTTATATTATGGGGCATCATTTTGTCATTTAATCAGCCAAGCTGGCAACAATTTCAAAGCCTATTCTTTCTTTTGAGGCTTCCAGTCTCTATAATATCCTTATATGCAATTCCACTCTGCATCACTTCCCTTTTGAACAGAGTCACCACATATTTCAAGGGAGATAAGGGGCTATCTATTAGGAAAAGTGCCATCCATACATGAACAACAACTGCAATAGTCATTTATTACCGCTTAGGATACGCAAGCGTTCAATTGGATCATCATCTCCGTAAAACCATATCCTAGCATTGCTGGGATGGTAATATTTGCGGTGAAATTCCTGTTATTTGGTTCACAAAATGAGAGAAACCATATTTACCATCAGCAAAAGTAATAACCACCAAAGCAACAGACATAAACACATAAATCCATAATCTACATGCACGAGTACCTATGAATATACAGATGAACCAGAATAAAGCATACGCCCAAACACACACCATACTCAGTGAAAAAGACCAAGAGTCTTGCCTTGTAACCAACAGAAGTTGAAACATAAAACTAAATGCAAGAGACATCATAAGCCATATCATTTTGGAACTATGAACTCGAGGCTAATAAGAATTGCATTTACCACAAGCTTAATAAAAAGTTCATGTAAACAAACCAACAGTACTCATATGCAATAAGTGTTTGTAAAACATTCCATTTTCAAATCCTATTAAGTCTCACTCTGCATCTCCAAGACATTGAAATAGGCATTATAGACATCCCAAATTCAACAATTAAAATGCATTTCCTGGTTAGAAATAAAGTTCTTTGTTAAAAAATAAGTTTCACTTTGAGAAAAAAATGATCCCAAAAAAGAAAATGGTTTTTCCATAGCTTAGGTAGCATTAAGTTAGAATGATGTAGTCTAGGTTTCAAACATAACAAGTTGTACTCTTTACCAAGATAAAATGCCTCATCAGTCATCACACACCTTTAGAAGTTCAAAACATTAAAACATGTCTACCAAAGTAATTAATGCAGCCTACCTTAAATTCCTCATATGTCAGCTTGGGAATAACTTGCGGATCACCTCCACTGTCAACACCATAGGTATTGTCTGGAAAGAGAGCCTGCACAGAAGTTACATGAAACAGTTGTAAATGGAAAAGCTGCACAGAAGTTACATGAAACAGTTGTAAATGGAAAAGGAAAACTTATCAAAGTTCCCTAACTATGTATTATTAATATATGTGTTATGCTGCATTCCTGCACACACAACCATGCATGTGAGAGAAGAGGAGGGGGGCAGGAGCTTCTTAAATTAGCCATGAGAGTTTAAATACTCAAATCATCAGCAGCATTTCAAAAATGATATAGACTGCTGATTACTATATAAGCACTATATTACAGAATGTAAGAAAAATGCATAAATAAGCAAGAAAAGAAAGGAAAACTTACCTGCTGAGCAGTGCGCCCTAATAAATTATCAGGCTGGGAATAGACACCTTTCATCTCATTGAAAACAACTCCTACAAGAAAACACAAAGGAAAAAGAAAATTTTATCAAGAGTAATGAAGGACCAGCACATTGCTGAGGGGTAAAGAATGTTTGACACACAAGCAGAGGATTCTAGAGGCTAAAGGCGTGAGTGTACAAACATACACACCTTTATAAGTTATGTCTTCTGAAGTATCATTGAGCTCATAGTGCCAACCCTCCTGTTGAAAAGTTTGGAAGTCCTCAATGCACTTGGGGAAGAAGACAGCATCCAAGTATACATCAACAAGATTATAAAAATCCTGTTCAGAAAATAAAACCAAGTCAAAAACTGAAAAATTAATAACATTAAACATTTCATTCTCACAACATACTAACTAATTTCTCCTTCAAATTAGTGTTTGCACATGTGTGCATGAGTGTTGGGAAGTTCAGGGAAGGAGCTCCGATTGGTGCTATCTTGCATCTACTGTGTATCAGGCTGCCCTCTCTTTTGCAATTTCTCAATATAATCAGAAGCAAAAGTTTTACCTTTGCATTGGTGGAAGCAACTGGATAGCAAGTCCTGTCAGGATATGTGAATGCATTCAGAAAAGTGTGCAAGCTCCCTTTTAACAATTCAACAAATGGCTCCTTCAATGGATACTTTCTCGAGCCACATAATACACTGTGTTCCAAGATGTGAGGAATCCCGGTAGAATCCTTCCTGCATTGGCACATAGGAAATCATATGAACACATGCAACTATCAATTCCAATCATCACATAAAAGTCTTCTAAATGTCGAACATCATTATTCGGCTACTGAATCCAAGCACTCCACCATTACCAATTCAAATTCAGAATTAACCATGAAAGAAACCATTTTCCAAAACATAAATAACAGACAATGGTAAATTTAGAATGTGTAATGTACTAAGCTGAAGCTTAATTAATTCTATAGAGGGAATTTGTAAAAAAACGAAGAACTTACGGTGGAGTTCGAAAAACAATTCCGAAAACCTTATTCTCATCATCGTTTGAAACGGACATGACTTCGGCACCAGTTTTTTTATGCTTGAAAAGAACAGCTTTTGATTTACACTCTCCAATGAACTCTTCCGATACTTTCTCGAATCCAAGCTTCTCCGCAACTTCATCTTCAACTCCAGCAATATCTAACCAAGAAGGAAAACCAAAACTCGTTTTAACTAATCTAACTTAGATTAGAAGAACAATAGAAAAAGAAGAACATATTACCTGGAGAAGGCTGTGTAGGAGAGGCAACGGCGCGCGGGGATAAAGAACTGAAATTTTTGTTGCTATAAGTGAAGCGAAGAGAGGAGTGAGAAGAAGCTACGGAGAGTGACCTCCAGTTGTTGCGTCGAATAAGGGAGCGATTGGGAATGAGACGGCGGTGATACCGGGCGGCGGCTGAGACGGTGGATGATTTGGATAGAAACGAGCGAGAGTGTTTGGGAGCCGAGAAGAGGAACTTGTTGCAGGCGAGAGAGGAACAGGAGAGCGAGCGGAGAAGCGCTGTTCCCTCCATTGGTGATTTCCTTTTCTGGAAAGACGGAGATGACGATAACAATAACTACTAGTTCTATATTAATTATTTGATGGATTTTTTTTCCTTTTTTCAGAAACCCTGGCCTAACTTGGGCTTGGGGGTTTATGTTAGGAGGGAAAATAAAATATCACAAGGTTGCTTGAGCACTCTGAAGTCTGAACCGTTGGTTAATTCTTGCCCAGAAAAATTTCGAAAGACAGGAATAAATAAATAAAATCTAAAAATACAAATAAATACAGCAACACTATTTTTCTCTTTTCTTGGAGGAAAAGTGAGAAATGTTTCTCTCTTGTTTATCGGCCAAGTCATTTTGCCAAAATTTTCTCTTTTTGAAAATGGTTTCTTTTTTTTTTCTTCTTTTTTAATTTTCTATTGGACACTTGGACACGAAAGAAAGGTCAAACACGTCATATTTAGATGTTACAAATCTTATATTAGATGAGCTAAATTTTAAATTTGTAAATAAAATTTTTATTTAATAAATATCTTCTAAATTCTCCTATATATCCAAAAAATATTTTTTGAATTGAAAATATAAATTCTTGGAAAGAAATATTAGAACTTATCCAATTTTCTATTGATATGAAATCTACATTAATTCAAGTTACTCTATAAGTGAAAAATTCTATACAATGAGAGAGTTGCTCCTCTTATAAATTAAGTGGATAAAAAGGTCACGCAATTTATATCAAAAACAAGATAATACAAACTTTTTTTCATTTAATAAATATATTTTCGAATTAAAAAGGTAAGCAGGACCGTGAAGCTCCACATCCATTACCTTCAATGCCCCCAACAAAATGAAAATGGGCCAAGGTGGGCTTGAACAGTGATTCCTTGGTACTGGCCCGCGGACCAGCCATTGTTCGTCGGTAATTGGCAAGTCGTCCACTCCCAAAAAGGAGGAAAAAACGGAGCTCAAACCTTCACAAAAAAGAGAAAAAATATTAGTAACTCTTTTGACTGACGGTTGGTTGTCTAGTCAAAAGAGAGAGTATCATTCACTTTAGCATGTTTCACGTTGAAATCCAACTTTTTCTTCGCCGGCACTTGCCATGTATTTTCTGATAAACCAATTACTGTCAACCAGTAATATTCTTGTTCATTAGAACTTTAAAATAGTCCATTCTCCAGAAAATTAAATATTGCCTTAGGTGATTATGTGTGTAACTGAGTATAAATGAAAAACAAAATTCAGTTTTCTGCTGAATATTTCAGGTTATTGATCTATACTGTGGCTACTCTTTCTGTATATATGCAATTTAGTTTAGCAGAATTCAAATTCTGCCAATCTAACAGGTTCGATTTACTTTGTTTTTCCGAATCAGCAAAATAGGAGGAATCCGAGAGTTTCTTCTACCTACCAAAAAGTATACATGAACTTGGATAACTACCTGACAAGGAACGTGACTTCCAAGTGTTTTCTGGGGCCTATGCCCCATTGGCCATGGGGTCGATCTGTGAAACACGACTTGACTCCAAACAATGAAAGTTATTCTATAAGTTAGTGGATGGGAGTCAGGGAATCAACCACCAATAACTTCATTTAATTACAGTGCCATTGCAAGAATTCTAGCGAGAATTTATTGATCTTCATACACCATCATTTTTACTAACTTGATACATTTGTTTCAAAAATGAGTTCAGGAGATAGTGAAATAGCCCACGAATTCCGCCCTTATTTTCGCGCATACAAGGATGGACGAGTGGAAAGGTTCTTCGGCTCCGATATAGTTCCTGCATCAATCGATCCTCAAGATGGTGTATCCTCCAAAGACGTCACAATTGTTCCAGAGACAAGCGTGTCAGCGCGTATTTTCATCCCGAGTTCCGTTAAACCAAGCCAAAAGCTCCCCCTGGTTGTCTATTTCCATGGTGGAGGCTTCTTCATGGGTTCATCATTCTGTTCCGAATATCACAATTATGTTACTTCTCTCGTTTCGGAGGCAAATGTTGTCGCTGTTTCTGTTGACTACAGGTTAGCCCCAGAGCATCTTATTCCCATAGCTTATGAAGATTCATGGGCTGCACTCAGATGGGTAGCTTCTCATTGCTCCGGTGAAGGCCCCGAGGCTTGGCTGAAGGATTACGCCAATTTTGAGCGAGTTTTTTTAGTTGGGGATAGTGCGGGAGGCAATATCGTGCACAACATGGCGGTCCAAGCATCAACTGAAGACCTGTCTGGGGTGAAGTTGTTAGGAATTTGCTTGATTCAACCATTTTTTGGGAGGAAAGATGGTCATGTGGACAAGTGTTGGCTGTTTGTCTCTCCAACAAGTAGGTTCGATGATCCTAGGATAAACCCGGCAGTAGATTCAAGGTTGTCCAGGCTGGGGTGTGGCAGGGTGCTAACTTTTCTTGCAGAGAAAGATAATTTGAGAGAGAGGGGGCTGTTCTTTTGTGAGACGTTGAAGAGCAGTGGCTGGGGTGGAGAGTTGGTGATTGTGGAGACTGAAGGGGAGGATCATGCTTTTCAATTGCTCAATCAAAAATCGGAGAGGGCTTTAGCCCTTATGAATAGGCTTGTATCTTTTATTAATCAAGACAAGGCTGCTTCCATGTGATACGATTACCTATATCGATCGTTCATGAGATGAGAAGCAAATTGAGATATGTTTTAAGATTTATCAAATGGACCTCTATTGGTACTATGATCTCCTTTGCCCTTCGGCATCTTTGGTCATCTCTGTTACCAATAGCCTTTGGTTGCATATCGTGCATGAAATTTAGCTACTAAAATATGAGTTTTATTTGTTGACTGGGAACCATCAATTTTCATTGATATTATGCTGGGATTCATTTGATCTAAACTAAAGTGCTTGAGGCTTGCTGCAACTAGACAATGTCAGTTTTGATTTACTATGTTGAATATCATAAATAGTTGGGATAATTGTATTATCAATCCAATTACTGTCTAAAGCCTACAGACTTTGTTTAAAAGAGCAATTGTCTATGAGCTGCACATGCTATTTGTTTTGATCTCATGATGCAAACCCTTTGCTATGGTAATCTCCTTTAGTCGCGTACAGTGCAAGGAGGATTCCAACATCTTGAAACAAGCCTGGAAATGGTCTACTGGGAGAACCCTCGATCATCAGTTACTGGTTAGAAGTTAG
Source organism: Theobroma cacao (assembly GCF_000208745.1). Classification (NCBI taxonomy): domain Eukaryota; kingdom Viridiplantae; phylum Streptophyta; class Magnoliopsida; order Malvales; family Malvaceae; genus Theobroma; species Theobroma cacao. The sequence goes on along the minus strand of NC_030851.1, from coordinate 4,883,315 downwards.
AACTCAGTTTGATGGCCGTTGGAAATCTCAGTCTCAATCACATGACGGAGCCTAAGAGAGTTGGTTAGCAGCGATTTAAACCAACAGACTGTCTTCACAAATTAAGCATAGTCTCTTCTTCCATTGTATGTTAGCCATAGGCACTCTGTTATTCTCTGAAAAAAGTTCGTAAGTTTTCTCAAAATCTTTCGTCTTTGTAAGGAACAATGCCAAATTTGGGATCTGCTACTGACCCGTTTGACTTACGAGAAAATGATGGGTATTCATGCCATGACAAAGACAAGAATTTATTGAGCAGAAAACAGAACTAGGAAAGAAATAAAATAGCTACAGGCCAAGCAGAATATAGAAACCTAAAGAACTAATTGTGCGAGTCAAAATTAATTTATCTCAATGGCTAATTGATTGCACTATAATTTTGTAAAACTTGTTCTAGTCTCCTCCTTCTCATCATTGGTAAACTTGTCTCGTTCCTGGTTCATAAAGGAAACGATTCTTTTGAGCATAGCCATAGCATGATCGCTAGTGGGGTTGAACAAATGGAAACCATGGTCTTCTCCTGGGGACTCCGTTATCTCCACTTCTCCTCTCCATCCTCTTTTCTTCAACTTCTCATAATAGTTCTAGCCTCCGTGTCTCAATAAATCCTTCTCAGCAACAAAAACCAACAACCTGGTGCACCTAAGGTTCTCCAGGTTGGGGTCATCCCCGGGATCAATCCATGGATCATTATATCCATTTGTTGTAGGACACACCAAGCGCCACAATCCCCTTAGTTTTCTTCTCACAGCTAAGTCATTAGTCTCTGCTCCAACGTGGTTTCTGCCCCAGAAAAAGGGATGTACTAAAACGATGCCTGTAATACTAATAGCCTCCCACTTTTCTTGGCCAATTTTCATGCCCATTCGAAGTGCTATGTTAGCACCGGCACTATCCCCAGGTAAAAAAATCTTATGGAAGTCAACATGTTGGTTTAGCCAAACTTCAGGACCATTTCCATCCGAGTGAGTCGCAATCCATTTCAGCGCAGTCCAGGAATCATCATAAGCAACAGGGACAGGGTGCTCTGGGGCTTTTCTGTAGTCAACTGATATTGCAATGAGTTTAGCTTCCGCAGCTAAGGTGTTTACGTAATTATGATAGGCAGGGCTGGTCCTAAGGTGAAGCCACCTAACCCAAGGCTTCAAGTCTCAAATTTTGAGGAGGTTTTATAATTTTATAATATAATTTATTATATTAAAAATATAAAAAATTTAAAAAATAATTAATAAAATTATTTATTTTTTTATTTCTTTAATTATATGCTTAATAAATTTTAATTTTTTATCACTTTTTAATTTTTAGAATGCTATATTACTTTCAATCAACTAATAATTTTATGTATTTAATCATCTCTAACAATTATTTTTTTCTTACTTATTTTTCTTATTTTCAATCTAACATATTTAATAATTTCTAACAACTATTTTTTTATATATAAAATCAATTATTTCTTTTTCAATATATAATATCTATTTTTGAATTCTTCTTTTCTTATTTGTTCTTTCTTCATTCTTCCTTTAATTTTAATTTTCCTCTAAAGAATGCACAAGAAATTTGTTATGTTATTATCTTCATAAAACCGTGAGCCTCATTTGCAGTTTACAATAAGCATTCAACAATTAGATACTATTATTTTAATATTTACTATCTTTTTTACTTTGATTTAGAATTTATATTATATTATTATATTATTTTATTTTATGTGATAGTTATTTATTTAAATTAAAATTTTAATTATTAATTTTATATTAATTATTTAAAAAATATAAAAATTTTACATTTTAAAAATCTAAAAAAATAAAAAATTTTTAATTTTTTTAATTTCAATAAAAAATATCTTATTAAATATTTCATTTTAAATCTTTGAACTTACTGAGCCGCTCCTGATAATAGGTAGGAGAGAAGGCAGTATCTACGCAAAAGGCTCCACCATGAAAATAGACTAGAAGAGGAAGTTTCTCGCCAGGGTTGGTCATGTCTTCTGGAATGAATAACCAGGCAGAGAGGTTACTTTCAGGCGAATACAAGACATCTTTGGATTCAACGTTGGTTTTGGGATCAAAGGATGGAGGAACAATATCTGTTCCCAGGAGTCTCTACACGACCATCTTTGTATATGCGAAGCAAGGGAGAAGCATCAATGGCTATTTCTGGCATGGTTGAAGCCATAGTACCGAACAAAACAAGATATAGACTAATATTTGCAGAGCTAGATGACTTGGTAGTGTAGACACCTGAAAAAGAAAAATAATAAATAAATAAAAATTTTAAAATTATAATAAAACAAACTAAAATATAAAAAAATAATAATAATATAAAATTAAAAAAATAACAAAAAACCCACTACTCATGATGGGGGTTCTGGCCACCAACTCCAGGGGGTGCCAGAACCCCATCACCGGGTTGTCCAAATTTTTGGACAACCCGGCTCCTTAAAGACCACCTGCAACCTGCAAAAAAAACAACAAGAACAAAAAACAAAAAAATCCTAGATCTACCAGCAAAAGAGCCTAGCCACAAAAAAAAAAAAAACAAAACAAAAAGCAAAAAAAGAAAAGGGGGTTAGATCTGAGAAAGGAGAAGGAGAGGGGTTCAAGGGTAAAGAGTTTTGATCAACCGGCGGAGAGAAGAGAGGGAGTGGATCCGTCTAGGTGTTCGACCGGCGGTGAAAAGAGAAGAAAGGAGAGAGTTTGACGCCGACGATAGAAAGCGAAGAGATCCGCCGGGCGAGAGAGAAATAGAGAAGAGAAAGCCATAGAGAGGGAAAGAGAGGGATCGGTCGGCGAGTAGAGAGAACAGAGAGATCGATCGGCGAGTAGAGAGAAGAGAGAGAGAGGCCGACGAGAAGAGAGGGGAGGACGCCGGCGCCGGCGAAGAAAGGAAAGAAGGTTTTTAGAGAGAAGTTGGAGAGGGTGCGGTTAGAGAGAGAAAAAGAAATTGGAAAATGGATAAAAAAAGCTAAAAAGGGTTTTTATACCCAGAGGAAGTAGGTCTAAACGGCGTCGTTTCAGTGGAGTGAAGAATTCAAAAGGTCGACGTCGTTTGAGGGAGTCCCCAAAGCCTAAAACGGTGCGTTTAGGAGAGGGCCAGACGGACCAAGGAAACGGGCTTGGGAGACCTCCGTGCAGCCCAGACAACTTGGGCCATCTTTCTAGCCCAAGCAAGGTGAGGCCTTACCCGTTTCTTGTGGATTTGGGCATATCTAGTTTATTTTAATTGTTTGCTTAACTTTAATAAAATATAAAAATAATAACAAAAAATATTAATATATTTGGAGGCTTGCAAAAAATAAAATAAATAATAAAT
>NC_030851.1:4778772-4879569 GCF_000208745.1 Theobroma cacao | reverse complement strand
GAACTCTAGATTTCAAAACCCATTAAGTCAAATAGTCATTGTTAAAAAATAATATATGTAGGAAAATTTTGTTACATTCGAATTAATTTAAATAAATATTACTAAATAAAGTTAATCCAATCGTTTAAAAATTAATTAATTATTTATTAGATAAGCTTTGTAATCAAGTAAAAAAATTGACCAACAACAAATATGGATTTAAATAGAAAACCAAAAAATAAAGTATATATAAATAATAAATAATAAATAATAAATAATAAATAATCAAAAAAAATTTTAAACAATCAATAAAGGCGTGCATGTAGATATCATCATTTTATACTGTCATTGCATGCCACTCTTATTTTGCAAATGGCGCGGGAATCCCGATGATGGGATTTCCCTGAGGAGCTTGTAGAGACGAGTTCTTTCGGGGATATCTCTAGGTGAGGAGAATTTTGAGACTTCACCAAAGCGTTGGGATGGTCTTCGAATAATTTTCCAATAAAAGATTACCGACTCCATCATTTAAAATAAACAAGTCATGACATCATTTTACGCTCGCATCATGTGCATACGTAAAGCCAAATAAAAAACTCAGTCTGTCAATTTAACAAAAATTTAATTAATAAGTAGGGATTAAATTAAAAGTAGGCTATATTAAGATAACTTAAGATTAAATGGTACCGTTCGTGGAACGGGCGCCACGGAGGTGCTAACCCTTCTCCGTGCGTAACCGCACTCCCGAACCCATCTCTAAAAATGTAGACCAGTTCTCATTCTTTCGACGGGCCTAAAATTAATTTAGGACTTCGTTGATTAGAATCGGGTTAATAGGTGACCAATCACACCTAGATAAAAAAAGATTGGTGGTGACTCCCACACCGATTTAATTTTCGCCCACGTTTGGCGGACGAGTTCCCGGACCCGCACGTTACGACAGGTAGTTGGTATTACATCTAGAAGACAAAATCAAAATATTCAGCGTTGGTGAATACAGATTACTGAGAGGGCCAAATATAGCAGGGTTTATGGTGGAATCGAAGAGGGGTAGTTAATTGGAAAACAAATACCCTACCCCTAGCTGGTGCCCTTTTCTAATTTAATGCCAAGTTTCTTCTATCCCTTAACGTTGAGATAAATGTTGAGTAATGGTGTTTGAAGGGGAAAGGGCAGTAGAATTCTACTGTTCTTCTTCAACCTTGTGTTGCTTTTAATTTGTTGTTGTATTCTTTAAATATACAGTAAAATTATTATAAATTAATATTCGATAAATTAATAATCTCTTTTAAATAATATTTTTGATTGGTTCCGATTTAAAATCAATGTGATAAATTAATAATTCGTTAAATTTATAAAATAATACGTTTTAAAAAAACACATAAGTCTTACTTGATATATAAATTAATAATCTCCTTATACATCAAAATTATATATATATATATATGAATGACTCAATTAGAAAGCCTTTGTAAAATATAACTCAAATGTTACTTGTTTCTTTTTAAAATTGATATCTCCTTAAATCTCATCTTTACCTTTTTTTAATACATTAACTTTTCATCTATCATCGTTAATTTTTTTATAACTTTGAAATAAGAACCGTTGTGTTTAATTTTACCGTTTGTGATACTATATGTTCTTTTTATAAATGTTTTTGTTTGATTTATTATTCATGAAGTATATTAATTAAGTATATGTAATTTTATTTTGTTGCAAAAATAGATAGATTTATAATTTTTATTTAATAAGAGTAATTACATTCATGAATTTGTTTTAATTAAACAAATATATAGAATAATAATAATTTGTAATTCGGTAATTACTTAATATTCGTATAATCACAATGCATAATATATGTATTATGTGTAATATTTTAAAATATATATTAATAAATTATTTTTTAATTAATATATAAATTAATAAATTATTAACTTATCAATTAAGTAATATCTCGATTAATTAATAAATTTTCATAATTTCAAAAATATTAACTTATAGAGACTTTATGATATATTTTTTTCATCTTTCCTATCTTTTCCAACCATCAAGCTCTTGTTACTTTTTACTTAAATTCAATGATTCAAGCAAAAACCAATAGGGGCAATCAACAATCATTTCACAAACACCTGATCAAGCAGACATTCACAACACCAAACAGCCAAAGGAGTGATCAAATCAATGAGTAGGACTCACAAAATATCTAAAATCAAATAGATACAGGAGTACTCAAAACCAGCAAGACCCAAGCACAGGGCAGGAAACTCAGATCGAAGGAACACAATAGAGCCCAAAAAGAAGCCAAGGATGCGAATAGAGAAACAAAAAAATCCAAAAACTATTCTTTCAGCTCAAAATAGAACCTAGACAGAGTGAAATTAACAAAAGATCATGTTCCCTCCCCACCCTGGCCTTAGCAAGCAAATCCACCATGTTGTTTCCAAATCCAACCATATGTTGAATTTGCCACAGTTGAGGATTATTGGTTAGGGCAACAGTATGCAGTACATGATTTCTCAACCTCTACGGAATCATATCAGGACATTAGGTTCACTTCATAGCAGTGACAAAGAACCGAGTCGAAAAAATTTATGTGCTATAACCAAATAAGTTATAGTAAACGAATCTTTTCTTTCCGCTTTGACACAGATTTCTATTATTTCAATAACAAAAAAAAAAAAAAAACTTCCTACCAAATTCCTCTCTCTTAAGATTTCAGCTTTTAGGTTCTTACGTTGGATTTTTTTTTTTGTTTGAATTTAAGTTGATTTGGCTTCTCTTCGATTATTTTTTGCGTTTTGATATTACAAACCCCTTCAAATGCTGTTAATTAACAAGTTTATTCTAGTTAAAAACTACAAGATATATAGGACACATGGCATGATTACATTAACGGGGGGAAAAGTGAGGCACGAGATGGGGCAGGGAATTTCTAATACGTTGTGTGGATGCATTTATACTTCAGGATTCATCGTGTTAGTCAATCTGTTAGGTTGACACCAAAAATTTGTACCGTGTTAAATGAAAGCTCAGTTTTTTTAGCTTATTGTCAGGCCCGTGTCTTTTGCTGTATTGATGATGATTGCCCACAAGTAATGCTAAACTGATTTTTTTTTTTTCTCTTTTTCTCTCCTTCGCATACCTGATCTCTCTGTATTACTGGTAAATGGTGCAAAAGTGGTGGTTGGGACAATTCCCTCCTGGTTTCAAGAAGGAGCTGCAGTAAGGAGTGAGGAGTAGTTCTTTTTGGTCACCAAACTTCATTATAGCATCATCAATGCAATTAAATGTTCTCTACCTTCCCCTTAATTTAGCTGGATTAGCTATAATTCCTGGATTTAAAAATTGCAAGAAGACAAAGCTGAAAAAGCAAATAGTGGCAAGAAATTAAAATTGTGTATCTTTCTAGGGTTACTATAATTTATAGCATTAAAATGGAATGAAACATTCACATGTGATTCTATATCTTATTCTATATTTACTAATAAATGAATTTTATTAGTATTATTTTCATCCTATATTTAAAATGTTCAGTTATGTATCTATGTTCTCCTTATAATTAAGCACATTCTTAAAATCAATATTCTCAAAAAAATTAACGTAAATCAAGGGAGCCTAAATACATGTATCAGAATTCAAAAATCATAATTCAAAAATCTGATTAAGGATAAATATAATAAGATTTCATTCCATTTCATATTTCATTCAATCTAGATGACCAAATACCAGCGTTCTCATTGAAATCAAAATTATACTAATTTGATCACCTCCATTTCCATAGGAGTAAGAGGCTGCTTATGCCTTTTCATATTTGGCTGAATATTATTTATGTTATTATCGAAAGATAAAAGAAGACATAATTCAAGACAAAAGGTCGGTGGTGCCGCACTGGAACCGGATACAAGCCGCAAGTGCTTCGTTTCAAGCCTTATCCTGGTTCATGAAAGCGGCAACCTTGTTCAGCTTAGCCACAGCGTTTTCGCAAGTGGGCTTGGCCAAATGAAACACATGCTCCTCTCCTTGTGCCTCCATAATCTCCGCTTCTCCTCCCCACCCACTCTTCTTCAACTTCTCGTAGTAGTACCAGCCCCTATGTCTCAATAAATCTTTCTCAGCAACACAAACAAGCACCCTGGTGCACCCCAGGCTCTCCAAGCTTTGATCATCGACAGGATTGATCCATGGATCATCGGAACCACTCGTCGTCGGAGAGGCCAAACGCCAAATCTGTTCTAGTTTTGCCCTTACAGCTGGATCCTGAATCTCATCCCCAACAGGTTCTTTGCCCCAAAAATATGGATGTGCTAAGACAATACCAGCGAGATTAACACCATCCAGCTTTTCTTTGCCAATTTTAATGGCGATGTGGTGCGCTATATTAGCACCAGCGCTATCCCCTGATAAATAAACTTTATCAAAATCAGCATGGCAATTCAACCACTCTTCAGGACCATTTCCACCAAAATGGGAAGCTACCCATTTAAGGGCAGCCCATGAATCGTCGTAAGCAACAGGGATAGGGTGCTCGGGGGCTCTTCTGTAATCAACAGAAACAGCAACGATGTTAGCTTCTGAAACTAAGGAGTTTAAGTAATTATGGTACGTAGGAGAAGAGGCAGTCTCTATGCAAAAGCCTCCACCATGAAAATACACCAGAAGAGGAAGTTTCTGGCTGGAGGATCTGATGGCTTTTGGGATGTAAAGCCTAACGTATTGGCCAGTTTCTTGTGAAAAAACAACGTCTTTGGATTCGACGTTTGTCTTGGGATCAAGGCCTGGAGGGACGGTCTGAGTGCCTAAAAGCCGCTCGACACGACCATCTTTGTATACACGAAGCAAAGGAGCGCAATCGATGGCTATTTCTGACGTGGTGGACTCCATGGCAGTGAAAAATAAGACAGCAAAGCACGCAGATGGAGAGACCTCGTTTCGTGGTAGAGGATAGAGTGATTCAAGCGGAACACAGAAGAGAATATTTATCTTTTGATAGGACAGAGGTAAGCATGAGAGCCAAAAAGTTCGTCCATCTTTTGATTTTACGCATCCCCTAGGGGGTTTACACTTTATGGCATGATGGATTGGGGGCAGTGCTTCTAGATAACATTTGTTTCCTTATTTGGTTGTCAAATACTTTAAAGAATAGTCATTTTTTTGAAATGATTATTTTTTAAAATCAATTAAAATTAAAGAATAACTAATACTAATCTTCTCATGATATTAATTATTCTTTAGTTGAGAAATGGTTTTAAAAAATTGATAAAGATCAAAATACTCCTCACAAGTTTGAAAATTTATATATTATATATTATAAAAAAGAATATTTTAAATTTAAAAATGAGTTAAAATTATTATTATTTTAATCATGATAATATTTGAATTATAAATAAAATATTAATATTTAAATTATCAATTATTAATATTATTATAAAAAAGTTTAAATTTTTAATTATATATAAAAAAATAATATTTCAAATTTTAAAATTAATTAAAATTATTAATATTTTAATCATAATAATATTTAAATTATAAATAAAATATTAATATTTAAATTATTAATTATTAATATTATTAAAAAACTTAAATTATTAATTAAAAGATAAATAATCGCATATTATAATACAAAATATTTTCATCTTTTTATTTTCTATTCTGCTATTATTTTAAATTTATTTTTATTAATAAAACTTTATAATAAATAATTATTATTATTTTATTTTTTATCAATTAAATTATATAATAATATTTTTATTTTATTTTTAATTTATTTTATTCTCTTAAAATATTTATTTTATTTCATTTTATTTTATTTTGTGAACCAAATGTGCCATTAGAAGCAGTTGATTATGGAAAAATATAAAGTTTGGTTTGAAAGTGGCATCAAGCGAATATTTCGACCAATAAAAAGGGAGATGAACTTTGAAAGAAGGGAGCGGTAAAACCAAGAAACGTCATCACGTGGAGTTGAATTTTCAGAGATAGGAGGTTCACTTTTTCCTATCTGCGAGCGAAAAGTCAGGAAAGATGAGTAAGGATGTAGCGACATCTGGCGTTATCCCCAACGATCGAATTCGTAACAGAAAATGACCGCAAGAAGTATCTTTACTAGTAGTCCACAGGAAAAAACAAACTGGCTAATCCTTTGTTCCCTTCCCGTTGTTGCCATGCCTGGCTGGACCTCTCTCCAATCTCCATTTGCATCTTATCACCGTCTAGTTTGTATGTCAGTCCAATATTTCCATGTTCCAATTTCATTTACATTTTCTTACACCATAATTTATCCTAAAAAAATTATAAGGAATGTATCAGAAAAACATTTTATAACATATTGAATTTTAATAGATTCAAAAAATGAGTCAGTGTATAGATAGAATATCATAAATAACTTTGAAAGTTTCAAAGAGCCAGCAGGGCTCTGGGCCATCCTTGCGAATATGAGATGCAAATCACTTTGATTGCTTTCCAGGCATCATCAAATGCAGTAGGGACAGGGTCACAGGGGGCTCTGGAGCTCTTCTGTACTGGACAGCAACTGCATCCACATTAGCCTTGTTGACAAGAGAATTGCGGTAATTATGGTTGAAAGGACTGTAAGGGGACGAAATACAAAATGCACCGCCATGGATGAGTATAAGGAGAGGGAGCATTGTTTAATTGTTTTCTTGTGGGAGAGTATCGTGTCTTTAGACTGGACACCTGTTTGGGAGTCCGTGGAAGAAGGTATGTTTCGATCGGAATCTCTCTGGAGGTGGATTGTGCCGGTAGGAGAGGGAGAGGCGGCAAGAGTTAGAAAGAGGAGTGAGGGAAATAAACAAAAACTCTATAGAATAGGAAACTTAATTAGGTTAAATAACAGACCGGAGCTTGAAGACAAGCCGACCTTTATTATGAAAACAAAAAATACTAGCCCAACTACTTGGGCAGAAAAGGCTTACGTACCTTCACTATTATTAGCTAAATTATACAGGCGGATTTTTATTTCAACGATGTAGATTCTGAGTCTTAGTGACCATGGGGGGCATCAACGATTCAGGAAGGAAGATACTTGATCCATCAAATCCATAGCCTTCTGGCTAGATGGGTCAAATAAATAAAACACATGCTTCTCTCCTGGAGTCTCTACAATGTCTATCACCCCATCCCATCCACTCTTTCTTACTGCTTCGTAGTAAGTTACGCCCCTGTCTTTCAAGAAATCTTTCTCTGAAACACAAACCAGCACCCTGCTGCAGGCCAGGCCAGCCAATTCCTTAATGGCACTAGCTGGATTCATCCTAGGATCATTGCAACCACTGCTTGAAGGGAAAATGTACTCTATCAGCTCATCAGGCTCATTGTTCCTGAAAAACGGGTTCATCAAAAGCATACCAACAAGTTTGACGCCAATCAGGCCATCGGCTCCAGCTTTCATTGTCATGTTATGTGCAATATTAGCCCCGGCACTATCGCCAGCGAAGAACACTCTCTCAAAATCAGCATGATCATTGAGCCAGGGCTCAGGGCCATCTCGGTTAGCATGTGAAGCGACCCACTTGATTGCTGTCCATGCGTCATCATATGCAATAGGGAGAGGGTACTCTGGGGCTTTTCTGTACTGGATGGCCACTGCTATCACATTTGCTTTGTTTACAAGGGAAGTGAGGTAGTTATGGTAGAGAGGGGAGAAAGGGGACTCGATGCAAAACGCGCCACCATGGATGTAGATGACGAGAGGAATTTTCGCAGTAGGATCTGTGATTTTGGGGAGAAAAAGGCGAGCCGATAGGCTTGATTCTGGTGAGACTATTGTGTCCTTGGATTGAACACCAGTTTGAGGGTCATTGGAAGGTGGTACTGTTTCTGTTTCACGGAGTCTCTCGATGCGGCCATCTTTGTAAACTCGGAATAGCGGAAATGAATTGACGAACTCACGGGCTATTTCTGTGGTGTTTGAAGCCATTTTAGAGAAGAAGATAGCTAGCTAAGGCTAAGAGGCTCTAGAAATCAATGAGAGGAAAGAATAAGTCCGAAAAGTAGGACGAATATAAAGGACAATTATACTACCAAACTACCTACCAACATAAATGGTTTGCTTTTTGGTACAGCGGTCGTGGTTTAAAAATTACTAACTTGTGAGAGTGCTAGATGCATATGCGACTAATTTAGCAATGGAAATATAAAACCCTGAATGATCAGGAGATATCTCGATAAAAAATTTATCATATTGATTTGCAGCTTTGCACCAACTCAGTACGTACACAATAAAATGTCATATAGTAATTTGTTTTGAACCATGTATAATGATGCATGCATGTCACTTTTAACTCAGTTTAAGTTAAATTTGGTATCTAAAAAGGAGAAATGAACGAGTTGAGAATTTGGACATGGTAACTCGGTAAGTAAGTTACTTTGTTAATTATCTTATTTACTTTATTAAATTCGGTATCTTCAGCTTCCTCTCCAATTTCCAGATCTTACCTCCATTGAAACATTTCCAAGATCGTAACTGTTCCAAAAGGGTTTCCAATATCTCTTCAAAGAGAGAGACGACTATCTTGCAAATTAGAGGAGCAGCGGGCTTGATAGTAAAGTAAGCATGGAGCTATAAATTAAGTAAAATTATAATGGATCGATCACCTGAAAAGAATCTTAATCTTTCTTTATAAAATCAACTATCTTTTTCTTCAAGACCTCAGCCTTGCCATTGTCATGTAAAACATGGAAGCAATGATCCTCTCCTTTTGACTCATCAAATTCAACACTTCCTCCCCACCCACTCTTGACCAAAGTTTCATAGTAAAGCTCTCCTCTACTTCTCAATCCATCTTTCTCTGCTACCATGACGATTACCCTATCAGATGCCATTTGCTTCAGGTTCGGATCCACAGCCGGGTTCAGTTTCGGGTCTTGGTCGAAGCCGGGACTTGTTGGGCAAACGTACTTGTATATGTCATCAGGCTCTTTACTGCCGAAAAATGGATGTACAATAAGGGTCCCTATGATTTTTAAGCCAACCAGTTTGGTAGCACCAGCTTGGACTGCAACATAGTGAGCAATGGTGGCTCCGGCACTTTCACCCATCAAGAAAACCCGCCCCAGATCTGCATTCTCATTAAGCCACGGTTCGGGCCCTTGTCCATTTGCATGAGAAGCAACCCATTGTAGCCCAGCCCATGAATCATCGTACGCAATTGGTAGAAGGTACTCGGGGGCTAACCTGTAATCAATCGAAATGGCGATGATATTGGCTTGTACTACTAGTGGCGTGAGCAACTTTTGGGTGACAGTGTCGAGGGCCGATCCTATGGAAAATCCACCGCCATGGTAGTGGACAAGGAGGGGAAGCTTCTTACCCGGGCTTCTGGTTTGTGGCATGAAAATCCTGGCCTTGACGCCTGGTGAAACCACCACATCTTTAGATTGGACTCCGGTCTTTGGGTCTATGCCTTCGGGAGCAGGCGTCGTGACTGTGTACCTCTCTACACGCCCATCTTTGTATACTTTGAAGAAAGGCGGACAATCACGGATTATCTCATTGTCGGTGAATGAATCCATTGGCAAAATATTGGAAGAAAGGTGGGTGATAGAAAACGATATCTGGCGCTGAGGAAATGGCCGGTTTTGGTCCCCTAAATTTGCAAGGGCGTGGTTCTAAATATAGAGGTTAATGATAATAGTCATAGTCTCATAGAGCTGAAAGTCATGGAGACTCTACCATTGGATGGCAAGGTCGGCGGGCTGGTGGGGATTCATTTTCTACTCGACGTCGTTTTCCGTTCATTGGAAAAATATCGAATCCCTTGTCATCAAGTTGCATTTTTTTCTTTATTTAACATATGAGAAAAATTGTATCCAATTGAGATATAATATAATATAATTATATATATATATATATAGTATTAATATAACATTNTATACGATATATATATATATATATATATGTATATATATATTATATATATATGTATTATATATTTTAAAATATTTAAAAAATTTTAATAGAAGTAGTAAATAGTTAAGTATTTCTTTATATTTGTTTAATTATTGTAATTTAACAACCAATTAATATATATTAATTTAATTCAATCGTGTAAAAGTTTATCAAAAATTAAATCTAATATTCGTTTGCATATAACTAATAAGGATTTTGGATTCATGTGATTTACCTATAAGTCAATCAATACATTTGACAAACTAATTAAAGCTGATCATTTCATCATTATAATTATCAATTTATAATATACGAAATCATGTAATATACTTTAATGAGATAAAAGAAATAGTCAACAAAATAACATATTAGACATAAAGCAAATATTAATTAATTACATGCAGTGCCTCTAAAAGGATGTCGTTATGATTAGAATTTAAAATTTTAATTTTTAGTATTTTTGGAGATAAAAAAGTATTACAATTTATTTTGTAATCTGATATTAGAGAATGAATGTACCAAATTCTAGTTAGTATAAAACGGTGGCTATAGCTAGTCGAACATATACAAGGCGTATTAATAGTGCTAATGGAAACAAAATATTCCTTAATCAAATTAATTTGCTTCTCAAATATATTTGTATAAACCAAAGTCGATTCTTATATTTCTAAAATTTCATATCCTGAATTGAAAATACAAACAATAAAGTAAAATTGTCTTGTTTTTACATACATACGTATATTTTTTGGTACGTTTGAAAAACGAGCAACAAGTGATTTGGCTTTAATGTGTGCTTCCCAATGCGCGTACATTGATGTAAATATTTAATATAGCTAGGGCCAATATTTATTAAATCGTTTAAGACGTGTGACCTAAATTTGCACCTTTTAACTGAATTTTATTGTCACCAAATGCGGACGAAAGTGCCAAAGCGAAGTTGCGCAGATTAGCCATGATGTCTTCACAATTTTCTATGGCCAATAGGACTCAAAAGTTTTTATTTTAAAATAAGGTTTATGAGCTTGTTTGGCTTGATTTTTTTAATTTAAAAGTTATTATTAAATTTTTATAAAATATAAATAAATTTTAAAATTAAATTAAAATTATTTGATAATTTTATTTTTATAAAATTTTTAAAAATAATCTGTTTGGTTAAAATGATTATAAATAGTAATATTAAAATTATAACATTTTTCGAATAAAAAAATACATGATTTTTTTTTAAAAAGAGAAAGATCTTATGGAATTTCTCCTAAAGTTTTTTTTTTAATTTTGTTTTTAAAAAATAATTTTTTAAATTTTTTTTCAAAATTCATGAAGTAAATAAGATAAAAAAGCAAACACTATATATATATATATATTCAACTAACAATACATAATAGCATAGATATTCTATTTGATCGGACTTATGGAGTAGATAAGATAAAAAAACAGACAATATATATATATAATCAATTAACAATACATAGTAACATGGATAACTTATACTCTCTTAAGAGATTAGGTTATTAATTTGGTGAAATAAGATTATAAAAATATTTTTAAATATGGATAAATAAAATAATTTTAGATTAAAAAATATTTTGATAATTTTATTGAACAGAATTAAAAGAAAAGAGATTCAAAAAGATACTAATATGAAATGAAATCTCATTTAAAAAATTTAAATTTATAAAGAGCGTAAAGTTGAATTTATCCTTAATCTTGTTGACCTTTGTTTCATTGACTTTGAGTTTCTGATGCAATGCTTAACAATGATCCCATAAAATACAATTTTCTTTTATTATTTTACAAAAGTAAAATACTAGTAAGTAAAAGGTAGTGAAGAGATGAATCGAGTAACAGGGCTTGGGGATCTACAAAAAAAGGGCGCAAACTTCATCATTCATTCAATGTAATATAGAAGAAAAATTTCAGATTCGGGTCCTACAATTTCAGATCAAATTCGTCCCCTTCACACTAGCTCCATTTTTCTTTCATTCACACCCTAAATAGATCCTTCTTGTGTCTTTTCTCTCTCGTTTGAATGGTTCAACAGATTGGAGGCTCATTCACGAACAATCGAAACTTTGAAAATACGAAAGATATGACAGCAACATGACTATCAACAAAAAAAAAAAAAAATGAAGAACAAGTTGGGTTTAATAATTTAGAAAGAAAATGAAAAGTTCCTTTTGTATTTGTATATCTTCGAAATGGAATCTCCCAGTTTTGGCCATGGCAGTGGGACTAAACAAAAACAACAGAAAAGAAATCAGATTTCCCAATGTTGCTGATTTGGAAAGCAAGCCTCTCATGACGATTATGGTTGCTGTGGCAGGCAAATCTATCATGGTTCCCCTTAAAATAAATTAGGTACAAAACAATGATTTGATTATATTATAGTGTGCGTTATAAAAGTTTTTTTTTTAACCAATAAATTTCAGTTACTGTAAAGTACAATATGGACTGTTCTCATTTTTACTACATTAGATACTTTTTACTTTAACGTCCCAAGCAAACCTAAATTTGTGAAAAGGAAAAAGAGAAGTAATTTCTTCGTGAATCAGTCTCAAAGTTTTAATAAATGCAAAAACTGTTATTATAATATGTGTTTGACATTTCCATAGTGAAAGAATGAAAGGAAGAAAATCTATTGACTATTCAAAAATTATGTTTATTCAAAAAACTATGTATGTATAAAGATATATATTTCTCTATAAATAAAATTTTTTTGTTTTTTAAAAAATAGACTAATAAAAAAATTTACAATCACTCTTTTCACCTTCTTCAAATTTTTTTAGATTCTTTCTATATTATTTTGTTGTAAAAAATTTATAAGAATTTGATAATCTTATCATACGTCGGTGAGTACTCAATAAATTGATTTTGTCAATCCAAAATAAAATTACTTATTAAGTTTCATTGTATCTCAAAGTTTATCACTTGAAATCTTTTTATACATTTAAATGTATAATTGGTGAGGATGAATGAAACTTTAAAAAAGTAACATAAATACACGTTTTAAAGCCATTTTCTAACATTTACAATTTTTCAGTCATATGTTCTAACAATATGTATACTAGAATGATATAATCAAATTCAATAGTACCGTATATTGAATTTAATTCTAGGATTATTACACCCACTTACTATAATTTCTAAATTTACATGGAAGCTGTTGACTTACACATAGATGTGGTAATATTTTACTATAACTAAAAATTAAAAGGAAAGTGATATTTATTTATTTTATTATTTGTCAAAAAGGGAAACTATAGCAAAGAATGTGAATAGGTCAGTAATTTAGGGAAAGAAAATCTGTTTTTAGAATATTTGAGGAAGTCTAACCAAAAAAAAAAAAAAGCAAGAATCTTGCATCTTGATGTATTCCCATTGAAATGTATGTATTTACAGAAACAAATTAAATTCGATAGAACAAGTCAAGTTTGAACAAAACATTGTTAAGGAGACATATTTTAGATTAAAAAAAATAGAAGGAAAAGTAAAAAGGGGAAACCGTGTGGGACTCACAAGGTTGGTAAGAAAGGTAAAAATCTGCTTTTGATAATCCAAATCATTAGCTCTAGCAACATTATTAAAATAATAAATCTTTTATCATAAAGTAAGATTATTATTATTAAAAGTGGGCTAGCAAAAGCATAAATCCGTTAACATATTTAAATAAATAGAGATTTAAAAAAGTCATGATCCCCACAGGTATGCATAAGCAGGAACATCGGGGAATTCGTCCATGCAACGACGTCGTCTGGTATCGTTCGAGGCTTCGAGTCCGTACATTCACACTACCCGGGTACATTTTTAGAGTTCAGATTACACGAGAGAGATCCGTTAAAATGAAGCAAAAGCGAAAAAACAGAGGGCAGGGCCTTCTTCATCAACGGTATTTGGGAAGAAAGAGCTAATCATTTTGTTCTTGGGGACAATAACCTTCATTTTTCTTTATCTCTCTATTATTTTGGTTTCCTTTTAAAAAAATTTGGGATTAAATTGATGATGAGTGATACTATGAAAGTAATGAGAGAAAATTAAAAGCTTCTTTTTCTCTCTTTGAGTGAAAAAAGAAAAAGAAAAAAAAAAAGAAAACCCATAGACAAAGAAGTTGCCAATGCGTTTTGATTACCTTGCTTTTTGAGCTTTCAAAGCCATGGCCGACGATCTCTGTTTCTTCATTAAGGTCAGTTTTTTTTTTTGTTGGTATGTTTAGTTGGTTCCATTGTCCTTATCTGGAGTGAGATTGAAGATGCTGTTATTAATTTTTTGTATTTTCTATTATCATGTGAACACTCTGATCTGGGTTTCCTGTAAAAAAAGAGAAAAGGATCTTTGTTTTTGACCCATGTTTTTAGGGGGTTTGTTTGCTTTTATCACTTCATGGAGATAGAAGCAACACCCAGATATCATTTTCATGAAAGATGTGTTTTTTTGATTATAATGTGCATGTTGGTTTGTTTTTTTTATACGTTAAATATGATTGATTAATTAATTAATGCTAAATATATATTAAATTAAATAGGTAATGTCTTATTCAACCCAGAGCTGTGATTTTCTAGCTAAATCAGATAAGGGTTTGGTCCTATAGCAGATACCCACATCCTATCTTTCACAGAGCTCCATTTTATGGATTATCAATACCCAAGTGATCCTTTTTTGTGGTTTAATTTGTTTTTAATACCTCGTTAATTCATTAAATTTCAGGATTCTTTCATCCTAAAGGCGCCAAAGAAGTCTCCACTGTTGTTGAGGATGGTTGTATTGTTGGTTGTAATGGTTTGTGGTGTGTATATATGCTCGATTTGTCTGAAGCAGATAAGCACTGGCAGCACCACTGAGTTTTTGAATATTGGGGTGATTCAAAAGCCGTGTCCTGAACCTAATATTCAGCCATGGGAAATTTCTTACGTACACTATCCAAACCCCAAAACTTATAGCAGGTAACAAAATGATTTTGTTGCTTGTGAGTTTGGTTTTAGTTTTAAGATTTAATTATGGGATTTGTTGTGCGTGATCAGGGCTGAATGTGCATGCCATCCTGTCCGGTATTTTGCCATAATGTCAATGCAGAGATCTGGGAGTGGATGGTTTGAGACGTTATTGAACAATCATACTAACATAAGCTCAAATGGGGAGATATTTTCTGTCAAAGTTAGGAGGAGTAATGTGTCTTCGATTTTTGAGACTCTGGACAAAGTTTATAATTTAGACTGGTTGAGTAGTGCCTCAAAAAATGAGTGCACCGCTGCAGTTGGCTTGAAGTGGATGCTTAATCAGGTGAGCATCTCATGGCAGAAATGTAATTGCTTGAGTTGAACTGCAATTTAGCTAATATGGCTATAGCAGCAATCTTTGGTCTTAGTGAAATCTATTATATTCTTTCCCTTATGAGACTTTGAACAGGAATTGAGTAGCCTCGTAAACTAAATGTTTCACTCTATCTGCCATGCAGAGCCTTAGCTATACCAACTAGAGTCATATTAGCAATGGCTAATATAGTGTGCTGAAGCAAACTCTACAATCAGTTGATCAAAGACAAAGCAGAAAGAAACCAGGAATAACGTCCTTTATATTATGAATATGCATGTGCTTTTAATATTTTGGTGAATGCAACTTGTGGATTGCTTGGTTTCTGGAGGCATGGTTGTGAACTCGTGATCTCATTCTCTTTCATTTTTTTTCTAAATGACATTTGAAATTATCCATTATCTTTAATTCAAGATCCACTTTTTTATGTAATTCTCATAGCAACCAGATGCATTTACCCTGTAACCATAAACCTAATCCCCTAATGCCAAAAAATTAATTCCATGACCATCCTAGCATGTTTCCCCACAAAACAACCCTACATCCTGTTGATTTTGTCACCATTCCAGAATACCACCAACCTTATATTCTTAACCCAGCCTATGGATTTCTGAATAACTGTCACATTGCTGATAATAATTCAGTAAATAATTCTTAAGTGGATCACTAAAGAGCAGAGAGCTCTTGCATAAGTTCTTGGAGTTTCTTTCTCTTCACGTGTTTCTTCTAGTTCATGAGTTAAGGGGGTAAACTGGAGACAAACGCAATGTCTCTTCTAGGCTCCTAACATATTTGATGACCTTAAGGATCATGTCAAGCTTTCTAGATATTCTCTTTCCCAGCAGGATAGTAGAAGAGGGAGCTATAGAATTTAGACCAGAGGTGACCTTCCTTTCATGAAATGGTAGGGTGTCCATTTAGGGAAGTGGAGGAAATTCAAGGCCTTGCCTTTAGAAGAGACAGGAGAGATTGGAATTGAATAGATAATCTTTACTGCTTGTTGATAAAAGTTTCATTATTAGATGTAGCTACTTAGGTTCCATTCATTTTTTAAGGAGAAGCACAATTATCGGTAAATATTCACCCATACATTAATGGTGAACAGATATCAGTTTTATATGTCATTGAATGAATTTAGTCAGAGACCTAAGAAAACTTTGAAAATGAAACAGGAGATAAGTTTCTGGCAACAAATAAAAGCAGGGGAAAGATGAGATGGCAGCGTATGCGTTTGTGAGGGACTAAAGTAGTTGAAACCTGCATTTACAAGTGGAAAAAGATGTATATTAACCGGGAGATTATCCCCTTATTGGCTGATTTGGGGGACTCAAGAGAACATGTATTTAATGGCCTCAATGAGGTCATATTTCTTTAGAACTTGCCTATGAAGATCTGTAAGCCCTTGAGATAAATGTCTTCTTCATGATTTGAGAACAATGGCTGTGATGAAATATTCATTAACGAATACAGCTTCCTATATTTTGGAACAATTTATAAAGGTGGTATTTTGTCAGCACACATTGCTCTAAGTGTGGAATTGGTAATATGAATATGTGATTATGCTGGTCTTTGTTGTATTGATGATCATATCCTTTACTGCAGGGCTTGATGCAGCATCATAAAGAAATAGTGGAATACTTTAATACTCGGGGTGTTTCAGCCATTTTTCTCTTTAGAAGGAATCTGTTGCGCAGGATGATTTCAATACTAGCAAATTCTTATGATCGGGATGCTAAGCTATTAAATGGAACCCACAAGTCTCATGTTCATTCACCTCATGAGGTTTCCATCCCTCTCCTTCCCTGTCTCTCTCTCTCTCTTCAACTCACATATCCAAAAATTTTAACTCTTATGTAATGATTTCAGGCTGAGATACTTGCTAGGTACAAGCCTGCAGTCAATGCAACCTTGCTTGTTCCAAATCTAAGGCAGGTGGAAGAGACAACTAAAAAGGCTTTGGAGTACTTCAAAAGCACCCGGCACATCATTCTTTACTATGAGGATGTAGTAAAGAACCGTACTGTAAGAAAAAGGAAATTTTATAGAAAGCTCATCGTTTGCTGTGGTTAAGGTATTTTTTATCCAAGTGTTGGTTTTTAAGATAGTTAATTCTGTTCATCTCGCAGAAATTAGTAGAGGTTCAAGAATTCCTAAAGGTTCCAAGGATGGAGTTAAGGAGTCGTCAGGTAAAGATACACAAGGGATCATTGTCCAATCACATTCAGAATTGGGATGATGTACAAAAGGCAATCAAAGGAACGCAGTATGAAAATTACCTTTATGGAGATTACAGGAAGTGAAGCACTGGCCTGATGTACATTCTACTATTGACCCTTTTTCTCCTTATTTTCTGTTTGTATCATTGCAAGAGCCAACAGAGAACCTGTCAAGCTACCCTGTTGGAATTTTGGCTACAGCATGCTCATTTTGCTTTCAACTTCTTAGAAACCTGATTTTTTCCCCCTTAAACCTCACAACTAGTATTCTATTCATTCTTTTTCCCCCTCTTGTTTTTCTCTCGCTTTACCTTAACAGAGAAACTCTGCTGTATTTATGACAATCAAAGGAGAAAATTGCCTTTTTGCGATGTATATGCTCATGTCCGTCCATTTATTGAGTATACTAATAGATAAATTTAAATTGATGTGCTCTCATTTTTCTCTTCCAGTTCTTGCAGATAATATTGATTATTGTGATGAATGTTTAAGAAAAGCTTATTTATTACTCATGTCATCCTCCTTTTATAAAACGCTTTTTAATTTTCTCTATAACTCACGTAGTAATACTTCTATATATGGTAGATGTCATGTATGTAGGACAGTGTATCACTGGGATTACATTACAGGTGGAGTAGATCCACATGAAAAGGCAGAAACGAATCAGTTTGAGGATTGTTGATGTTTAGTGCAGTTGTTGCTATTGGCAAATAGTGCAAGTGGGAGAGAGGGGTGGTGTTTTCAGCCAACTAAAATGCTTTGCAACAGCTTTGCTTCAATGGTTGTTGCTCTGTCGCTCTCACGGCTATACTGGCAAGACGTGCTGTCTTACTAGCATCATTTGCCAGGCCAGGCAAGACCAATGAAATCCCTAGACTGGATTAGCACGAGTGAAGAAAGAGTGGGTACGTGCGTGGCGTCCGAACCCCAAAAGAGAAAAAGATTGTGTCAAAGTTGAAAGTTCCAGGTTCCAGCCTCCAGGGTCTAAAGCATTAACTGGCAAAAACCGTGACACACGCTTTCCCCGTTTTGTTTACAGCCCACAGACGCCACCTTCCTTTTGACCCACCAACTCGTCAAATTTATTTCATTCCCAAATGTGAACAAAAACGGTGCTTTGTCTTTTCCATGTATATTCATTCATTTACTTCCTCTACTCTCCAATTTGGTACTCCACGATTCATCACCCAATGATCAACGGTTGACATTTCCAGGCAACATTATAGAACGATTCACTCTATAAATCTCATCTAACAGACTAGATGTACGCGCTAAAATCAGGAAAGGCAAAATGATGAGAGAATCCACTACCACTAGCCGTACTAAATGGGATTTCATTTTCAATAATAATAAAGAAAGGGTCAAGTGGGGGTTAACAAATTTGGGGTGGTTGTTGGAGTCCAAAATTAAACATCCAAAAACCTATCAGACCTTTTTTTTTTTTTTTTTTTAAAAAAAAATACACTTTTAGGCTATCAAAAAAATCTTTAAATGGAATCTGCCTTTTAAAGAATAAATAGAAATTCAGGTTCTTCAGACAAAGGAATAAAAATTACTACATCAAATATGATGGAAAAAGAGTAAGCACATTTGATATTGGCCAATGCTAATCCTTAAAACCTACTTCTTTTGAAGAAAGAACTTGTGTACTTGTGCTTAGAGGTAGACACAAATTATTGTCAAAACCTTACTTCTAAAAAAGGTAAAACAAAAGAACAGTTTAAAAACGAAATTAAGTACGAATTCGAATAATAATTTAACAAGTTAATCGAATATTTGTACAGTTTATGAATCTTAACAAATAATAAAATTCAGATTAAGATATTTTAGAAATAACAGATACCTTTATCTGATAACATCTCCAATGATATGGTATACTTAAAAACAACTCCCTTTTTTTGTGCTTCAATCTTCTGGTTTTAACATGAAGCTTCTGTTGTTAACATCTGCACCTGCATGTCGACTAGGCTGACTTTGTTAATTCTTGAAATGTAAGTCAATAGGAAATTTTTTACTATGTTGTTATAAATGTGGAAAGTTTGGGTCTTTGTATATTTTCCAAATCCAAGAAGTGGAAACTTTCCTTAACTTAGTTAATCATTATTTATCACTAGTAAAAGCAGGGTCTAATTGGACCGCCGGTTGCATCTGCCCGTCCAGGTCAGCACGATACCCCACACGACCGCCGAGTGGGTCCCTGTCAAAACTCACGGGACGGCAACAAAACACGCAAACAACCACCAACGTTGCAACCGAGGCCCTCACTATTTTTACCCATTACTCAGATCCACCGCCTCCCTTTATAAGCTTACATTCCCTTAACCCACGCTTCTCTCTCTCTGCTTTTTTCTTTCTCTCGTTGGCCTACTAGCGGAGAGAGAGAAAGAAAAGAAAACCCAGTCTCAGATCAGGTTATATTATCTACATATCAAGATGCAGTCAACCAATGGTCCTGATCTGAACTCAAAACAACAACAGCCGCCACAACAACAAGGCAGCCAGCAGTTGCAGCAGCCGCCGCAGTGGGTGCCAAACCAGTGGATGGGAGCCATGCAATACCCGGCGGCTGCCATGGTAATGATGCAGCAGCAGATGATGATGTACCCTCATCATTACATGCCTTACAATAATCATCATTTTCAATACCAACAATATCAACAGCAGCAACAAAAACAGCAGCAGCAGCAAGGCTACTTGCAGAAACAGCAGCAAGGATCTAATACGGATGAGGTTAAAACGATCTGGGTTGGTGACCTTGTTCATTGGATGGATGAAACTTATCTTCATGGTTGCTTCTCTCACACTGGAGAGGTAAAAAAACAATAATACCATTAACATGATATGATGGATATGAATTGTTATGAATCTTACGTTAGATCCTTTTTGGTGGTTTAAGGAATCTTTTGGTTTTGTGACTTCGTTGTCATTTTTTGTTTGGAGGGTTTTACATGTTTATGGGGTTTAAGGAAAATTAAGGTTTGAGGTTTATGCTATATTAAAAAAATAATTAATTGAAGTGAATATATGAAATGGGTCGCAGTTGAAAGTATTTCTTATAAATATGGTGGTCTAGTCAATGTTAGGATAAAGGAAAATGCGCTGTAATTAACCATTGAAGTATGTTGTAGACGATTTGTGGTTTAGTTCATTTTCAAGATTTAATGAATGTTAAGTTTGTGGTTTATATCTGTTAATGTAATTATGGTTATTTATTTAGAAATGGTTATTTAATTAAGTTGTAGATGTTGCAGGTAATTTACATTTGTGTCCTAAACTTTTTGTCAAGAACATTTAAGTTGGTTAATTTAAAGACAAAAAATGTTTCTTTAAGCTGAACAGACTATTGTGAATTGCCATCATATTAGTACTGTATAAATGTGAAAAGTCTATTTATGCCATTGTGTCCACTGTCTAGAGGATTAGGTTTTGGTTAAGTCAGTTCACATTTCATGTTTTCTTTTTTGAAAATCACATCTCATGTTATTAACATGAATTGGAAGTGATTTAATTATAAAAAATCTACAGTTCATAAAAGCCAAAGCAATAACAGTGTCTCAAGTTGTTCTAAAACTAGAAATGCAATATCTTTTCATATTGGGTGTTAGGAGGGCTGGCCAGATTACAAAATCAATTTTTCTTAAAATGCATTTTCCCTTACTACACGTACTACTCTAAGCCTTTGGTATAAACTTTTTTGTTCAACACAAGATCTTTAACATATATAACTCATTGCTGAATACATGAAATAAAAATTCCCTTGATTTGGATTCAGCAGTTACTGAGATGGTTATGTGTTAGTGTGAAGTTATGGACACCATCTTAAAGAAAGTGCTCAGCTCATCTTGGCATTTATTTCTGAGAAAGTTTTCATGTACCCATGATCTAAGCTTTCTTCTTTTCCTGGCTTGTGTTACTTGAAAAAATTCCTAGCAGCAAAGAAGCAGGGAGGAGGAGGGGCTAAAAAGACTATTTATCTTTTACTATTTATGGAAATTTGAAAATTTGCAAAGGATTTCATTACTTGTAGTTTCTTGGAAGATAGCCGCTCACTGAAGATTATATTCTTGATGTGTAATGCCATTATCATTTGAACATTTTACTTGACTTATCCAGATGACAGGCTCTCCTAAGTAAATATGTTCTTCTTGTCATCATCTTTATACACTTGCTTACTGACATTTAGTCTTTCAAAATCCAGGTTTCTTCTGTAAAGATTATACGCAATAAGCAAACTGGTCAGTCTGAAGGATATGGTTTCATTGAGTTTTACTCACGTGCAGCAGCTGAAAAGGTTTTGCAAAGCTTTAATGGCTCTCTAATGCCAAATACAGAGCAGCCTTTTCGTCTGAATTGGGCTTCATTCAGTGTAACTGAAAGGCGATCGGATGCTGGTTCTGACCTATCTATATTTGTAGGGGATTTGGCTGCGGATGTAACTGATACGATATTGCATGAAACCTTTTCTGGTAGATTTCAATCTGTTAAAGGAGCAAAAGTTGTTATTGATTCAAATACTGGTCGTTCAAAAGGTTACGGTTTTGTGAGGTTCAGTGATGAAAATGAAAGGTCAAGGGCCATGACTGAAATGAATGGTGTGTATTGCTCAAGTAGACCTATGAGAATTGGTGTTGCTACTCCCAAGAAAGCATCTGGATATCAGCAACAGTATTCTTCACAAGGTATCTTAATATTATATCCTTACCAAATTGGTTTTGTTTTAAATAAAATTGTGAAGTGTCAAAAATCATAGGGGCCCTTTTTGGGTTCTATATGATTTCCACAATAAGGGTGGGGGTGAGGGGATTGATTCTTGGGTAGCCTTCTGTGTAAATCTTCCTCTCTTCGACCTTAGTGGAGCATCCTGATCCTGTTCATTAGTGAACACTGGCATTTCAGAGGAGTCGTATTCTGTTTTTTTCCCCTTTTTATTACTTTCTAAGATTAAGTCTAAATCTGAGGTGTATTTTAATAACTTGAACTATGCTATTTCAAAATGGTTCATCATCTGGAATTTTTTTTTTGGTGCATGAAGGTCTCAGGATTTTCTTTATTCCTTGAAGAAACCTGTTTTTGTCATCATGTTCTATTGTCACTTGAATAAATAACTGATGAGCCAGTTATTTCTAAATAGTAAAATTCTTATTTCA
This sequence comes from Theobroma cacao, assembly GCF_000208745.1. Taxonomy (NCBI): domain Eukaryota; kingdom Viridiplantae; phylum Streptophyta; class Magnoliopsida; order Malvales; family Malvaceae; genus Theobroma; species Theobroma cacao. The sequence goes on along the minus strand of NC_030851.1, from coordinate 4,857,019 downwards.
CTGTATTAAATTTAGGAACTTGTAAGAATTATTAAATTAATTCATTATATTTATATTCTCCTTTTTGTTAGCTTTGGTATTGGCTGGTGGTCATGGATCAAATGGTGCTATGGCCCAAGGTTCTCAATCTGATAATGACTCAAACAATGCTACTGTGAGTCCTTCTGCATCCTTTGCCCATCTTCACCCTGATATGTAGCATTGATAACGAAGTTATGTTTCTGCAGATATTTGTTGGAGGACTTGACTCAGATGTTAGTGATGATGATCTCAGACAACCTTTTTCCCAGTTTGGTGACATCATCTCTGTAAAAATACCACCTGGAAAAGGTTGTGGGTTTGTGCAATTTGCAAACAGGTGCCTCCCTATGTTTACTTCACTAGATTGTACTTACCTTATGTTGAAGTGTGGTTACTTTAAGGATTTGGAGCTCTACCGGCCTTCCCAATATTGATGGGCATTTTTAGATTAAGTCATGCAGGGTGATAGGTTTCTGATAGTTGGTATCATGGTTATATTATTATTTAATTCTGATCGTCATAGCAATGTAATGATCACATTCTCTGTTCTCTTTTTAGGAAGAATGCTGAGGATGCAATCCAGAGTTTGAATGGGACAACCATAGGCAAGCAGACTGTTCGTCTTTCTTGGGGCCGCAGTCTAGGAAACAAGCAGGTGAATTTATGCCAAAGTCGATATTCTTAGTAGGCTACCCCCTTATGGCCTAATGCTGCCTTCCTGCAAGCAAAAATGCTTGGAGGGTGTACAATTCCTAGGTCTAAGCCAGGCATTTGAGGCATCTGATGCCGGGGAAAAGGAATAGAAGAAAGTTACTCTTTGTTCTACACATCCTTTGGAGTGAAAAATAAAAAGTGGAAGTTCTTTTTTAAGTCCTAATTAATTTGCCCTTGGTTGCATCATTTTATAGAATAGCATGAGTTATATTAAAATAGAACTAACGCAGTTGATGCATCTGGCGCTGGGGAAAAGGAATAGAAGAAAGTTACTTCATATTCTGCACGTCCTTCAGAATGAAAAGTAAAATGTGGAAGTTCTTTGCTAAGTCCTAATTAATTTGCCCTTGATTGTATATTTTATAGAATAGCATGAGTTATACTACAGTCTAATAAAGGTGGAAATGCAGCCTTCCTTTCTTCCCCCACCCTTTCTGCAATTGTTTTTCTTTGTTTGTTTTCCCCTGAGTAACTCAGCTTAGCTTCTCATCCAAGTTTTTGTTTGTTTATATATCATAGCTTACTTCTTAAAACTGGTTTTGACAGTGGAGAGGTGATTCTGGTAACCAGTGGAATGGAGGATATTATCGAGGGCAAGGCTATGGGGGTTACGGTTATGGCTATGCTACACCACCAAATCAGGACCCAAGCATGTATGCTGCGGCTGCTGTTCCTGGTGCTTCTTAAGAAGGGTGGTTTGACAACTACCAATATCTTGTAATCTGAACTTGCCGGAGAGAATTTAAGTTTATTCATCAGATTCATTATTTAAGTAGGATGGGTTTTGCTTGCTGCTTTGGCTCAATCTTCACAGAATTTTGTAGCTGGATTTTATTTTAAATCTTGGAGTTGTTTTAGAACTGTATTAATATGTCATTGACAACTTCGGTTTTGTGCTTGAGAGGTGTTTTTTTTATGTGTCGGGAAGCTTCCTTCTTTTTATTTTTTTTTTAATTTTCTATTTGTTCAGAATTGAATTTTACAGACAATGAAGAAGGGTGGACTTAGTCACCAATTCCTACATGTTGGAGCAAATACAAATCTATGTTCTTATGGTGTTTGCAAGTCATAGTCTTTTACTTTTGTTGCTTCATTGAGGGGCTTGGGTTGGGTTTCTCTGTGGTGTTGCAGCTGTCATTTGTTTAACATTACTTTCGATCTCCTATGCTCCATGACCATGTTATAGGCAGCCTCATTCTATGTACAACACCAATTTGGTTCCTGCTTTTAGTACTTGCTTTTTACTTGATGAAAAGCTACTCTCGACATCTTTGAATGTGACCTAATGAAATTTAACATCCAACATATTAAATACAATATTACAATTTTGATAATCTAATTGCTTGAGTATACGTCTGACGTCATATATCTAAAACTAGTATTATCCACACAATAAAAATTCAAAATTGATTCCAGAAAATTTTACAAGATTCAAGTTTAAATTATAAAATATTCTAGATCAATCTAACAGCTTACATTTGACCACGATGGTATGCTTATCAAGGGATTAGTCAGCCATGAAACCATAAAAAATTTTCATGCTTTAGTCAAAATATGAATGATACAATTTTCTTAGATGTTCATTTAATGATACAGTTTTGTTAGTAAATTAATCTCTCTATACCAGCACAAATCACGATTAAGGTTATATGAAACCTTAACCGTTATGTTGTAGATGTTGCAGGTAATTTACATTTGTGTCCTAAACTTTTTGACAAGAACATTAAAGTTGGTTAATGCATAGACAAAAAAAATGTTTCTTTAAGCTGAACAGACTATTGTGATTGCCATAATATATTAGTACTGGATAAATGTGAAATGTCCATTTATGTTATAGTGTCTACTGTCTAGAGGATTAGGTTTTGGTTAAGTCAGTTCACATCTCATGTAATGAACATGATCAGTTGAAAAGTGATTTAATTATAAAAAACCCAGTGTCTCAAGTTGTTCTAAAACTAGAAATGCAATGTCTTTTCATATTGGGTGTTAGGTGGGTTGGCCAGATGACAAAATCAATTTCGCTTAAAATGCAATTTTCCCTGCTACACAGACTACTCTAAGCCTTTCAAATAGACTTTTTTGTTCACAAGATCTTTGACATAGATAACTCATTGCTGAACTCATGAAACAGAATTCCCTTGATTTGGATTCAGCAGTTACTGAGATGGTTATGTGTTAGTGTGAAGTTATGGACACCATCTTAAAGAAAGTGCTCAGCTCATCTTGGCATTAATTTCTGAGAAAGTTTTCATGTACCCATGATCTTGTAGAAAGCTTTCTTCTTTTCGTGGCTTGTGTTACTTGAAAATATTCCTAGCAGAAAAGACTTTTTATCTTTACTCTTTATGGAAAGTTGAAATTTTGCAAAGGATTTCATTACTTTTAGTTTCTTGGAAGATAGCCTCTCATTGCAGATTATATTCTTGATGTGTAATGCGATTACCATTCGAGCTTTTTACTTGACTTGTCCAGATGACAGGCTCTCCTAAGTAAATATGTTCATTTGTCATCATCATTATGCCCTTGCTTACTGACATTTTGTCTTTCAAAATCCAGGTTTCTTCTGTAAGGATTATACGCAATAAGCAAACTGGTCAGTCTGAAGGATATGGCTTCATTGAGTTTTACTCACGTGCAGCAGCTGAAAAGGTTTTGCAAAGCTTCAATGTCTCTCTAATGCCAAATACAGAGCAGCTTTTTCGTCTGAGTTGGGCTTCATTCAGTGTGAATGAAAGGCGATCGGATGCTGGTTTTGCAAATCTATATTTTTATGGTGTTTACAAGTCATAGCCTTTTACTTTTGTACTTCATTGAGGGGTCTGGGCTGGGTTTCTCTGTGGTGTTGTAGCTGTCATTTGTTTAACATCGTTTATGATCTACAATGCGCCATGACCATGTTATAGGCAGTCTCATTCTATGTAGAACACCAATTTAGTTCCTGCTTTTAGTACTTGCTTTTTACTTGTTGAAAAACAGATACTCAAAAGTAAAATCCTACTATCTGGTTAAGGATAAACAAATGGTTAAAGTTCACACTACTAATTCGAATATTGTGTTGAGATAAAAACTAGCTTGAATTATATTTTGGAGTGCTTTCAGAATCAAGAAGTGGACATGTGTCCATTTTGCTTTGCTGTACTGGTTTAATAAACCAGAACCTATGCTGCTCTTGATGTTTATGAACGTGTAAGCTTTGCATGTTAACTATAATGCTTTGTTAAGCACTTGGTGTTATTGTACAAGTGTTAATCATGCATATTGTGTACAAAAATGCTTGTATCTCTCCTGAGTTAATGATCAGCTCGATGTCTACAAAGTCATTTTTCCTCTTAACTTTGTTCTAAGTTCTCTGCATTACTGTTTCATAATCCTTAATGATTTGAACATCTGTTTTTTGATATCAACCATAACATATTGTTCCATATAAATGCAAAAAGCTTGCTTTTTATTATTTAATAAAGTTAAATTTCCAATTTTTATTTTTCAATAGTTTGGTATTATATCAAGCTGTACTTTTTCTTTCTTATGTTTAGAAGAAAAATAAGTTGTGAAAGTAATAAGCTAGGGTTTAATTTTCAGATTGAAGATGAACAGATAATCTCCAAGGAAAAGAAATGGAGGACAGGTCTCACAACACATTTACAGTAGAGGGAAAAAGACTGAGAAAGTCTTTCTCTAACCATATATATCAGTAATTAGTGCAACACCTCTAGAAATTTCAAGGCAAACGACTTGCCATTGTCAAATTTTTAGGCATCCAACTTCTTCCAACAACTCTAGTGCAGCAGAGACAAAGCATTTGCTGGATTTGGCTCAAGCTAACTGATAAGCTCACTTCTTCCTACTCTGTGTATTCTTTTGGCACTTGTTTATCTTGTCTAGATTTAGATGGCCAATTAGTAGCCATCCGTTCCAATTTACCATTTTAGCTGTAAGCTTTGATAAGATTAAGATGAAGCACTAATGAAATATCAACATTCGATTGAATATATATCACCAAGCTGCATATTCAACGGGGCCATCATTATTTCATTCCACCGCCAACAGTTGAAAAAAAAAAAAAACAGATTATCACTAAACCAACTGCGACTTCATATTTTGCTGCTTATACAAGCAACGTTCAATGCAAAAGAAGCATGCACCACAAGAAAACGAAGGCCACACTCTTTGTCTTTGTCTTGCTTTTTTCGTGTTTTGTGCCCTTTGGACTGTGTTTTGGGGGGACAAGATTTGATCCTCTTGATAAATTCATCAAGGCTCGACGATCGAAAGGGGTGTACATGTCTTCTCTGTCTTAAGGATACAAAAATTTCAAATGTTTATGTCGGACGTCAAGATGGCTTGAAGGATGCCGACAAAATGAATGCTCTGCCAGGCCAACTTGATGGATTCAACTTCAGTCAGTTCTCGGGGGATGTGACTGTTGATCCTGGAACTGGGAGGGCACTCTTCTTTTATTTTGTTGAGTCTCGGAAGAAACCTGACACGAAACCTCTTGTTTTTTCTTAATGGTGGTAAAAACTTTTCTCGTTACCCTTGAAATATTTCCAAATACTAAACTTTTTCTATGGTTAACAAAGGTAAAAATCGTTCTAATCTATGTTCTTTTGTAATCTTCATCAGGACCTGGTTGTTCTTCATTTGGCAATGGGGCAATGTTAGAACTAGGACCATTTAGAGTTAATCCTGATGGTAAAAATCTTTCCTACAACGAATATGCATGGAACAAAGGTAAATCCCGCCCTAATTACTTGAATCTCACTAGAAAAAAAAACCTTGTTATTATTCCATAATAAACGAGATTTCCATCGTTACATTAAACATATATTCATTCATTTTGACCAAAACAGTGGCAAATATTCTCTTCTTGGAATCTCCGGGTGGTGTTGGATTTTCTTATTTAAATACAACATCTGATATTTATGATCGCAGTGGAGATAGCCTAACAGCGGAAGATAAGTATACTGTCCTGATTATTTGGCTGGAAAGGTTTCCTGAATATAAAAATATATAGAGATTTCTTCATAACTGGAGAGAGCTACGCTGGGCATTATGTCCCTCAGCTGGCACAAAAAATCCTTCAAAATAATCAAAACACAAACCATTCTGTCATCAAGTTAAAAGGAATTGCTGTAAGTTGTCTGAATCGGCTCTAATTAATCTTACTACTTTCCCAAGACCTAAATGAAATTAATTAATTTGACGGCCTAAGAAACAGTTATTAAACTAAATAAAGTAGTCACTTTTTATTCACTATGACGGATGATACGAGCATGTGGTAGTTGCAGTGGTGATGTTATAATACCAAGTCACCTCGAACATGAGTTATCATGTTATCACGTAAGTTACCATATGATTTCATTATTAAATCACATTATATATCAAGTAAATAAAAAATGTCTATTGATATTTTATATAAATTAAAAAATAAAAAAATTAAATATAATAAAAATAAAAGCTTAATATCATAAATAAATATAATTCAAGAATTCTTTTTAATATTTAAGCTTGTGTATATTTTATACAGAATTGTACCATTACACTATTATACTAGACAAATATGTCTCTTAAAAACTTACAAGGAAGTGTTATTATATTTTATTTTCAGATGGGTAATGCATTAATCGACTCTGAAACTTCATACAAGAGGATGCAGGATTTCTTTTGGACGCATGCTCTTATATCAGATGAAGTTCATGAGGGAATTACTTAGAGTTGCAGTTTTTCTTCCCCAAAAAATTCAGAAGACTCTGACTTTTACGATGGTGAAGTTGGGAAGCATCTCTCCAACAACGACATCTACAACTTCTGTGCTCCTCTCTGTTTATCTAACAAAACACGACGGGCATTTATGAATGACTCTTGGGACATATAGCAGAACAGTGCCATGTTATTTTCAACTCATTCTTTTGTTTGAAACAGGGCTGCGGATTTGATCCATGTTCAGAAAATTACGTTGATTTCTACCTCAACACTCATCATGTACAAAAATCTCTTCATGCAAATGTTAGAAAAATTAGCAACAAAGGAAAATAAAACAAGTAAAAATAGTAATTGGTTTGAGGCGTGGTATCACTGTCCTTAAAGATAATTTTTATCCTTTCTGAGTATAAAACTTTGTGTAGCAAAAAGTCACTTAGGCACAACCCACATGTATATTTTCTAAAAGTTTAGCCCAATTTTGTGTGCGCATGAGCCTATTCCGTTTTCCTTATTTGCAACAAGCCCATGATTGGTTTTCATATATAAAGCATTCACCTTTTATGTATCTTGACAATATGAGATGTTTGAACCTTATGAAATACACTATTTTTCAACAATCTTTCACATATTTCATAAGGTTTTAGAAGAAGTTTCGTTGGATTAAATTTCATTTGAGTGTAATGCATCGTGACTGGTGCTTTTTAAGCTATGAACCACCCATAGAAAGAATAAAATATAAGTAACAGAATTTTGGTGAAATTTGTAACTTATATGAACCAAAATTCTTTATGTGAAATATAGTTTTCATCAATCGCATTACACCTCCACAATTTTTGCCGTTCAACGCGATTTTGCGCAAATAGGCCATGCGTGTGCCTGGTTATTTATAAGTGCTCTAGAGAATTTACCATAATTCTCATAGGAGCGGCCCCACTCCACACTTATATAGGTTGATTCCATCAAGTGCATACTGCAGTATAATATACGATCCAAAAGGGATATGGAATGCATTAAAAATTTAACTCAACCTCTCTTACATTGCAGTTTTGCACTACTTACACACTAAATGAGGGACAATAATTTCAATAGTGCATTAATTTATCAACAAATAGCTTGTTATTTCCTATATGAACCTAATTCATGGGATTTCCAATCACATAGGTTGGGTTACTATTATTTGTTGATTTCCTCATTTGGCTTAAGTCCCATTCCCCTAGATGTAACATTAATTAATTTTCTTCCCAAAGGCTTAGTTTGAGGATCGGCCAAATTCAGCTTTGACTTCACATAATTAATGGATATAATTCCATCTCTAAGCAGCTACTTTACTACACCATGTCTCAAACGAATGTGTCTATTTTTACCATTGAAAGTTTTATTCTTTGCAATGGCTATTGCCGCTTGGCAATTACAATGCATGGACACAAAAGGTGTTGGTTTCATTCTCAACGGAATATCTGCTAAGAAGTTTCTCAACCACTCAGCCTCATTGCCAGCCAACTCTAAAGCAACAAATTTTGACTCCATTGTAGATTTAGCAATTATTGTTTGTTTGGCTGATTTTCAAGTTATAGCACCCCCACCAAGGGTGAATACATAACCACTTATAGATTTTGTCTCATCTAAATCTGAGATCCAGTTAGCATCACTGTATCCTTCTAATACAATGGAAAATCCATTATATAAAATACCATAATTTATGGTGCATTTCAAATATTTCATCACCCTACTCAAGGCAGTTCAATGATCCCTATTAGGACTTTGTGTATATCTGCTCAATTTACATACAGCATAAGCTATATCTGGTTGAGTATAATTCATCAAATGTATCAGACTCCCAATAATCTGTGCATACTCAAACTGAGCTACACTATCACCTCTATTTTTTTTTAATCGGATGTTACTATCATAAGGAGTACTCACAGGTGTGACATCAAAATGTCCAAACCTTTTAAGTAGCCTTTCAACATAATGCTCTTATGTTAGTATTAAGCCATTATCACATCTCATTATTTTAATACCCAAAATAACTTTGGCTTCTCCCAGATCTTTCATGTCAAATTTAGAAGCTAAAAAGCATTTTATTTTATTGACCACATCAATGCATGTACAAAAAATAAGCATATCATCAACATATAAGCTAATAATCATACATCCACTATCAACAGTTTTTGTGTACACACATTTATCAACTCCAATAGTAGAAAATCTATTACTAACAAGAGCTTGATCAAATTTCTGATTGCATTGTTTTGGTGCTTGTTTCAACTCATATAATGATTTAATCAATTTACAAACTTTGTTTTCTTGACCAGGAAGAATACATCCCTCGGGTTGTGCCATATAAATTTCTTCTTCTAAATCAACATTTAAAAAAGTGGTTTTTACATCCATTTGATGAATAATAAGTTTGTAAATTAAAGTTAAGGCAAATAAAACACGAATTGATGCAATTCTTGTTACTGGAGCAAAAGTATCAAAATAGTCAATATTTGGTTTTTAAGTAAAACCCTTTGCAACTAATCTAGCTTTATATTTATCAATAGAACCATCAGGATTAAATTTTCTTTTAAAAATCCATTTGCAACTAATTGGTTTGGCTCTAGGTGGTAAATCAACTAATTCTCAAGTTTGATTTTGTAAAATCGAATCAATTTCATTTTGTATGGCTTCTTTCCAAAATAAACTTTCTTTAAAAAAAATTGCATCAGCATAAGTTAAAAGGTTATTATATACAAGATAAGTATAAAAATCATTACCAAAAGAAATTTCCTTCCTTGGACTTTTACTCCTTCTCAAATCATCATTTTGTATTTTAAAATCATTTTTATTAAAAGATGCATGAGAAATTGTATCAGCTTTTAATGAAAAAATATGTTCAAAAAATTCGGCATTCTTTGTTTCAACAATTGTATTACAATCAAGAACATCACTTTTTAATACAATAAATCTATATGCAACACTATGTTCAGCATAACCAATAAACATGCAATCAGATGTCTTAGAACCAATTTTTCTCTTCTTAAATTCAGGAAGCATTACCTTAGCTAGACACCCCCATACTTTTAAATATTTTAAATTAGAAGAATGACCTTTCCATTATTCATAAGGTGTTTTACCAGTTTCTTATAAGGTATTCAATTTTGAATATAACATGCAGATAATAAAGCTTCACCCCACAAAATTTCATGTGCATTGGAACTAATAAGCATAAAGTTCATCATTTCTTTTAATGTTCTATTTTTTCTTTTAGCTACACCATTTGATTCAGGAGAATATGGAGTAATTTCATGAATTATTCATTCTTTTTCACAAATATCATTAATCGGTATATATTCACCCCTTCTATATGATCTAACTCTTTTTATCTTTTTATTCAGTTGATTTTCTACCTTAGCTTTATATTTAATAAACATGTCAAAAGCTTCATCTTTATGCCTAAGTAGATAAACTTTAGTAAATCTAGAATAATCGTCAATAAATGTAACATAATATTGCTTACCACCTCTAGTCACAGTTTGTTTTAGATCTCCTAAGTCTATATGAATTAAACTTAATAATTTAGATTCCTTATTTACTGAAATACAAGTTTTCTTAGTTGATTTTGTTTCAGCACATATTTCGCATTTATTAAAGCATCCATTTTTAATACTAGAAATTAAACCCAGTGATTACATTTTCTTAATATAAGGAATGCTAACATGTTCTAGTCTACCATGTCATAAATCAACAGAGTCAATCATGTAAGCAGAAGAATTGCCATTTTCATTCAAAACATTGGAAATGTTAAGTACAAAGAGTCCCTAATTACAATAACCCTTACCCACAAATACATTATTTTTTGTCATCACGATCTTGTCAGATTCGAATGACACTTTCACCTCAACCTTGCCTAATAAGGCCACAGATATCAGGTTTGCCCTTATATTGGGAACATAAAGAATATCATTTAGAGCTAGGGTCTTGTCAAATGTGAGCTTGAGAATGACTTTCTCTTTACCAAGAACTTGAGCAGTTCGAGAATCACCAAAGTGTATTTTCTCTTTTCCTTCCCCTACAGGAGTATAGGAGGTAAAGGCATTTTTGTTTGCACCAATATGCCTGGTAGCACCTGAGTCTACCACCCATTCCTTCACACTAGCCACCATATTTGCTTGTGAAATGACCGCAACAATCATATCATTGGATTCATCTACTTTGACCAAGTTGCCTCTTGGATTAACAGGTTTGTCATTTCCCTTTGCTCTTTTCCTGCATTGTGCTACATGATGCCCTGGCTTTCTACAAACAAAACAACTACTCTTCTTTTTAAAGGTGGGATGATAAGTTTTGAGTTTATGATCAGGTTTGTAAGGGTACCTTTATTGACGCTGGGTTTTGCCTTGCACCAGATTGGCTTTAGTTGCAATTTCCTTAGCTTTGGAGGCCTTAATCTCCCTGCAGGTTATGTCTTCAATGATGATGTGCACAATCAAATCTGCAAGTGACAACTGCTTTTCCTTGTGTTTCAGTTGTTGCTTGTATCCATTTCAGGATTCTGGTAGCTTCTCAATCAACAACCCAGCAACGAACTCTTCTTGCAAGTTGATTTTTTCAGCCTTCAAATCATCTACCAGCTTGTGGTATTCATTGATCTGACTCTTAATGTCCTTATCATTTGTCATCTTTCAGTGATAAAAGTTGTCAATCACGAACTTCTGTTTCCCAACATCTTCAGCAGTGTATTTGGCTATCATTGACTCTCATATTTGCTTTGCTTCTTTGTAAAGGTTGTATACATCAAACAACTCATTAGAAAGTGTGCTAATGATTATATATCTGCATACCTTATTTGCATGCATCCATGGTTCCAACATCTTGACATCATCTAGCTTGAAATCAATTAATGCAAAAGCGACCCCATGAACATCAAGATTGAAAAAATCCTTTCTTGCCACCTTTTGAAATTTCTACCATCAAAGATTTCTATTTTGAAAATATCTGAAAATGGTTTGGCATATGAAGCCAAAGGCATAGGAGGAATGGTTATCGGAGTCGGAGCTATGGGGGAACCGTTGATAGTGGTGGTGGCAGTAGGGACAGAGGTAGCATTAGGAACAGTGGCAGCAGTATTATCAACGTGGGAATCCATTATCCTTAAGAATGTTAAAAAAATTAGCAACAAAAGAAAATAAAACAAGTAAAAACAGTAATTGGTCTGAGGCGTGGTATCATTATCTTTTAGGATAATTTTCGCCCTTTCAGAGTATAAAACTCGATGCAAAAGAACTGTAGCAGTTATCCTCCAAGATTCAATAGACCATTCCTTATAGTTTGCACAAACAATTAAGGGATGACAAGAATAGCAGAAAAGTGAAAACCCAACTAGAAAAGAGAGAAGGCAAAGAAAGCTTAAGAGAAGAAAGAAGGCAGAGGAAATTAGTCGAGAAAGCTTAAGAAAAGAAAAGCTTTGGTGTGTGTTGTGAGTGAGGGTGTGAGGCTGTATTTATAGGCATGGAGGGAAGTGAACGTTACACCAAATAAGGTGAATGTTGCACCAGATCAAGGAGTTGAGAAAAACCTGGTCAGCATTTAACTAAGTCAGATAAATGTTGGAGCAAAACTAGGATAAATATTGAGCAAAACTAGGAGAACCAAGTAAGCATGATAGAGTTTGAGTTTGATTTAATCAAAGGCTGGAAAAGAGAGCAAAATGATGGTGAAGAAGAAATTCTTTCATTCTTCGTTAAAAGGAAGAAAATATCACCAGTAAACTATTTATAATAGTTTGTTTCAAGTAACTGACTAATGACTAGGCTAACTACATAATTACTTTACAGTGGAATGGTAAAATAGTAAAATATATATATATATATATATATTTACATTAAATAGTCACATGACTTGCACATGGCTCTTGTTACTAAGCCTTTAATATACTCTGGCATTTGGTATTCAATCCTCTAACTTCTTAAGGCTTTAGTCTTCTAACTTCTAACTCTAGTTAAGCAAATTCTCCAAGATGAGCTTGATTTAATCAAAGGTGGGAAAAACTTAAAAATTAAAGCCAAGGTACAAAAAGTCACGTAGGCTATATATTAGCAAACAAGAGGAAAATTTTGAAATTTCTAAAAGTTTGACCTAATCTTGTGTGCACACAAACCTACTTTATTTTCCTTACTTACAACAAGCTTATAGTTGGTTTTCATATATAAAACATTCACCTTTTATATATCTTGATAATATGGGATGTTTGAACCTTATAAAATAAACTATTTTCCAACATCAAATCTCACTAGGATTCCATATCGATGGCAGTCATGCAGGTATTAAGCTGCCTTATTCAAATACTGAAGAACAAAAGCCTGTGAATGGTATCCAAGTACTAGAAAAGTTTTTTGGGTATTTTTTCACAGCCGCAGCATTAATCAAGCTTGGGGGGACTCACCCTTAACAGTGTTGCCCACCATTCAGCGGTTGATGGCTAGCGGGATAAACGTTTGGCTCTACAGGTAAACAGTCTCTGATGTTTAAATTTTGCTCTGAATCCATTAATAGGTAGTTCCAATTGTTTGAACCTTTTCTGCAGTGGAGATGCAGATGGCAGAGTGCCGGCATCATCAACTAAATATGCAATAGAACAACTCCAAAAAATAGATCATATATCAGTTGAGACTCCCTGGCATCCCTGGTACACCGATGGTGAGGTAAAACATGGCCTTACTTTCATTCCTAATTGCTTTAATCGATTCTGTTAATCAGCTTTTCAATACTAATATATATATAACCAAGTATGAACTCAATTTCCTTTCCTTGTTAAGGTTGGAGGGTATGCAGTCGGGTACCAGAATCTTACGTTTGTGACCGTAAGAGGAGCAGGGCATTACGTTCCAAGCAATGAACCAGCTCGGGCTCTTGCTCTATGCTCATCCTTCTTGAATGGAAAACTTCCACCTTAATTTGAAACTTAATTAACTAGTACCACTAATTAATAAAGAGTGAAGTGAATATCCTGTGTGAAAATGGATCTAGAATAATAGGTATGGTATTGAATGAAACAGAAATATTAGATATATTCTCATTAGTGAGTTTATCAGCAAAGTTATATCATAGTTTATAATTTTTTTAATATAAAAAGAGAATTTACTATAATTTAAATATAAAATTTTTGCGGTATTCTTATCACATGAGTTAAATCCAAATGACATCACGATTACATTGCTCATGGAGGATGAAAATTGTTGGACTAAGCCTCAAATTCCAGTTCCTTAAAATGAAAGTAAAGGAGTTGAGCTTTGTATATCCCCGTAGTTGATCAAATTTGACATTAAAAATGTTCAGAGTTGACATAAAAATAAAATCACATGTTGCAAAATGTATACATTACTAAGAATGTTTTGTTGAAGTCAAATTGGGGATTTGATTAAATGGATTGTTTGGGTAGGAAAAAATGGAAACCACGTGTTGAGAAGCCCAGCAGCCAATACGGGAAGTCAATCAAGAGGAATGTACGTTATGTTGATTTCAAGGCAAACAATATTTAATTTTCCTGAATTATGTAAATTATTTCTATCAAAATATAATTCCGTTAGGTTTTCATTTTTATTTTGAGATAAATAAATTTTTATATCTAATAATTAATTATTTATTTTTTAATTAAAATATTATTTATTATTATATATTATGTCATATGATGTTAATGTGATATATTGACATGTTATAATGATGATAATATAACATGTTAGTGTGACTATGATAATATAATTATATGATTTTTTTAATTTTTTATTATCTATATTAAGGTCATGTAAGTATAAAATAATTAATGATATTTTAATTGATAGTATTTAATCAATTATTAATTATAAAATTATGTTTGATTTAAAATAAAAACACAAAAAATTAATTTAACATAATAAAAAAATAAAATTCATTTAAATTTTTTGAAATAGTTTTAAAAAATTTTCCAATTATATATCATGATATTTTTACCACGCCGATGAAGTATCTATCTACTAGTATATAGATATATAAAGAGAAAAAAGAAATTGCAAGTTGGGTGTCAAAATCACAGACTATAGCTATCCTCATGGTAAGAGCGGTCACAAAAATCAAATTAAGAAGCAGGACCAGAATCAATTGGGTGGAAACGGGATCTTACAGGGCAAAAGACACACATCCCAATTTCTTGTCTATAATTACTGCGATTTCACTTCGGGCCCAAGACAAGCAAAGGGAAAACCCTCCTGTCCATAACAGGACAAAGCATTTCTTCCATGTTGTCATGGTGGACAAGGATATTAATGTCTGTCTGTAAGCAGAGCCATCTTGTTTGATATTTCCTCATGTTCTAGATTAGTATGTCGCTGGAAACATTAAAATTAGACAGCCAGTACTAAATTGTTTTAAAAAAGTTGAGGAAGGTATGAAATGGGTTGGCCGCAATTTGGAATTCCACTGGGTCCTTGCAATGCATGTGGAAAACTGTTAATAAGAGAGAAAATATTTCATTGGTAGACTAGTTTTATAATGGTGAAACAAAGATTGCATCAGTCTGTATATCATGTTGCGGCCTGAAAATTATGGTAATTACAGCTTAATTGCCGTTGCAAATAATATGTTGTTTCTATGGAAACTCTGCTGCATGCTTTGAGCCACATGTTGAGATGCCATGAATGCCAACTTAGAATTTTTGGGTTTTCATTGTTGAGTCAGGATATTTTACAGTGCTTACAGCTTTGACTAGCTCCTATTGGAAGCCTAGTAGAATTGGGTTGTTCACTTCAAAATATAAAATTTTTCCAGCAGAATTGCTAAACACTGTGACGTTGAACATGCAACAGCAATTCAATGTCTGCTACCACTTATGGCCTGATGGCCTTTTGGGCATGTGATTGGCAAAAGGTGAACATGATGATAAAATCTTGTGAGGGAAGTGAGAACAGGGGATGGTTGTGGATGACTTGACTCCATTACCCAACAAACTCCAACAGACCAGAAAGTCAAAATCTTGTCATAAATGAAAAATCTGCTGGCTAAGGTCTTTCTGGTCTTGTCTGAACTGCGTGAACTACAAGATCAAATTAAGTGAAGATTTTAACGAGATTCAAGTACATTAACAAAATAAATGAAAACAGTTTGCCAAGAGTATTGACTGCAAATATGTCGTAACAATTGGATGGGAAAAAAGTATCGAATAATCATATAGGTAGGCCGACCCCTATTCACAAAGCTTGAAAGTAAACTAAAATCTAGCAGGGTCCATAGCTATCAAATTTTCAAATGATTTCTAGTTGTTACCATGGAATATGGACCCTCTAATCGCCCTTTTTAAGAGCAGTAATTGAGCAGGACGTGCATGATTCAACTGTTCATGGAATGGTAACCAGTTTTTCTTCATTGGCTGCAGCACATGACAGGAAATGAGATTTTAAGTGTTAATTTGATCTAAATACAAGATTATTATCAAGGTGCCTTACACATACTTAGGCCTGTTAAATCCTGCAGGAGCCTGGATTGCCAGTTTGAGTGCTTGAAATGAAACTCTTCCGGCCATAGCTAGTTTTCATTTTTGGATCAATCAAGAGATGTGCCAAATGGCACTCATTTTGTCCAACCTAATGAACCCCATTCCAGCCAAATGATGCAGTGAAAGCCCAGGCTAGAATAAAATCTTCTTTCACCAAGGAAAAAGATGTTCCAAACCAATTATATTTGTGATTCGCATACACTGCACGATGATGGATGCTCTCACCTGTCAAAATAACAAGTACTCATCTTATTACACCAAATCAGCATTTTAATATTTAATAACTCAGGGCCTTACATGGCTGCCTACTTTTTAAACGTCGTAATCAAATTAATCATCATCTTTTCTCCATTTAATTAAATCCACAATAAAAAAAAAACATTAAAGGGGAAAATAAACAAAGAAATATTATGCGGCCATTTTTGGTAGCTTTTGATTTTTTATAATCGAACCTTAACTATTATCAATAACCATTCATAAATTTGATGTTTTAATTTGGGTACGGCTCCTTTCGTTGCATTTTTAGATAAATATTTTTTAATATAACAATTATCCTATTGACATGTGAAAAATTCATGATTAATAACTTAAATCTTACATATACATGTGAATGGTAATTGTTATATTAGAAGTATTTATAACAAAAAAAAATGTGAACAAAACCCAACCCGTTTCATGTGGTATAAGGAGAACTAAGGTCCAGGTAATTAAATTCAATTTTAATTATCATAGGAGAGCTAAATATTAATATATGTTGATTTAGAAATTAAACCCATGAGCTAAAAGTTATTTTATGGTAATCTTGAGTTAAAAGATAAAACAAAAAATGTAATCCCAACATTTAAAGAAAGCATTATCTTGAACCTGAAAAAGGTTCTTAATTAACTCATATTTTAGTCAAAAATATAATGAAAGGAAGGATGGCTAAAAAAAAAAATGAATGGTGAGAGTTGAAGCAACAATGCAAGCTTCAACACCTAGATTAGAAGACAATAATTATTATATCACATTTAACAGTAGGTAGATTTATAAAGGCGGCTCCTCGTGAGTCATAACCAATTTCCCCTTAGTCAATTTTTCTCCCCCCCTCCTCCTTCCCCTCTCCTTCCTCCCTTTCTCCTCCTCGCTCCTTCCTCCCTATCTCCTTATAAATTTCCCCCATTTCTATCTTTACCCTGGTTCTCAAAACCCAAGTAGGCAATGGAGATGGAAGTGGTGGTGCCGGTTCCCGCAGTGGACTTCAACTTCGATAGCACATGTTCATCTCCATACATGACTGCTCCTTCAAGTCCTCAACGCTTTGGCAATTTCTTCTTCAGTGCTCCAACCAGCCCCACTCGTGCCTCTTCTTTCTATCGTGACGATGTATCTCATGCCACCAGTTCTTCATCTGCGGTTCCTTTCCAATGGGAGGAAAAGCCTGGTACCCCCAAAAGAAAATGTTTCGATGGCAGAGTCGACAGAGAAGATAAGAGCAACAATGATGATGATGATGGTGATGGGTGTGAAGATTTCGAGTTCAACTTTAGTGGGCAGTTAGAGAGAACTTCTTTGTCTGCTGAGGAGCTTTTCGATGGTGGAAAGATTCGGCCTCTGAAACCCCCGCCTGGCTATGAACAGTTTTCAAGTACCGTTTCTTCTCCGAGGTCTCCAAAGTCTCCAAGATCAACAACTTTTCGGAAGAAAGATGTTGATCCATTTGAAGCAGCGATAGAGAAGACTCGTAGAAGAGGGCTAGTACTCAAAGAACCGCCACAACAGAAGCAAGAACAGGAGCAAAAGAACATACAATCACAACAACGAGGGAGAGAAAGAATTTCTGGTTCGTCTTCATCATCTGTGAGCTACAACTACGTTCACAAGAAGAGCAGATCTTTGTCTCCTTTTAGAGTGTCTGACATTATGTTCGAGCAAGAGGAAAATTCATCACAATCCGAAAAGACTATTGCTTCCACCACAAGCAATCCTAAATCTTACGTTTCTTCAATCCTGTCCGCTATTTCATTTTCAAAAGGTAACAGAAAATGGAAGTTGAAAGACTTTTTGTTGTTTAGGAGTGCATCAGAAGGCAGAGCAACAAGTAAAGATCCCCTTAGGAAATATGCCCTGCTGTCTAAGAAAGAGCCAGAGGATGTCAAAGCTGCGAGCTTCCGCTCCACTGAGAGCCTTGGTTCAGTGTCCAGTTCCAGGAGGAGAGCACCGGTTTCGGCTCACGAGTTGCATTACACGGTGAACCGGGCTGTCTCAGAGGAGATGAGGAGGAAGACTTTTCTGCCTTACAAGCAGGGCCTCCTTGGATGCTTGGGGTTCAACCCTGGAATGCATGAGATTTCCAGGGGTATTGGGTCTTTGACACGTGGATGATCAAGATTTCCTGATCTGGTGTTTCTTTGTTGAACATAGAGTTTTCAAATCTCTTTCTTTCATGTTTCAAAAATGAAAAAAAAAAATTACATATGGTTATGAATCACAATCTATTTGTTTGTTTATACAGTGTCTCTATCCATGAATTGGACCTCAACTCAAATTGTATGAAATTACATCACAGATAAAAAGGACAGCTATAGATTATATGTCTTAAACTACTTCTTTGTTGGGTTTATTCGGGTAGTTATGTATTAATGTTTAAACAAAAGGCAAAACCTTGTTCTTAACTGTTCATCATCAAGTAATTAACTTGACGACCTGCCAATAACATTTTCTTTTAATGTCAACTATAGCAGGTGCTAGTATTTCCAAACAGAGCCAACATTAATGGCATTTTCTATATTTGAAAGCAGATGTTAAAGATCTGCTTGTCCTTGAGCTGAGGCAGACTTTCAATGCATAGAAACCAGGCTAGTTTAAGCAGCCGCTGGTTTGGTTGAGTTGATCGGTTGGGTTCCAAATTGCATATCTGGTAGGTGTGAACTTTCAATTTCAGATTAATCAATCTACACCGGGAAAATGGTTGCTTGATTAGTTTTCCTCTTTAATGAAAACGTTAGTTTACGCATTCCAAGCTAGATCTCAGGAAAGTTGAAATGTTGGAGAATAATATCACACAGCATGGCTTAGCCAAAAGATAAGGGGAAAAAGGGGGAGGAAAAAGGAATATTAGCACCACACATGGGAGTGGGGAAAGCTAGTTCTATACCATAATCATTAGGTTGTGGAATAATGATGTTTATACAGTGTAAAGTAGTGTAATTGGGTTTTTGCAGTCAAACAAAAGGTGGAAAGAATCAATCAAAACAGATAATCCAAACTACCAAAACCTGCCTTTTTCCCTTCATTTTGTGACCATTAATATGATTTTTCCATTAAACCCCAAGCAGCAATGATGAACTGTTGGCCAAAACGGCCTCTTATTTTAAAAATGGCTCAACGCATGTGCGTTGCCTTAAAAATTCAACCCATTTAACTTGCTTTCGTCCTTGGTACTTAAAAGTTTCAAGGAAATAAGAACAAATTGTGTGTAAAGAATGGTAAAGCAGGCATTTGAAAAATTTGCACAACATCATCTCAATTTGCCTTAATGATGGTGAAGTGTTTAACTTCTTTTGTGATGCTTTCAGTTCGTACCATTCTCTGTTTTAAAACCAGAAACAAAAAGGACATATAGAAAAGTAAAATTAGATAATAAAACCTCCAGAATGGCCACCATAAAACACTTCCCATTAGAAGTACAGGTAGTTCCCAGTTCCACCAACCTTTGAACACACAAATGTAATCATTTAGCAGCTACTGGCCAGCAACTGGATTTTATTTATATATAATGCAATAGGCTCAAGTGGGTAAAATTCGACTTGCTTGATAGTTCACCTTCATTTTTGCATCGTTTTAGTTTTTATCAGATGTTCATAATTAGGATGACGACAGTTCACATTCAGCTCCAAAAAGGGTCTTTAATCAATATAGCATGCAGCCTAGTCATTATAACCGGTAACCAAATCATAGACATGACTGCGATAACTTCATTTTCGCTTCTTATTACAGTCTGATGCAATGAATACCAATTAGAGAAATGAGAACAAAAGTTAAGTAAAGGAAGAGGTAGATAATTAATCTACAGTGTTCTGCTTTTGTAAGGGATTTATATCTCACTGTAGGGAAAAGAAGGAGCAACCAGCCATGCATACAATGCTAGCTTTACAGAAAGTCTAGCCATGTCGATTATTTAGGAGACCCACATCAAATCCTGCAATCATGGTGGTTAGAGCGGAAAAGGTTAAAAAAAAGAAAGGAGAGCTAGGATGGCTGTTGCCTATGATATGTGATGCAATAATGGCTCTAACCCTACTTCATATTAATATGCAAAAAATTTCCATATTAGAAAAAAAGAAAAGGTTTGTCTCATTTATGGTAATGATAATGACAATGATGTTGATGAACACGATGTTAACATCGCAAGGTTGGTGCCTGTTTTTGTTCAGAGTTCTTGGCTTGCATTGCATGGTTGTTTGGTGACAATGATATTGATTCATGATTGTAGCGATGACTGCATGAGTAGTTTCAAGTCTGATTAGGGGACTGCAATTTTGTTATGTTTTATCATATCATTTACAAGCACTTGAACGATCAATAAGCCTGGTCACACCCCTCTCTACATCTCTGAAGACACTTAGCTTTTTCTTGAGAGCTAGAGCAGATTAATTAATGGAAATTCTTGTTATTACCTTGAAAACCTTTGAAATTGAGAATCATATACGGGATGGACTAAACCCTTTCAAGGACTTTGTTTTCTGATATTTCTAAATGCAGTCATCATTCTGCACTTTTTGTGTTCCCCAAGAAACGTCTCTTACTTGATTTACCTGCTTAAATATGTATAACCTGATCATTTGAATATTATTTATGCATGGAATATTTCGTATGCAAGCATTCTTTTCCAAAGAGAGAGAATCGTGTTTAAGTTAATCAAGCGATTAGTAAATCTGAACGAAATTTCCCAAGAACCAATCAATGATACGGGAGAGAGCCTTAGTGAAAGTGACAAACTTTAGTCAATGGTGAAAATGGGGCACCCCTTATTATAACAAAAGCGGATCATTAACTTAAATTTATTTATGGCTCTGCCTGTCTACATCTACTTTAGGTATATGAAGAGCTAATGCATTTTGCACCAAATTCTTGCTTGACAAAGCAAGACATCTACACTCATGCTTAATTAACAAGTACGTTCACTCGACTAAGCTTTACCTTTACTTCCATCAAATGTTCATCAATGCCCCTTGTTTGGCGTGGAATACAATCTTTTGACTGAATTTTCTTGGGCGACTTTCTTGGAAAATGATTGATCTTCAAGGGATTGAGTATGGGTGTTCTTGGAGAAGCGTGGGAAGAGAAAGAGAAAAGGGATTTGGAAAGTTAACAAAGACCAAGTCAAAAGTAGTTTTTTTGATGCAAATTTAGGAGAAGATGAGGAGAAGCAAGACATAAGTACCCTACCCCACAGTTCGTTTCATTTCTTTGCAAGATGGATCGTTAATGGAGGTTCATCCCCCATTCTCAATGGTAGTTACCCATTTGACTGAGTGATGATATTGAAAAAAACACAAGCAGCAGATTCAAAAAAGTGAAAACTTTTTTTTCATCATAAATGGTCAATAAACAAAGTGCAAATGATAGTGATAATGTATAAAATTATGAATTAATGGTGCCCCAAATATGTACAAGTTTCAAGGTTGCATTAATAGAGCTGTGTACATTTGCTCGGACGCTGGTTGACTCAAGGCACTATGTTTTTGACTCAAACCAAAAAGGGGGTACCATTGTATGCCACGTGGTCAATGTACACCAATATTCAATGTCATCTTACATGTCCTTTGCCGATTTCCTTGACTTCACGAGTCAAAGAAATGGGCCAAATCAAGGTGGGAAGAGTCAGTAAGAAAGGAACTTGTCTAGCAATTTCAAGCATTTTCATGGAAATATATACTTCATTTTCATTAATAGTACATAATTTTCATTAATTAATTCTTATAAAAATTTTCACACAAAGGCAGAGTGGGAGAAGAGCTTCCTCCATGAGCAGCAATATTTTCTTCATTTCACGGCTTTCAACAACCAAATATATTAAAATTAAAGGGTGGAGCAGCAAAAAGAGATGGCTGAAAACGCTGAAAGAGGGGCCTGCAAGAAAAGAAAAGCAGCTAGCTCAATTTAGTAACTCGGTACACATCAAAACATTTAACTTATTAATTCATACATAATCCCTTACTTAAAAAAAAAAACATCGATATCCCTTCTCTAAATAAAATAATTAATAATCCGGCACTTTTGTAAATAATGCCTTGTATTGAGAAGTCAACGTCATGTTACGTCTGAAATAATCGTTTTTCTGTCCTTCCGGGAACAAAAAGCCCAGCAAAGTCCTGCTTCATAGCCCAAGCTGGATCCAATAAAACAAGTTTCTCTACTGCTCAATGGTTTTGGGTGCACACATTTACTGAAGTGGCAGAAATTATCAACCAAGGCTAGGCAGGCAGCCATTCATCAGCTATACATACGCATTCCTGTTGAATCACAACCATCTCGCTAGGCTCCATTCTGGTTTTAGTGGCCCTGCATGAGATCTAATCTAGGTGCCCCGGCTTAACCACAATGGTTTCACCCATGCTCCAGTAACATAAGACTATATTATCTACAGCTTTTCCATAACGAGCAATATACTGAACTCGGGTCTTAAGGGTTGAGTGAGCTTCTAGACTCTCATTAACAAAGATACATGGAAAAATTAAATTCCCATAATTATATAAACAAATACACAAATTTGGTTCAAATTTTCTTGGTTAAAATGTTGTAAACAAATTCCATAAAAGTTGAAATGCAGCTGATATTCCAAAATAAAAGCAAAAGCACAAAGAAGGCACAGATGTTACAAGCGTAGGAGAGTTTTAAGTTACACATTGCAAATGACTGGAGAATCACAAACACTTGTTGAATTCACTGGCTGTTAGCACACACCACAAATTCCTATTAAAATCAATATTCCACAATAAAAGGAATGTGATCAGAGCTGCCATATCGGTTCATTACTTCATTTTTTACACACAATGCATGCTATGCAAGATATCTGTGACCTGCTAATACATGTTCCTAGTATCTGCAATGAAATGCAATTAAAGTACGTCAACCTAAGACCATAAACCAGTTTGGTATTTCTAGTTGTAAAGAAGAAATTAAAAAAAGATGCATGTTAAAGAACAATGTCCGCTTATCTCTCCATCCCATTCTTCTCACACAAAAGCCTAAAGCCCAGGGGGTCTGATCTCAGTACTTTCCCCTCTGAAGCATAAATTATTAGCAGCTACTATTATAAGACAACCAAAAGCTACTTGAACTTAGCTAACTAAAAGACACGTTCAATTTTGTCTCCAAATTTCCTGCTTAAAATATCATACAATCAACACATTAAGGCAAACAGCCTGGGCAATCAATTATGTGGCTACAATACAAGCTAATTTGTTTCATCTGCTCCTTTAAGACACTTAGTTTCCATAGTGAACACAAAAAAGGATAGATGTTAAAAGGCACAAGCTTCTTAATAGGGATCTAGCAGAAAGAGAGATTAGAGTACAAGACTTCAATTATAGCTCATCCTGTTGTTCAACATTTGTAGAATGTGGTCAAATTTAAGTTTCCCCACTCCCAAATTGGGAGAAGAAAAAAGAAGTTGAATAGCATGCTGAAGCATACCCTTTGTATCAAGAAGAGGCAGGATGCTTGCTTGAGCCAGTCCCAATCAGCGAGATCCATTGTACAGACCAAGCAATGGTTTTTCTCTCTTTTCAACTCTCTTCCTTGCAGCTTCCCTTGCTTTTAGTGCAGCGTCCTCTTCTTTAGATATAGCCTTGGGCTTCTCATCTTGCCTTTTTCTCTTAACAGCAAGTGATGATGGAGCACCTTTAGCAGATCTCATGGGATTTAAAGAAGCTGAAACGACAGGCCCAGGTGCAGCGTCATTTGGACTTTTAGCAGCACTTTTGCTTTCTGCAACTGGTCGCACCCCTGAAGTTGGAAATGACTTTTTCAAACTAAGATCTTTTGATTTAGGATTTGATGAAACTTGAGTCGTGGAGTATGCCTCTTCCCGTGTCACCCACCTCCCTGTTGCATTCCCTCTAAGTAAAATATACCACAAATAACATATAATCTAATAGATTATCTCAGAGACGAAAGAAAGTGAAAAACTTTAAAGTCCAATTGCAGATTCATACCTATAGCATCAGAATAGTAAAAGCCTGACTTTGGATCATAGTATAAACCATTGCTTTGATTGTAGTAATAGCCTGAACTACTGTCATAGTCCCAGTCTGCATCAAACTATATCAATTAGAACAGCACTAAACTCAATGTAAAAATGATACAGAAACCAAATAATATCATATGCATTCAGATAATAATAATAAAAAATGCCCGATTTGTAAACCAAAAATAAGACATTGGACCTGATAGGGATTAAGGCCACATATCCATCAGGCCTGCTTCTTGGGCATCAACTACCAAGTTAGCACAAAAACAAAAGTTAAGCAGGGTCTGCATGGCAGCTTTTGCAGTGCGATAGAAGACTAAACCTAAAATCTAAAGTAAGTTTTGTACCAAATATATCTAGAGTGATTTTTGGAAAAAAAAAAAAAGCATGGCAAACCACCAAAGACAAAGAAACAGGCAAAGTGACTTTGGACCAGAATGCAACCAATGAAATTTTTTTACTGTTCGAGCTCAGGTATCTTGAATCATGTCTAGGAAAGTATCGGCACAACCGAATGTGTTGAACAAGACTCATGCTCATGATTGAAAGAAGTGTAATAAATAAACTAGCTTAGACATTCATTTTTGTGCTATAATCCAAACTCCAAAACTCCACTGTTAATCAAGTAAGTTTAGTAACACAGCTGCATGAAGAATGCCTCAATTTCATGTACCTGTTTATCTCAGCTAAACTTAGGTTTGACATTCTCCTATTTAAACGGAATACAATAATGAATTAAACAAACTTCTCACTCCTCTGTGAGTCATCCTCATGCTCAGTTTCTTTAATAGCCCAAAGCCGAATAAAATGATTTTAAGACCATAAAATCAGGCAGGTAATGACTGCAAATAAAAATTTCATAAAAAACTTACTAACAAAGACAATAGTCCATGATCTGGATGCAACATAATCATATGCTTAACATATTCCAAAAACTTGGATTACAACCATAACAAGTATCTTAAAAGATTGGAAGTTGAAGATGACTTGTACTTACCTTCTTGACCATCTAATGCTTGAGCATTAGAATCTCTTGCCTCAAAATTTGCAACATCCTTCTGATAACTCCGCTTAGCTTTCTGGCAAACATTGTTAAGTGATAATAATTATTAAAACAAGCAAAAGGCATAAAGCAAAACCATATAGAAGGTTAGGTTACTTACAGCTTCAATTTGTTCAAGTGCACGGACCGCTTCCTTCTGTTCTTTCTCTTTGGCTGCACTCTCTTTCCGCATAGTAGTAAGCCTCTTAGCAACATTTTCTTTGTGCCGTTGACCCAGCTCATGGTTTCGAATACTTGATGGGTTATTCGATATGAAGATTTTGCAGAAATCACACCATTTATTACCCTGACTCACCCAATACTGAACACAAGAAGAAAAAAAAGAGAAAATTAATGCAAATACAAGCAAATAACTGGGCAAAAACAAAAGAACTACAAAACAATAAAGGCACTTAATCCATTCAAAATTTTACTGTAATTTAATCACGACACACAATGTATAAAAGAAATCAGGGGAATTCATCCATAATCTCAAGCATTAAAACAAAAAAAGAGTGAAAAGCTGAGGTTTCAATTTCCTAATTGATTGTAAGCGAATAAAATTAAAAGAAGAAGGCTTTGGGGAGTACCTCAGTCATGGCTGCGACAATCTGAACCGTTAGGATGCTAATTATTCAAAATTTGGGTGCTAATTATTGATGATTTTCGGAATTGCTGTCAAACCCTAGATTCTTTCTTCCTTGTTTCAAAAGGGAATTGAATCGAGCGGGTTTGCTTCCTGTTTAACCGGTGACTGGATCCAAAACCGACAAAACGGATATCTCGCTTCAACCGGGTTGTTGGGTCGGCCCTTTTTCTTATTTTCCGTTGGCAATTTCATAAGAAAGATAGCCGTATCTTCTTCCTTTCGGCAATAAATAAATAAATAAATTTGATGACAGTATTTTCTGTATTAAGGCTACTGTCTACTGTAAGTTTATGTTATGTAAGGTCAGTTAAATAAATTAATATTGAATATAAAAAATTAGGATATCTCATGATATATCATAATATGATTTTAAAATCCATATATTGTGATTTTACTATAAATAAAGATTTGTTTATAGTGTTTATAGGAAAAGTTAAGAAACAAATATAAGCTCTAATTACTTTTATATGATTTTTACTTTTTCCGCATTACATTTTTTTTATAAAGGTTAAATTCTTATTTTTATCAAATAAAATTAGGAAAATACTTTTAAATATGTTAATAATATCATTGAGTGAAATTAAAAATATAATTTTATTTAAAAATATAACGTATCTAGAAAATATTAATAAAAAAAATCAAATTACATGATGCGATATAAAAAAAGTTTAAATCACTAAGAATTTATGAGCAGTTTATCTTATGAAAATAAATTGGTTGTTCCCTGCTTCTTTTTTTTTTTTTCCTCTCAAATGTTTATTTTTACATGTATATTCATTGAAGTAGATTTAATTGAATTTTAGTTTGCTATATTAAACTTAATTGAACATTAATTGAATAGCTTTATATATTCATCATAATCAACAAAATTTATCTCAGACTTTGTTATGTTTGACACACTGTATTTGAAGTACAATAAACATTTATAGGAACAAAAAAAAAAAAGAGAAAAAGAGATGGAGAATAAGTAAATGAAAAGAGTTTGGAATTGGATATTTAAAAGAAAAGGCATTAACAAGTGGGAATGTAGTAATGCATAGAATCTGATAATTTAGTTCCATAAAAGAGAGCAGGTAATGAACAATGGGAATCTTAATTGAAGATTGTACAGATTTCAGCTGCATAAATTTAAACACCCAAAGTGAAAAACGAGGTTTGTTCTGAAACATGAATGATGTTCCGATCAAGTGACAAAGGAAAGACACTCTGTTGCTTTGACTCCCATGCCACACCAGCTGTGAGCCCACTCCTTCACTAGATTTCCCCGACAAGGTGACCTAGCTAATCAAAACTCTCTTCACACCCTCCGGTTGTTGCTTCGGCTGAAACCAAGTTCCTTTTCCTTGCCTCCCTCTGCAGAAAGATTTCAGAAGGAAAGGAGGTAAACATAATGGTGTCAAAGTTGATGTTTTTCTCCGCATTCAAGTGAAAATAAGACCAACCCCAACCCAAAACTCACACCCAAGTCCCCCATCTTCGTTTTCTTCCCCAAACCCAAAAACCCTAACGCTCCGAAATCCAGAATCTGGAGAGTAAGTCGCCCTCCTTTCCTTTCTCAATGGATGAAACTTTCTTGCTAATGTTATCAAATCTCCTTCACCTCCACAACTCTCTTGACCCCACCACTTCCCTCCTTTCCCCTGCCTCCTCTTCGCCTCCTCCCACTTCCTCCCCTTCCCCTTCCTCTCCTTCCTCTCTGCTTTCCTCCTCTTCCCCTGCCCCTCTTCTCTTCTTCACCCTTGCCTCCCTCCTTTCCTTCCTCGCCACTTCTTCTTCCAAGAAAGGATCCAAGAATTCTTCACCTTCGTCAGAGAACAGAGAACCCAATTCCTCTCCTTCTCCTTCTCCTTCTCCTTCGTCTTCCTCCTACTTCTCCATCTCAGCTTTTCGTGCTCTCTCTACCGACCACATCTGGACCATGGACGCCCAATTCCGTGACGCCCTATGGCGGTCCTTGTACGGACTCTCCTACCCCGTTTTTACCACCGTGGTTGAGAAGCTCAAACCTTTTATAACCGCCTCAAATCTTTCCCTTCCCTCTGATTACGCCGTAGCCATGGTTCTTTCCCGTCTCTCCCATGGCTACTCTGCTAAAACCATCGCTTCACGCTCTTCTCTGGACCCTTACCTCGTTTCAAAAATCACGAACATGGTGACTCGTCTCTTGGCCACTAAGCTCTACCCGGAGTTCATTAAGATCCCAGTTTCTCGCAGAAGGTTGATCGAAACTACTCAGGGTTTCGAGGAACTTACTTCACTGCCCAACATTTGTGGAGCTATTGATGGAAGCCCGATGAAGGTCCGTGGCTTGAAACTTGACAGGAATTTGATGAATTGTTATAAATCCAAATACGGGTATGATTCAGTTTTGCTTCAGGTTGTTGCTGACCATAGAAAAATTTTCTGGGATGTTTGTGTTAAAGCTCCTGGTGGGGCAGATGATGCTACGCATTTTAGGGATAGTTTGTTGTATAATAGGCTTACTTCAGGGGATATTGTCTGGGATAAGATGATCAATGTTAGGGGTCATCATGTTAGGCCTTATATTGTTGGAGATTGGTGTTATCCTTTATTGTCATTTTTGATGACACCCTTCTCTCCGGATGGGGCTGGGACACCGGCACAAAATTTGTTTGATGGGATGCTGATGAAAGGGAGGTCTGTGGTGGTGGACGCAATAGGGCTACTGAAAACAAGGTGGAGGATTCTTCAAGATTTGAATGTGGGACTCAATCATGCACCGCAAACGATTGTTGCTTGTTGTGTGTTGCATAATTTGTGTCAGATTGCGAGAGAGCCTGAGCCTGAGATTCGGAAGGATCCTGATGAAAATGGGGCTCTGGCAAGGGTGCTTGAGAGTGAGAAGCAGTTTTATTATTTTGGGGAAAGCTTGAGACAGGCATTGGCGGATGATTTGCACCAAAGGCTTTCCTCCCGATAATATGTTCACTTTTGAGAAAAGGTTGATTTTTTTAACCTTGTTTATCTGTAAGAATATGCTTTTGTGTACTTCTAACATGGATGAGATAACATGTGTGATTTCACTCACTATTTTTCATATTTTTCTGGTAAGCAATAGAAGTAGATTTTGTGATAAGTAAAGTTGATAGTTGATATGTAGGGACTTTATCATTAACTGCTGTGGCAAACTAACCTGGCATTGCAAGTTGAAAATAAGAAAGTTATGAGTTTAAATCTGGCAATGCCAAAGTTTTAGTTTCATCTTATTAATTGATGGATGCTTTTCTCATCTTTTGCTTGATTAGTTATTATTTGCTTTGATGTACATAGTTGTGACTACTATGTTAAGTTGACCCTATAGCATTTGATAGAAAGAATTCTTTTTCTGGAGTTCTAGTTTAAGGATATATTAAGAGCAATCTTGTATTGTGTTCCCATCTGCATTAGCTTTTATTCTCTGGCATCTTTCCCTGTCTGCCCTGTGCTGCAAGTGCATTTGCTTTCTTGCTCTCTCTTGTTTTTTAGTATGAAATGGTCATTTTTGGCATGAATCTTCATGATATATGATGTTCTTTTGCTCCTCCTCTGTTGGACCTTGTACGGAGTGCGACAATGTGCAATAGGCACATATTCTTTTCTTAGGTTCTGTAAGAGGGATTTTGTAAGCTTTTTCTTGCCCATGCCTTAGTCATCTTTAGTGTTCATCATATTCATCAAAAATAAACGGCACCATGCCTTCCTGCTCCTATCCTATATCTTCATTTTTCTCACATCTTTCTTGAAGGTCTAAGGTCTCTAGTAGGTTGATCAGTGAAGACATGCGCTGCTAGAGTACCAGCTGATCATTGCTTTAACTTGAGGTGAAGCTGGAGTAGCAACTGCCTAGTTATGGTCTTGTAGGTTTCATAGATCCTAGTTTACAAGACCCTAATGTAAATATGCTTGAATGATTCATCTGGATAAAGCCAAGAGGTACTGGAGGATGTGCGTAAGTATATGGGAAAGCAACGGAGCTCCATTGACCTACATAAGTGGTATAGATGAAGAGATACATCCTATACATGTTGGAAGTAAAATTGTGGTAGTGTTCTTTTCTGTCCTGTTGTAAGGAGATGTATTTTTTAATAAAGTCCTTGAGGAATATTTTTGGAATCCTGGACAAGTCAATGAGATACTCTTTTTGATTCAGGTTGGGCTAGAAGTAAGATCCACCCCATGCTTGTCCTCTCCCTTTTCGAATCTATGTGCCTGAAAGTCGAAGACACTTTTCATGTAAATGCTTACCTTATTCTTAGTGCAGTGACTCTTTGGAAATTTCTATTCGAGCGTACACAGTTATTTACAATGACTAATTACTACATGTTCAGCACTAGAAGAGATAAAGGATTCAAAACAAACATCTCCTTTGCTTTTTGCAGTTTCTTTACTAAGAAATCTTGTTCATTCATGTAAGGTGATATTTATTTTGGTAAAAATGAAATATGAAGAATTCAAGTTAAAGAAAGAAAAGGCAAAATATAAAGGCTTCAATAAATCTATCCAACGACTAAATGAATGTGTAAGCACTTCACAAATTACAAGTGCCAAGGGAGTAGTGCAGACTGCAGACAACAAGTTTGAACGTTCAGCACCGATATACTGGATTCCATGGGAAGAGTGTCCTTCGTGCCTTGTTGAAGAACCGCAAATATTTTTCCATTTAAAGAATGGATTTGCCAGAAAATCAGCAGTTACTTCAAGAAACCCCTGGCTTCATCTCACGGTTTTGGAACCCTTCTGAAAGAGTGCGGAGATTAGTTATCATTAATCGAAGTCTCCCATTTGTTGTACGTATCCAAGCTGCTCTTCTTTGTCAACTTAATAATAACCTTGGTCAAATTAACGTGAAAACAGAATCAATCTTCCCAAAGGAGCTTCAAGAATAACTTGTAGAGTTGTCGTGGACATCCACACATAGTGTGCCACTGATGAACATAGAGCAGAAAGTAATTTAAACAAAATGCAGTAGAATTGCCATAATTTTTGTTGTTATAAACAGCTTAAGCATGTACAGTATGATGGAACTTAAATACCTCTTGAGTTGCTGGCAGTAACAGAGATGTAAAGTCCCAAAAAATGTAATCCCAACAGTGTGCTTCAAGGGCTTTCGGCATTATCATGATAACAATTAGTAGCAGACATGACAAGCCTCCTTCGTATTTGAAGATTACTGAAACCAGGAAAGCTATGCCATTCAGCCCGCTTCCTACATAATGCCCTCTGTGTATGAATAACGTGCATGGTCATTACCATTTATCAAGGGCTCATCGATTTATATTTCATTCTGCCCATCCTTCCCCAGCAAATGCAGTTCAGCCACTGTTTGGAAGAAGGCCATCCTTGGCCATTTCAGTAAGGACATTGAAAGCTGCATCCATGTTCCCTTCTTTATGGTTTATCTCAACAAGTACTTTAGCAAGCTCAGCATCAATAAGCTTACAGCTTCTAATTGTGTTTGCTATGACTTGACTTATCTTGTCAGTCTTACCATCCATGAATAGCGCTTTAACCAGAGCAATAACAGTCAGAGTATGAGGAACAAAACCTAAATTCACCATTTCTTTATACAGATCATATGCCTTCTGAATATTTCCACCTCTACAATGACCATGTATAATAACATTATATACGGCTTCATCAGGTTTATAGTTTCTCTGAAGCATCGACTCAAAAACTCGTTCAGCCTCTTTCATCAAACCATTCATACAGAATCCCTTCATAAGAGCTAAAACACTTTTAAATTCAATATTCCTACAGTTCTCTATCAGCGTATTATACATGACATCACTTGGGACAGACTCATCATAAAACAACTTGAGCAAAAGCTTTTTTGCTTCCCTTGTCCTAGTTTGTTTATTGAGACCATTGATGAGCACACTATAGGTAACAACATCAGGAAGTAAGCCCTTCTGAACCATTTCATCATGCAAAAGAAAAGCCTTCTCTATATCCCCTTCTTTGCAATAAGAATTAATTAAGGTAGTATATGTAAATTCATCAGGAGTGACACCAGCATTCAGCATCTCCTGGAAAAGATCACAAGCTTCAGTAAGTCTACTCTGCTGACACAGACCTTGAATCAATGATGAATATGTAATTGCATCTGGTAAAAATCCTTTCTCAACCATCTCCTGCTTCATTCGGAATGCCCTCTCCAAATCCTGGCTTTTACAAAATCCAGAAACAATTGTACTATAACTTACTAAATCTGGCGCCAACCCTTTTCCCACCATATCCTGTATCAATTTTAAAGACTCTTCTACGCTTCCAACCATACAGTGTCCATTAATAAGAGTATTATAAGTAACTAGCGAAGGTGAAAATCCGTTCCTACCCATTTCATCTAGTAACCGATAAGCTTCATTTAAATGTCCTTGCTGGGAGAACCCATCAATCAAAGTAGTATAAGTTCTCTCATTTGGACGAAGTCCTCTAACATGCATCTGATCAAAAAACTCCATTGCTCTGTTCATATTCCCAGCCTTGCACATACTATTAATCAATGAAGTATAAGTAATGACATTTGGAGTCAAGCCATTCCTCACCATCTCTGCATGCAAAACCAGTGCTTGATGAAAGTTGCCATCTTTACAATACCCATTTACAAGTGTATTATAAGTAATCTCATCCGGAGAGAAACCTTTCCAACTCATCTCCCGAAGTACCTCACTTGTTTCCTTCATCCTACCTTCTCTACACAACCCATTGATGATCACATTATAAGAAATCAAATTTGGCTCCAAACCCTTCAATCCCATTGCCCTCAACAACTTAAATGCACCATCAATCTTCTTCAACTTACAATGTGCATCAATTAAGGTATTATAAGTAACCACATTCGGCAAACAACCCTTTCTCTCCATTTCACTGAAAAACCTTAAACCCATATATAAATTCCCCGCCGTGCAAAAACCCCTAATCAAAATGTTATAAGTAAAAACATTTGGTGTTACCCCATGTCTAATCATCTCGGCAAAAACCTCCTCAGAAAATCTAACCGGCTTTTTACACCTAATCACCGCGTCTAAAATAGCATTATAAGATAAAACCCCAGGCATAAAACCATTAAATTTAGCTAAATTAACAATATTAAGAGCCTTAACAATCAATTTCAAACGGGCATAAGATTTTACCACCAAGTCAAAAACAGAGGAGCTTGAAGCACACGAATGGTAGGTTTCCTTGAGGCATTGAAAGACGAAACTACCCTTTTCATCATCGGACGTATTAACGGCGAGGTCCTCTGCTAGGGATTGTGCTGATTTGTAGAGCTTGAATTTGGTGAGGATGTGGAGAGTGAGGCATTTGCACTGAGGGGTGAAGAACGGGTGGGGTCGAGCCCATTTTAAGAATTTCAGGATTAGGGTTTGATCGTTTTGGGACTTGAGAAGTAAACAGAAAGCTGCTTCAGGAGTGAAATTGGAAGTGAGGGAATTTAAGTGGTAAGGGTGGCGCTTGAGGAAAGTTAGGGCTTTGCCCGCGAGGAGGGCATCGGCGGGCGAGGAGGAGGAAGAGAGTGAACGGTGAATTTGGAGGTTTAATAAGGGCATTTCGGGGAGAGGCAAGGTTTAACAGAGGTTCAACGGGAAGAACCAGCAGAGCCGTTAAAGTTGGAAGCTCTCTCTCTTGCAGGGTTGTTTCTACTCCAACTTTCAAGTTTGTTTCTTTTTTCTTGTTCTTATTTTATATTTGTTGGGGCTAGGAAGGGTTTATGCTCATCTTCCCATCCATGCCCCCAAGGAATTTTTCATTTTTAAATTGCCCACATTTGTATTTATTTCTTTTCCAGCTGTAAATGGTTTTCTATTTACTTCTTTGTAGCATCGAGATTGCTTACCAATATTGTTGCCATTGTTTAGCTCCGGTATTACCAAGTCATGAAGAAAATATCTGGTCTTCCATTGGAAACAAAGCAAATCCTCCTTTAAAGCAAATAGTTCCCTGTCTGGGATAAGCTAGAATTGGGAAAATAAAAAATCGAACATATATAAATAATCACAACGTGTAACAAGACAAATATGTTTGGCCCATTCAGGCAAGCTAAACTATATTTTTACATTGCGATGCCAATGATATCTTTGCTGCCTTTCAAAGGATCCCATGACTTCAAACTCCTCAAAGAATTAGCATGTAGTTAAAGCCTCACACCATCTGAGCTGAAGCTGGATGCAGGAAGCATGCCTGTGGAGTCTCCCAACTTAGAAAGATCAATCCAATTACAGTATGCTGATGCCGCATCTCATTGAATCTTGAGCAAACATGACATGGTAATACTTCCTAAAGTCACCAAAATTCCTTTAAAGATATCATTGCGCCTTTGCAAGGGCTCGACTGGATGGACCACGTAACAATTTCACAAACCCAAGGAAACTTAACTTCCCATCAGTATGCCTTATCCAGTCATTAAGAACAGCATGAACTGGAATAGAGGGTCCAAGACCAAGTTCCTGAAAGATTAATTTTCACAAAAGATGGTATCAATTAGTAAGTCTAATTTGTTCCAAGAACTACTGAATTTCACAAACTTTTGTCACTTCGAGTACAGTGCCACTTCAGTTTGCATGCGATGATTCAATTTCTAATTTAGTATCATCACACAGATCATAAGCTATTCTTTAATATATAAAAGAAATCTGAACTTACAGAAGCAAGTTCCTCAATTACAATAGCCCTGTTTCCATCCTTCTCAAAAAGCTCATATGCACAGCGGGCATGTTGTTCCCAGCGATCAAGTGCCTCAAGTTGATGGACACTTAATGCAGCTGCACAAAATTCTTCAAAATCCATTCTTCTGTATTGAAGTGTATTTAGCTGTGGTGCAATGGAAATTAAATGAAATGTACTTGGATAAGCTACTATTCTATAACCAAATGGTCAAGGAATGGCTACATAAAGAAAGAATGACAACTAAGTTCATACCGAAAAAAGAAAATCAGGAATGTGAGACTCCTTCATTGCATCTGTTGCATTTTTCATCAGGGCCTGTTAGCAAGAAAATAAATTATCAGAACAAGTTCTTTATTTACCAACACAATGTCAAACCTTTATTTCTGTTTCTCTTTTTCCGTTTTTCTTTTTTCTTTTTTTTTCTTTTTGGGGTGGGGTGGGGTGGGGTGGGGGAGTTGCGACAGGGAGGAAGACTAACCGTCTTTATGTTCTCCAAGGTTATGCTACCATTTTTGGGCTCCAATAATGCAAATTGCTCTCTCAGGTAAAAGAGTTCATCCACAGTCAATGTCTTAGACAATGCCTGCAGGAATGATATAAGATTGCTATAGGTAATAGAATGTAAAAACTGATAAAATCCGTTAAGAACAATCCATGTATCAGATCTCCCCACTAAATATCATAGATGACATACTTATGGATCAAGAAACTAAGAAAAAGCACTCACTGGAGTTGATTTTAAAGGCTTATTTCTTAGTAGCAAAAATAAATTTTTAAAAGGTCTTTGATTCTCCAGGGCTTTGTGGAGTTCATCATTTTGGTAAAAGACATGCACAAGAGATCATTTATGCCTTCTTACATCACACTAACAAGTTCACTTAGGTATCAAGTCATCAATGTGTCATGCTGTATTGAATTTGCATGACAAATTACTGGGAGAACGAAGTAATAATAAGCAAAGAAACAGAAAGTACATTTTTGCAAACAATGATTTGACCATGAGCATAATGGTCATACGACCAGCTATCAGAAGCGGTATATGTAGAGTACAAGAAGAGGATCTTTCTCATTAGCACACACCTTTAAAGCAGCCTTACGCAAAGTTGACGATCGCATATATGCCTTCATGAGCCTAAATATTAAAATATCAAGAGGGACCTTAACATAATTATGATTCTGGATCCAAGGATGACCTGTAAAAGGAAGACTAAGGTCAGCTACTCTAGCGCAATGATTTCAGCAACCTAACATTATTATGAGTAAAAATGATGCACGCACTCAGGGCCTTAGCTGCTGTCATTCGTTTCCTGGGGTCTTTATTCAAGAGGCGCTTCACAAAGTCCTTAGCTTCTGAAGACAAGGAAGGCCAAGGTACTTCGTTAAAATTTGGATCAGCCTTTAGGACTGCTCGGAAGATTCCAGACTCAGTCCTGGCCCAAAATGGACGACTACCACATAAAAGAATATATGCTATCACGCCTATGCTCCAAACATCAGCTTCTGTACTATAAGATCTATGTAGAACTTCAGGGGCCACATAGTATGCACTTCCCACAATGTCATTAAGTCTTTCATCTGGAAACACCATAAAGCACAAGAAATTTAGAAGAATCCCCAGGGCTGAGCAGGAGGAAGCTGAGTGAGCAGAACACAAACCTGGTCTGACAAAATCCGACAACCCAAAGTCTATGGCCTTCAGCAGAGAGTTCTCATCCTTCGATGTATATAGAAAGTTCTGGTCCAGAAAAGTGCTTACTTAGATTGCAACAATTAAAAAACACATAAAAATTCTTAATTTATTTAGCCAATTCATGTCCAATATCTACCATAGAAATATGGTAACAGACTCAGGCATGATAATGTGGCATGAGAAATGTCCTAGAATTTTAAGCAGAGAGTAGACATGGCCTTGTCCAGTTCGAGAATTTCCCCCAAAACCCTCATCGGGTCAATTTTCAGTGTGGGAAATCATCAAATATAACTCCCATTACATCCCTGTTATGCTCTGTGTTTATAGAAAGATATCCAGAATGTGTTTAATCTTGCACCCTTTAGAGATCACTACCTAGTCATGCATCTATGCTTTTACTATTGAGTAAGAGAAAAGAGAATTTGCTCCACCTCTGGTTTAAGATCTCGATGCACAACACCCTGAAGATGACAAAAAGCAACAACATTTAGTATCTGTACCATTACAGCCTTTGCATCATCTTCTGAGTATTTTCCACCCCTACAAACATAATAAACCTTCAAGTTAGAGCAAACAAATTAAGTAGGTATGAGAGCTACAATAAACAATTCTCAAAATTTGAGCCATCCATTACTAGAATAATCACCTTGCAAGTATTCTATCCAAAAGCTCACCTCCTTCACACAACCTGCATTTTCAATTATGTTACTCAAAATTTTATCTCAGATCAGAGATCAACAATAACTTATAATGAACCAGCAAGTAAGAAGACCAACGGCCAGATTATTAAATATTTAAAAATATTTATAAGTGCCAGAAAGCAAAAAATGAAGATTAATAGTTTGTAAAGAACACCCAAATGAAATAAATGCTAATGCTTCTTATTGACTTTTCCACATAAATCAATATTGCTGTGCAAAATTAAAATAGGATCATATGAATAGCAGTGCATGTTTCAAGCTTACTCCATTACTATGTAGACATTATCATGATCTTCAAATGCATCGTAGAATTTCACCAGATTGTTATGCCCCGTCAAGGCTCGCAATATTTTCACCTCCCTTCTCACATCCTCAACTGCAATAGCTGTTGTCATCTGACAAAAAAGAATAAACTGTCATGAGAAAAACACATAGAAGATGAACCAAGAGAATAAGCAAAATTCAACATCATAATGTCACTTCCTCGAACCTTCATTACCTACACATAGAAAAAGAACCAAGAGAAAAAGCAAAATACAGCATAAGATCATAATCTCATTGCCTCAAGCCTTCATTACCTAGAACTTCCTTCTCCCAACAAACACAACTTTATCGAAGACAACTAGACATAGAGCGTTTTTCTTCACACTTTATTTGATATTTTCAGATGAAGAAGTAAGAAAATGATAGATAGAAGCGACCTCTCTCTTCAACTTCACATTGTCAATATAATTTTCATGGTTGACAGACAAAAACTGACAAATGCTAACCACTCACATTGTCATTATAATTTTCATAACATTTGTCCGTCTTTATTTCCCAGAATAAGTGGATACCTTTGACTAGAAAAAATACAAGTGCTTTTCTATGAAAAGAAATATTTTACAGAAATGACAATCAACTGAAATACTTTCCCTCTTTGAGACTAAGTCACATGGGAGCAACTGGAAAAAAAAGGTCAATTTGAAGAAACTTTCATCAGTTCTATTCTATTGCATATTGTAAAAGGAAATTCATCCCTATCCCTTCCTCCAATACTTTCTTTTTCCATTCAGTCACAAGGTGCATCAAAGATCAAAGATTAACATATGAGAAGAGGAAAGCAGGCAATACAGCGACTTATTAGCTATTACAAAATCTTAAGCCATCTTGAAGAAGGGGTAAATTCAATCAACTTGTCCTTGTCATAAGACATTGACCTGCAGCTAAGATTTAGTCAGCTCTCTCTCAGTTGAGAACACTCTTATCACGAATCATCTAATATTTGGTATCAATCAAAGCATAAGAACGAAATGATTCAATGTTTCTCTCCACCATGTAAAGGTTCAAAGCACCTCTTCAAGGTCAATTGACCAAATAAAAATTAGGGCCCAACTACATACCAAATCCAGATAATGCTGTGCAATCACACTACAACCATTTGTTTGTTCGGCTGGGCTGTATGTATAAGCATAACAGAACATAAGGCATTAGTTGACCAGTTCTGCACGACCCAGACTAAATTACAGGCCCAAAGTTAAGACCCCATTTAAGACCATAACTCTTTTCAATAATTCAGTCTATTCATAACCATTGGATAGTAGTGCTTCAGTAGCAGCTGTCAATTCTGAGGTGCAGCAAAAGTGATATGTCAATAAGTTTACTAGAGAATTTCAACAGTTTTTTTATCATACAATATTCACTTCCAGCAGCTTCCAGCCATACAACTTAGTGATGCAAAGGTGCACTTTTTTGGGCCAAGATGTGATTTAGAACTAAAATATCGAGGTAAGGCGCGGTAAGCTTAACACATCAAATAATCCAGGGGGTCAGGTGGACCTACATAATAAATTATCGATCATAACCATGGACCCAGAGAAATCAATAAACAAACAAGTTGGTCACTTTATGAGGTATTACACTCAAAATCAGAAACGTATAGTACTGAATTTAACCTCGCATTTTCTCCATCTAGAAGGAGTAAGTTCCCCCACGATTTCTTCCTCCTTCAAGATTCTATTCACTTCATACCAAATTCAGACTAAAGTCTTCAACCCACGCACCTTGAAATTAACATTTAACAGAAAATGGAAACAAAAATACAAGACTAAAATGTAAAAAATAAAAAAAAATAAAAACAAATAACCCCTCTTCGGAAAAGGAAATAAAAGATCACCATAAACAAATCGAAAACTAATATCAGCCAAAACGGAAATCTAATACTTATGAGAAAGTAAAGCACATGTCCCTTAAATTCAATCTTACAAAAGAAAAAAACCATTTTGTAAGCATATAAAATCAACATTTACAGATACATAGATTTGATATGCATTGTAAAAATGTATAAAATTTAAAAAGAGAAAAGGAAACAAGGACCAACCTTGGACTTGGGGATGACTTTAACAGCAACCTGCTGGCCTTTGAACTCACCTTTCTTGAACTTAGCAGAACAAGTGTACCCAAAATGCCCTCTGCCAACCTCCTCTCCTACTTCCAACCTACTCCTCAACTCCTTTGAAAACCCAAATCTTTTATCCAACTCAACTCCTTCCTCCTCGTCCTCCTCATCCTCCGCAATTTTCGCCTCATTTTCCGGTTTCTTGTTGGCCTTCCGCCGCCTCAGCACAGCCCGGATGTGCTTGGCGGGAGAAGGAGGAGGAAAGGGTCTCCGGAAAAACCGGAGAGGAGTTGAAGGAGTCTTGGGTTTGTTGGGGTGGGCAGGGCTTGGGGTGTAGATGGGGAGGAAAGGGGTGGTTGGAGGGAGAGGAGGAGGAGGGGATTTGGGTGGTTGAGTAGGGGCAGGATAGTCATTCTGCTGGTTCTCTCTTGAGGCAAATGGGTTTGGTTTTGGAGGCTTTGAGGTGCAGGTTCCCATTGCAGAGGCAAAATCAAGAAATCAACAAGCAAATGCTGCTTGCATTTGAGAGATTTTTGAGGTTCAGCCTGTTGTAAGAGACAGAGAGAGAGAGAGAGAGAGAGATGAGAGAAGGAAAAAAAATATAAAAACAAAGAGAAAAGTGAGATTTTGCTGTTGTTTGTTGTTGTAAGAAGAGGAAGGAGAAACAAAAGAAGTGAAAGTGATTAACGTCAGCCGTACAAGCTTGCATCCACGTGTCATGCACATGAGCTTTTTGTTTTGCTTTGAATGTTCCTTGAGCAGTGTGTAAAAGTGTTTGTAAGTAGTTTGGTAGTGGCAATGCCCATACTTCATTGCCCTTAAAAAATGTATAATAAACCCTCCAAACAAGCTTTTGCTCTGTTAAATTCTACTAACTCACTTTGGAATCAATGGAACAGTTCCAATTTAGCTTGTCTTTTGTTGTTGTGATCCCTATATGATCTATTGCTGGGAGCTTAATCTTTTTTTTCTTTGCTTCTTCTCTTTTCTTTAGCTTATCCATTCATTTATAAATTTTTATGAAACATAAAGTACATTATTTATCGATCGAGATAACATGTAATATTTTTTTAATCATAACAATCGTTGCCAAAACAAATACTATAATTCCGATTGCTTTACATGTTAAAAAAAATATTACGAGAATAATTATTTAAGTATTTAAAATAATATTCTTACTTTTTAGAGATCGAAACCGCTTCTCATAGCTTGTTATTTAAAATTGCCTTAATCCGATCATTTACTTAAAAGCACAATCATATGCTGGATTATTGAACTCGATCACTTTACCAAGTTTTGCCCATTTTGTTAAATGACCAAACTTCACATTTACATAACTTAGTTGAGAAGTTTAAGGATCCTTTTTTCTTTTTTACATTAATAAAATCTTTGGTGTGCAACAGCTCATAATTATGGACAAAGTGAGGTAAAAGGGATTCATCTTCATTTACTACTTTGGGGGTTTGCAGCCTTAGTGCCTTAGATTTTAAGGGTTTAGCAGCTTAGCCTAAGTTCATCCACTGGGACCACTAGACTTCTGGTTCTGAGACCTCTGGAACTCACTGTCAAAAATTGTACCATGTTAGTTGCCTAGAAAGAAAACATGCATTGTAATTTTCTCCTTTTTGGCATGTTTTTTTTTTTTTCCTC
Source organism: Theobroma cacao (assembly GCF_000208745.1). Lineage (NCBI taxonomy): Eukaryota > Viridiplantae > Streptophyta > Magnoliopsida > Malvales > Malvaceae > Theobroma > Theobroma cacao. Next base: position 4,816,061 of record NC_030851.1, on the reverse strand, counting down.
ACACCTTTTCTTGTAAAATTCCTCTCCCCCACTCTATGAGATCATGGGTGCCTGTCATTTGATGGAACATGAAAGCTTACTTTACTCAATCTAATCAAAGGTTAACGAAAGCAGTATAGCAAATTTAAATTTTGATTTGTGGGGTTAATTATTCCATGCTCTTTTCCCACCCTATAATATAACCCTAAACTAGTAAAAACAATGTCTTTGTTTCTTCCCTTCTCCCAACTAGAAGCTAAAATATTCTTTTAAATGATTATATATATATATATCTCTCTCTCTCTCTCTTAAAGAGTTTCAAAACAATCCGAAACAGATACAATCCTTGCAGTACTAGCAATGCAGCCAGCAACATAAATTGACTTGCACGTACAAAGAAATTTAGTCAGTAAGGAAACTCTCAGCTCTGATTATTATTTAGTTGAGGCTTATCCAGGTCACCAGTCTCTTAATTATTTATACCTTGGGTTATAGTTGAAGCTTTGAATGAAAATATCTCAATAATGCATGTTCCTGTGTGTGGAATAGGATGGATATCATCATTAAAATATCAGCAGAAATCATGGGTTTCATGGATTAATAATGTAGATATGAAAGATTCGTATAAATGTAATGTATCATGATCTGATTGACCATAGGAGGTTAAGAGCACTAAATATACCATTGAGGCTTAAAAAAAGCAAAGCACCATAAATAAAGTCACATGGAGTCCATGCCTTTTGTTGTTTTTGATCAAAGGGTATTTGCCGTTGTACCAGCCATATATAGCATATATTAAATGAGACTTATGGTTTACCTCCTTTTTTTATTTTATTTTTCAAAGGGTATTGGTCATTTTTGAGGTAGTTTCTCGTCTTGTGATGCCTTCTGACAAAGGTCTAATGATAATTAAGGTAAAATAAGATTTAGTAAACGACAAATTAGACCTTTAATTATTGTATAAAGAGTTCTTAATTATTGTAACGAGTAACGGCTTTTATATATATATATATCAACCCTTTTCCTTTTGAAAGAGAAAACAGATATTAATGCAAATGAAAGAAAACATTGAAACTAGACCTATGGTTAGAACTTTAAATTAAATTTGTTATTATCCAAATTGATATGATAGTCAAAGAACTACGTTTCTTTGATATTAATGCATTTGATTCTATATTTATTGGAAACCCTTCAGTCAAATAATAACTTCGAGTAACACGTTGCAGAAAAATATTTCAATTGTTAGATATTATAATATTTTATATGAAATTAATTTAATTAGTTTCAAACATTGAGAATAGAATCTATTAAAAGATGATAGTGTAATACGTCCCTAAAAAGAGATTTTGATACGTATATACTATAGAAATTAAAACTCATCTAAATAATTCTTCAAATAAAAAAAAAGACCTGGGTTCTTGGCAAAAAAAAAAAATCCATTAATCACTTAAAAGTATTGATTTTTTTTTTTAACATGTCATGAATATTGCAATTGAACTTCAATCATTAATCTGCCAACCAACCAACCATGATCATTTTAGCAATAATTTATCTTGAAAACTCTCTATTACGTATACAATATTATAAAAATTTTGACTTTTTCCACAAATTTTTTTATAGAAAAAGGTGAAAAATATGTTGGAATTGAAATTTTCTTCAATGAAAATTTCATTGAAAATACTATCGATAATGCTATAGTAGTTGAAAAAAAAAAGAAAAATTAATCGATAAAATTTTAAACTATTCGATGGAAAAATTTGTTGAAAAAAATTTTAAATATAATAAAAATTAATCCATCGATAATTATAATAACAAATTCGTCAAAAAATACTAAAATTATTAATAAAAGTTTGTTGATAATGACTAAATTAAGCAATTTTGGCAGATGATGTTAATCGTGGAAAGCAATCTCGCAAAGTTAATTGCAACCAAAGTCAAGAAAAAAGGTAAAAGCTTTTCCAATATCTAAGAGCAAAGAGAGAATTCGTCGACCATCCCCACATTTGTTTATGGTTTATTTCTTTATTGTTCCTTAAAGAGTCCTCAACGCTATTCACTCAAGAGGGCAAAAAAAAAAAAAAACTAAAACCTTTTTGAAATTTCTCATCCCTTGTCTGAGTCTCACCGCCATGATTGTGTATGAAGAAAAACAAGTGGGATCCCCACTAAATGGTTAAAGAATGCCATTGTTGTTTCTCATCAAGATGTTTTTGACATGTAGGGACGCCATTTTGACCATTCAACTGAAGCTATCAATCTGTATATATTCACTTAATCAATGGCATTTCCTGTTACTGTGTGGTTTGGTCCCATCTACATGCACTACCTTTACTTTCTCAATTCTCAGTATTTTATTTTGCATTTCTTTTTCCTTTGTTTTTAAGTTAGTATGAGGATGAATTTTTGCATTTCTTTTAGTTATTAATGCATAATTTTTGTTACTTATTCTTGGTACAATCTTTTGTTATTCCTTATTAGGACCTTTTGTTATGTATATGTTATAACTTGTTGTTTCTCATAGTTATAACTTTTTTATACTCCCTGGTTACAATTTTTTGTTAGATTTCTTATTACGTGTTACAACTATTTGTTAATCCTTATTACATTTTTTTCTCACGTGTTACAATTATTTGTTAATCTTTATTATAACTTTTCGTTATCTTACGTTATAACTTCCTGTTAGTGTTAAATTAATTATATGTTTAGTATTCTAATCATAATGAAATTGTTAATTTGATATTAGAAAAAAAATTCATAATTAGGTATTTGATCTTTGTTTCTCTTAAGCTAATTGAATTTTTGATTGATTCTTTTAGTCAAATGAGCGATATGTAGGGATGTCAACGGGTACCCTATTATAAGGTACCAGTCGGTACCCCACCTTGTTACACCGGGTGAGAGTACTCTATAAGTGATTTCACTATCCGAATCAGGTTTGGGTAGGGTTCGGGTACCACCCATTGAGTACCCGTTACCTGAAACTGATTAATATTTATAAATATTTTATTATTATTTTAATAATTAAATTAAAATTTTACAATTTCTATAAACTTTACAAGCAATTTTTTTTATTAAAAACTAGCAAATATATGAAAAGTATGGTTACTCTAATTATTAATATAATGACATTAATATATTTAAATTAAAAAATTATTCGATTGTTAATTATGTTTAAATAATTTGAATATTATATCATATTATAAATGAATATAATTACTATTATATATGTACTTTTAATATACATATATTTACTTTTTATTTTGTATTAACATTACAAAAATTATGACTTATAAAATTATTAATTATAATATATATATCATTATTTATATAATCTTATANAATAGTTTTAGAACCTAAATGTTTTTTTTTTTAATTTCATGAAATTAAGAACAAATCCTTATAATTAATTAAATTAATTCATGAAACTATTATTATTAATTAACCTGTAATGTCTTTTAATATATATAGTTTATATATTGTGTTAATTTACAAGAAACATAATTACTATTTTATATATTAAAATATTTTTTATGTATGCGTGTGTGTATATATATATATATATGTACTTTAAATATAAATATATTTAATTTTTATTTTGTATTAACATTGCAAAAATTATAATTCATAAAATTATTAATTATAGTATATATATTTTTGTTTATAAAAACTTATAACATATAAATCTAAAGAGAAGTTATGAGATTAAAAAAGTTAATTGGGTAATTGGGTACTCATGAAGAAAATTTTAATAATTTTTTTATTTAATTGGGTTAGGGTAATTACAGGGTAGTAGGAATGTATTAGGGTTAGAGTTAGGGTAGTTAATTTTTAACAGGATTAGAGTTCGGGTACCTCGAAATTATAGGGTACCCGACCCGTTGACATCCTTAGCGATATGTCCAAAAACATCCAATCATAATATGTCATAAATTAAAAAATTAAAAAAACAAAAAAAAATTCAAAAGAAAACCATATAAAATAAAACGAAATAAAAAAAAAAGATGGAAGGGAAATAGCAAGAAAGGGAAGAGAGAGAAAGACTCATTCACATTCAATGTGAGATGTGATATCATAATCCTATCAATTCAAATTCTTGATATCCTTGTTAAAATCACACATTATAATCACAACCAAAGCTGTGATTTACTTGGCTCAAGACAGTTAAAGGGGACACTTAAAAGATCTCACCAATCCAATGTAGACACTAGATACCAATTATAACGATTCAAGTCCAAACACCACTAATCTAGTAACTTTTCAAACCTTAATCACGTGATTTTAAAAGATTTAAGCTTATATTGCTTTTAGTGATTGACTTAGATTTTTTATATAAATTTTAACAATCTCATCTACATCCATGTGAGATGTGGTATCACATCCTTTCCCTCTTTCTTATTTTCTTTTTTTCCCTTTCTCTTTCTTTCAATTTTTTATTTGTTTTTCAAATCCTTTTTAATTTTTTATTTAAAAAATTATCGATAATTTTTTTAAAAACAACGTAGCTTTTTGTAAACATATGATGTGATATCCAATCCTACATCATACATGAATGTGATTATTAACACTTATATAATAGTTTAAATTAACCATTATTAATAATAAAAGTCTAAGTTTCTTAAGTCCGCATGATTTAAGTTCAAAAAATTATTGAGCTAGTGGTGCTTAGACCCATATTGTTATATTAGCAGACGAGATCATAGTGCTGAATTGACAATTTCAACATCATATTACAGATCCTTTTTAAGTCATTTAGGATTAATCTTTCGAATTATTAACGTTTAAGTTAATTTAAATTCAGATCAATTTGAATTTGGATCATTTTATATTTAGGTTGAGTTGATTTCAGATAGATAAAGCGGATTAATCTTTCGAATCGTTAACATTTAGGTTAATTTAAGTTTAGATCAATTCAGATTTGGATCATTTCATATTTAGGTTCATTCACATTTAGATCAATTTGGATTCAAATTGATTCGAATAGGGATCAATGCAGAATTATGTTTAGATGAGTTTAAAGATCAAATCAAGTTGAGTCAATTTCATACAGATAAAACAGATTTTTAAAATTTAAATTAGTTTTTGACACGTCTATTTGGTAATTTCACTACTCTATGTATCTATGAAATTTGCTTGCCTAACTTTTGGTGAACTAGTTATAAAAAATATTACTACTTATTAATTAAAGAAAGCGAAAAGGCTGCTTGATTTTTGGAGCATTATGAAATACATTAATTGGGTTATGTGGTAAGAAAAGATGGCATTTAATAGTGCTAATCAAGAATTGTTTTTTTTTTTTGGATCAATTCTGAGACTGGAAGTGATGAATTTAATTAATTATATCTGTTTTTTTGGCGATACGAGTAAACAAGAAAAGTCTTTGCCAAAACAAGTTGTTGTCATTTGCAACCTGATCTGAACTAGTAACTAATACTAACCTGAAGAAATTATTAATATGCGTTCAAGGCTTATGCAGTCTCAACTGCTAAATTGGGAACAGTACTTCCGAAAACAACTAGCACCGCCACCGTGGATGGCTGACTAAAAGAGAAAAACTACATAATTAACAAAAGCAGACGACAGTCCACGTCTACTTAATTACGTAACAAGATAGATGATGTTGGCCATTCCCAAACGTCGACTGTCTACTTTTGGGGTGCCCACACGTCTCTATGTGATGGCCATACGTGTAATGCATAATGCATACGTAAATCATGCATCATAGTCTCCTCTTTCTCTTTCTCTTTCTTTCTTTCTAATTTTCTCTTTGTTTGTCACCTGTACTGAATTATGCATCATAGACTTGGTACATCCCTACGGACTGATATCATCTTCTTGCATTCATTGCAGTTATATATCAGTCACTCTTTTCAGATTGCATCGATTACCCTTAATTGGTCCATATATATACCTTTTGCACGCGTTGATATAAAATAACCCTATATGTCAGGCAGATGCGAAAACATGTTCATTTGGTTATTCATGCTATGATCAGAAGATGGTATAACTCTAGTTGATTTGTTTTGTAACTTGGAACTGTGAAGTAGAAAATTTTCAGGGTCTGGGAAGGAAAAAGAAGGGATAAGTACAATGTTAAGTAATTAGAGTTGGGGATGACTGATAACACGTTAACGACCGATAAAGAAAAAACGAGAGGTGATACAATGATTTATCATCGGAGTTTCTACCTTTATTGGGCCAGTGAACAGCTATTGAAAAGCTGAACTTGACAGCTCATTGACCGTGGTCCTTAGGCGGAGCCGTATCCATTTGATGCTCAAAGCTACATGAAATCTGAATTAGCTTTTGCAGCGGTTGGGCGAAAGCTAACCACAGAGAGAACAACGACTAATCAGTTTGTATATATACAAAAGTACAACAAAACTTCCAAAATGGTCCTAAACATTTTGGAACAATGAAAATAAAGATATTCTGATAGACATAAACAGCCATCAGAATGTAGACGTATTCATTTAATAGAAAAGAGATGAGAATGACATTACAAGCAATGTCTATTTATGGGGAAAATATCACATAACAGTGTCGTTTTTATGTAGTTTGTGGTGAAATTTGTGCTTCATTGGGGTCAAAATGTCAATATTGCTTGCAAGTGATGGCATGGCATCCTTGGCCAATCCATCAGGAGTGTCGTTATTGATTTCTCGTCCGCAACCTATCCTTGGTTGTTAATTTATTGTCCGATCCTATCCGAACCCATTGCATGTCTCCTGAGCTTGCATACAGTTCCGCTTTCATCGTAACTACAGTGATGGTTTGTACTTTAGAAGATGACCCTTTTGGTTCATTAGAAATTAAATGGGGGATAACTGATGACAATTTTGCCTCCGATTCAACATTTACAAAGAAAACTAGGACACGAGAGTAGAGATCATTTCAGCGTCCTATATTTCATCCATTGCAGGTAACATGGTTCCCTGATAAAAGCAACACCATTTTTCTTACAATAATAAAGAAAGAAGAATATTATGAAAGTGAAAATTGCTAGTTTCATTCGATTAATAAAAAAGGAAAAAGTAATATTCATAATCCATGAGCCTTAAAAGCATGTGGTGTTGGATTTCTCATACCAGTTCTACACTGATTTCATGTCGAAGTTCAAGCTATACTAAATCCACCAGAGGTTAGCTTAAATAATACTACAATGCCTAATCCCTCCTCATATGAACAGAGTTCAGAATATGCCTTGATCAAATGAAAAATCCAAGAGTATTTGTATAGTTCTAATAACGAAAAATACTTCAGAATTATAAACTCAGCTATTTGCCTTTCATTTGACTCTTACAACTCCTGCCATATCAACAGTGAAATACAATGTACCGCATCATGGAACTTGGAAGTAGATCCATCAGACAACTGCATTGTGAAGATACAGAGCATGATTCAATAGCTATATCCAGTACATTGCTCCTACTGCCCCAGAGAGGCATTAGCATAGAAACAAAGGTTTAAGAAGGGTTATTGAGTATTGTATAACACAGCCAGCACTCAATTTTGCATACCAAGTCCTCAAGTACTGGACTGCTTCCAATATCAACAAGATTGCTTATCTGTAAGCACCAGTTTTCCAATGGGTTCCCAGTCAATCTTCAATCAAGTAACAAGTTTGGATCTTCTTCATCTGAGTCAAATTCAACCTGGAAGCCAATTATAGCATAAATGGTAATTATTCAACAGTCATAGACTTTTATTCTTTCCTTCTTCTTCTTGATTTAAAATCATTTTATCAGCTTCAAAATTTGAAATCATAGCTAACAAGTGACAACACACAAACAATGAAGTAATTAGAAGCTCACATTTTCATCTTTGTACCATTTACCATGGCAGTCACGTTTCCAACCTGCAGATGTAAATTTAAGTTCTCTCTCTTGACGTTCCTGAAAATCCAATGGCTTCTGTAATGACTTGTCCAATGTTTCCTTTGTAGGGAAAGAGTGATTCTGACAAAAGTCAAGTGTCACATTTTTAACATCATTCTGCCTCAGCACCATGTCATGGTAATCATTTCTCAAATTGTGTTCAGGTGTTTTATCAGTAAGTGTCTCAGAAGCAGCCCTTTGTGCCATTTGAATCAATGGTTTGCTACCTAAATGAGCATTTTGCATGGTGGTACTAGAGTTAACAGAGGAAGTAGGAGGGTTTGACAAAGCTATCCTCTTGTTCATTTCATCTAGTCTCATATGTTCTTTTTCCTTCAGCTTGGACTCTGCAGCCCTATGACGTGATCCTTTGCAATGCATCTGCAAAATGTTTTTCAACAATCAAGAACTAGTTTTTGAGAAAAACCCTTTGAACCAACAAAAATCAAACAAGCGAGCTATATTACAAGCCACCAGGAAGCAAGGAAAATATTAAAACTGTCAACTACATATCGAACTACATAACTGAGCCTTTAAGATTGATCAGTTAGCTGCCTTGAGAACAACCTCCTCCACCAAAATCCCAAGGAAACACCAAAAAGCTATGAATTCTAAACTCCCAGTTCATTCAAGCAGGCGACTAATTCAATGCAGGAAGGAAAATGGAAAGATGGAAAATTGCCTTATCAAATGGCTACCCTACAATATAGGAAAGAAGGTGACATAGTTGTAACCATTAGATAAAAAAAATTTCCTTCCACCTAAGTTGCCTCAATTCAGAAGCTCTCAAGGGGTATTCTTTAAAAAAAAAAAAAAGAGAAAATGGGTTAACTATCGAATACATTTATATCCCAAATTCATGATAGTAGGCAACAAGATGCCTTCTAATCAGTTCACGGGAATACGCTACCCGAATAACCAAAATACCAACTTTTTTTTTTCTTGCTTTCCAATTATTGATTATAGACATGGGTTTTCAATAATCTGTTTTCTTTTTTTTCAGTAGAAACCGACATATAATTATGGAATAAAGAATGAAGCGAACTGAAGGAGAATTGAAAGGAAGAGAGTGAATAAAAGTGGTTCGTACAGAAAGCATGAGAGGTGAATCGAGGATGGGATTGTGAGGGCAGACAATACAGACGTATTTGCCCGTAGAGAGCTTCTTATAACATGACCCATCAACCCCTTCGATAACAACTTGATCTATTCTTCTCTTCCTGTATTGTGCTTCTCTTCCCCAGCTATCCCCTCCGAATACACTCATCTTCTCGTTCCTTCCACCCTTTCTCTTTTGTTTCCATACCGCTCTTCATTCTGGGTATATCAGCAAGAGAAGGACGATCCGCCCCATAGGCCTTAGTCAAGTCCTTTGGGCCTAAGTTCAGATCCCTTAGCCCTTTTTGTTTAAAAGAAATATTAAATCATGAACTTAATGCAAGAGATAAAATTCATATAGAATAAGACAAACACTGTAAAGCTGAGTTAAAACACTTAGACAAACTTGAATTTTCTCTTATTGAACGAAAATTATTAAGTTGTAGACTATAGTTGGAATGTATAGACTCCATTTTTAACTTAAAAAACTCACCCTACATATTACACAACACGAAAACTTAAAGAAAATCATCCCTAACAAAACACATTTGTCTCAAGCAAAGCTTTATTGTTTATTTCCAAGCTCAATTTATAATCTCTAGTAAAAAGTATAAAATAAATTTGACAAACAAAAATATCAATCCATATAATAATTCATATTCACGAACAAACTTTTATAAGCGTCACTGCATCTTTCCTACTGTGATCATCTCCATCGATCAATGATGACATAAATATTAAATTTTAGTTATTAATTTATTAATTTAAAAAAAATTATTTTACAACAAATATAACATTATATGGAGAGCAATTATAATAATCACAATAAGTGAAACAATTAACTATGTGAATAAAATTAGTGAAAGTAACTTGAAACAAATAATAAGATTCATAAGTTATTATTCTTTTGAGATGATTTGAAAAGTTTGATTTGATGATTCAAATATGAAGATAATTAAAAGACCTTCTTGTACTCAAGAACAAACAAGTCTCACCACATTATTGTAACGTTTGGGATGACACACCAAGCGGGAGAAGTGAGGTGGGGGCAGGGGTCAGTGACTGATGAGTGAGATTAATGGTGGTTCTTATTGCAATTGGTTCGGTGCATCTCCTGGGGCAGGTTTTAATTTCAGCATGTTGTGGACTTGACATTTGATTGCAGGCGGAGGGCCTGTTGATGTTCCTCTGGCTTCGGAGGTGGGGAGAGTTGCTAAAAGGGTTGTCTGAAGCTGGTGGAAAGGACAGAAATTAAAGCCCGTCTTTAAGTTGGTGGGAATTGTGCGTTTATTGTATAGGTTGATCCTATTTTTGTGATCCTTTTGCTTTTGACCTTCTAGGACTGGGGCTGTGAATACAGGGATATACTTTGGTAGAGGACTCAGTGTTGCTCAAATATGTAATTCTGAAGGTTATGCCATTTTTTGGAACTGCGCATAGATCTTAAAATTGCAGCTCTTTTCTGTATTTTTAATTGGAGTTTAACTAATGATTTTTTTTTAAATTAATGAATCATTATAACTTTAAAAAAAAAATTGTTATCGTTTGAGAGTTTTTGAGTAGAGGCACATTGACTTTCACTCTTAGCTTTGTTTCTTTAATGTTCTCTCTCAAATTCTCTGTTGCTTAACATTTCTCTCTCGTATTCTTAATCTTATTTTACCACTAATTCTCTACATCTTATTCATCACCATATAAATGTCACAACATAGACTGTATCAATATTTATTTCTGTTCTATCCGACACATCTTTTTATTTATTTACAATACAGGAAGCTCCATTGTTAGCAAGTAGACGTACGCTGTGTGGAAATGTGGTGTTGCTTGTCGGACCATAATTGAACATTGCAACAATAATGTCATTAATTAGAATAGAATATGTATATAAAAGGTTTTAACTGTTATAAAAAATAACTTAAAAGAACAAATAAAGATAATTGAAAGAACAATTAAAGAGAAGAAAGAAAGTATTTAGGGGGAGAAAAGATATCTTATTGAAGTGTATATATTTTACAAATGAAGTGAATGAGTCTATTTATAGGCTAACAACCCCTTGAATTATAGTTATAATCTAATTCTACTTAAGAGTTCAAATCATATTACATTTCTTGTATCTTACCTTTTATGCTGTTTAACTTGGTCTACACTTCTTGGGTCATAATATAATGGACATTCACATATTTATTCATAACACTCCCTCTTGAATGTCCATTATATTAAGAATATGCCTCGTTAAAACCTTACTGGGAAAAAAACCTCATGGGAAAAAATTCGAGTGAAGGAAAAAGAGTACATAATTCTTTTCAAGAATACACTTTTGAAATACTGTCTTATTAAAAACCTTATCAAGAAAAACCTAGTGAGAAAAACTTTGATGAAGGAAAAGAGTACAGTGCGTATTTTACTCCCTCTAATGATTGCATTATAAAGATCTTTAAAATGATGCATTTTAACTTTTCAAATGTTACAATAAGAAGTGCTTTGGTGAACAAATATGCTAGATTGTCACTTGATTGAATTTGTTAAACACAAATTTCACTCTTTTCTTGAAGGTCATGAATGAAGAAGAATTTAGCGAAATATGTTTTGTTCGATCGCTTTTAATGTATCCTTCCTTTAACTGTGTTATGCAAGCAGTATTATTCTCATATAACATTATTGGAATTTTTTTATTGGTTGACATGCCACACGTTTCTCAAATATGTTATGTTACAGATATTAACTAGACACATTTATAACTTGCTCAAGAGTTGCTAAAATTTCTGCATGGCTAGAAGAAGTAACAACTATAGTTTGCTTTATAAAATGCCATAAAATAGCCATACTTTTATATATGAACAAATAACCTATTTGGGATCGAGCTTTGTGTGGATCAGATGAATATTCTGCATCTGCATAACTAATTAAATTTTATTTTGATGCATTTGAATAACATAAGCTTATATCTATTGTTCCTCGGAGATATCGAAGTATATATTTAATTCCATTCAAATGTCTTCGAGTTAGAAAAGAATTATGTTTTGCTAATAAATTTACCACAATTGATATATCAAGTCATGTATTGCTAGCAAAATACATTAGTACTTCAATTGCAATAAGACACGGTACTTCGAGACCAAGAAATTATTCGTTATCCTCACGAGGTCAAAAAATTCTTTTTGCACATCTCATAACCTTACAACCATTGGTGAATTCAATGGATATGCTTTCTCCATATAAAATCGTTTTAGCACTTTTTACTATAAAATTATATTAATGGACAAATATTCTATTTGTCAAGTGTTTAATCTAAAGACTTAAACAAAACTTTGTTTTTTCAAGATCTTTCATCTCAAATTCTCTCTTTAAGTAATCAACGGCTTTTAATAACTCTTAAAGAGTTCCAATAATGTTCAAGCCATCAATAAAAACAATAATTATAATAAATTCATATCTAAACCCCTTTTATAAAATACATGGGCATATAGGATTATTACTAAAACCTTCTTTCAACAAATTTGCACTAAGGGGATTATACCACATGTGTCTGAATTGCTTTAATCCATATAAAAATTTATTTAATTTAATCGAGTAAATTTCTCAAGAGTTCAAATTTTATGCTTCAGGCAACTTAAATCTTTTAAGGATTTTCATATAGATATCGTTATCAAATGAGCCATATGAATAGGTTGTAGCTACACTCATTAAACACATTTTCATTTTCTCATTTATTGCTAGACTAGTTAATATAAAATTGTAATTGTGTCCACCACAGAGAATATCTCTTTTCATATTTAATACTAGATATTTGGGTAAAACATTGTGCGATAAGCCATGCTTTATATCTCATAATCTCATTTTTCTCATTTCGTATTCGCACAAATACTCATTTATATCTCATTAGTTTTATATCATTTGATGTACAGACTACAGGTCCAAAAACTTCACGTTTTGCAATTAAATTCAATTCCACTTTAATTATGTTTTTCCACATTGGCCAATCATTTATATGTTTACATTCTTCAATAAATATAAGTTCAAGATCCTCATTTTTCTTTCATAATAGTGAGCTCTATATTATATACAAAATATCGTCGATGTTTATATACCGGTTCCATCTTTTTCCATCATGACATAATTGATAGAGATCTCTTTATTTTCAATGATTTCAAGTACTTGAATTTCTTTTGAAATTTTTTATCAATTATGTCAAGGGTCTCTTCTAGAGTTTCTACTTCCTCTTTCTGAACATCTTAAATATTTTGCTCCTTTTCTTTTTCGAGGATTTATCTTTGGAACCGATTGATTTCCACGCTTCTGGTGTGCCTTGTCCTACGGGGATATCAATGCTAATAAGAGCATTTGCAGCTGGTATATAAGATTTAGTTATTCCCTTTAGGTCAGTAAATACGTCTGGCAACTGATTTACTATATTTTGTAAAATAATTATCTTTTGAACTTCAAGTTCATATTGTTTTGTGCGAGGATCAAAACTAGATAATGATAATTCACTCTAAGAAATTTCCTCTTTCAGTTGCTTATTTTCTCCCCTTAATGTTGAAAAAATTGTTTCATCAAAATAACAATTGACAAACTTTGTCATGAATAAATCTCCTATCGATAATTCTAAATATTTAATTACAAATGGAGATTTACATCTAACATATATTCCTAACCTCTTTTGAGGATACATCTTTGTGCATTGTGGTAAAGCAATTGAAACATATACCGCACATCCAAAAAATTCTTAGATGGGAAATAGTTGGTTTCTGTCCATAAACTAATTATATAGAGAGAATTTATAATAACTCGTTTGGTTTTATGCATATAAATGATGCTACATCCAAAATGGCATGTCCCCCCCCCCCCCCAAACAGACATTACAATCAGTTGGAAGTGTTTAATAAATAATTCTTTTAGACCATTTTGTGTATAAGTATAAGCAACAAGCTGTTCAATAATTATTCAAACTAATATGTAATATTAAAAGTTTGAGATATAGATCCACCAGCAATGTCAAGACAAATAATCTTGATTATATAACTAGGAAAATGTGCTTGCAAACGAATAGTTGCAAATGTCAAATTGTAAATTGATAATAAATACACATATGACCATCTAGTCGATGCATCGATTAAAACTGTAAAATATCTAAATGATTCACATGGTGGATATATGAATCCACATATAACCTTTAATATTATTCAAAAACGTAAGAAATTCAGTCCCAACTTTAGTTGGTAGTAACCTTATAATTTATTTGCCTTCAGAGCAAACAGCACATAAAATTCATTAGATTGAAAAATTTTATGGTTTTTCAATAAATGATAAATTTTCAATCATTTTTTACATCATTATTGATCCGAGATGATCCAATCAGTCATGCCAAACATTAAAATCATTAATAAACTTTTAGTTTACTATGAGTTTCAATTATTCTAATATTTGTATAGTTTAATTCTGAGGAGAAAGCGAGTAATTTTTTTTCAACACACACTTTCTATTTGAGATAATTGCAATATAGAGGTATTAAATGTTTTTTTCATTCGTTGTCTCAATATGATATCTATTCAAACAAATATCTTTAAAACTTAATAAACTTCTTTGAGACTTAATAGAAAATAACGCATCCTCTATTACTTTATTCCTCAAGGTAGTAAAATATTAGCTCATATGGAGCCTTAAATTAATCTTGTACTACCAGATATTGAATTGACATTATTTTTTTTTGTCAAGTAGGAAAAATATTTCTTGTTTTTAAATATAGTGTGTGTTATAGTAATATTTGCTAGACATATATTTACATTATTAATCTTAGATCCAACAAGATCAATATCTATATTTTCTTCAATAAAATAAAATATATACAATAAGAAACTTGCAAGTTAACATAAAAAAATTTTAAATATAGAATTAAAACACATAATAAGAATATATCATAATGAAAACAATTAGAGCATCTTCATAATATAATTATACTAAATATACCAATTACTATAAATATACCAATTACTATTAAGTTCATTCTCGGATATGTCTATTACCAATCAAATGATCAATTCTTTTTTCAGGACAAGAAAATTAATAATAGATATTTTTATTACCAATCATGTAATCAATTTCTCTTTTAGGGTTGACAAATATCTTGATGTGCTATATCAACTTGACCATGATTCAAATTATCACAAGATATTTTAATTTTCAGTGATACTTGAACAAATTTAAGATGTACAACAGGTACGTGATCAATGATCTTTCATACCACATCAATAACAATACGTTTTCTATATTCATTTTATTCTTTTCATTATTTATCCACTTCTGGTGGGTTACAAGTATTCATCCACTTTTTGATTGGTTATCCACTTCTAGTGGGTTAGTAGTTTAAGGTATCCATCTATTTTTTGTGTGTTGAAAGTATTCATCTATTTATGGTAGGTTATAAGTATACATCCACTTTTGGTGGGTGATCCACATATGATTGGTTATCCACTTTTGGTGGATTATACATTTTTTAGTAGGTTACGGCATTCATCCACTTTTGGTGATAAATTATTCATTCATTTCTGGTGGCAAAATTATCCTTAGATTCTGATAGTAAAATTATTATCAACTTCTGGTGGTAAAATTATAATTAGAATTAAAATAGTGATAGTATAAATTATTATAACGACCTCTTCCATATCCATGATCATAATTATTTAATAATGTGGCATTCACTTAAGGGAATGGATAAATTTATAATTTTTTTTATTAATACCTTATTTGCTACATTCACTTTAAAAAATGGACATTATGATTTTTCATTAATAGTTATACTTTCTAATCAAGGGACAGAATATAATATTTACTATATGATAGTAAAATTCATATTAAAGTTGATTTTTAGAGAATAAAAATATTAAAGAGATATCAAGTCACTTACTTGATTTATTACAACCAAAACAATTAAAGATCAACCATTGAAATTCTTTCAAAGCTTGGAGATGATGAAAACAAAATAATAGCAATAGTTACCTGATTTGCTAAACTATAAATCAAAACCAAATCGTTGAAATCTTTTTGAAACTTGAAGATGAAGAAAACAAAATAATTTCAAAACTTGAGAGATCAAAGAGGATCGTGCTGATAACATGTTATGAAAAATAACTTAAAAGAACAAATCAAGGGACATAATATAATATTTACTATATGATAGTAAAATTCATATTAAAGTTGATTTTTAGAGAATGAAAATATTAAAGAGATATCAAGTCACTTACTTGATTTATTACAACCAAAACAATTAAAGATCAACCATTGAAATTCTTTCAAAGCTTGGAGATGATGAAAACAAAATAATAGCAATAGTTACCTGATTTGCTAAACTATAAATCAAAACCAAATCGTTGAAATCTTTTTGAAACTTGAAGATGAAGAAAACAAAATAATTTCAAAACTTGAGAGATCAAAGAGGATCGTGCTGATAACATGTTATGAAAAATAACTTAAAAGAACAAATCAAGGGACATAATATAATATTTACTATATGATAGTAAAATTCATATTAAAGTTGATTTTTAGAGAATGAAAATATTAAAGAGATATCAAGTCACTTACTTGATTTATTACAACCAAAACAATTAAAGATCAACCATTGAAATTCTTTCAAAGCTTGGAGATGATGAAAACAAAATAATAGCAATAGTTACCTGATTTGCTAAACTATAAATCAAAACCAAATCGTTGAAATCTTTTTGAAACTTGAAGATGAAGAAAACAAAATAATTTCAAAACTTGAGAGATCAAAGAGGATCGTGCTGATAACATGTTATGAAAAATAACTTAAAAGAACAAATCAAGGGACATAATATAATATTTACTATATGATAGTAAAATTCATATTAAAGTTGATTTTTAGAGAATGAAAATATTAAAGAGATATCAAGTCACTTACTTGATTTATTACAACCAAAACAATTAAAGATCAACCATTGAAATTCTTTCAAAGCTTGGAGATGATGAAAACAAAATAATAGCAATAGTTACCTGATTTGCTAAACTATAAATCAAAACCAAATCGTTGAAATCTTTTTGAAACTTGAAGATGAAGAAAACAAAATAATTTCAAAACTTGAGAGATCAAAGAGGATCGTGCTGATAACATGTTATGAAAAATAACTTAAAAGAACAAATCAAGGGACATAATATAATATTTACTATATGATAGTAAAATTCATATTAAAGTTGATTTTTAGAGAATGAAAATATTAAAGAGATATCAAGTCACTTACTTGATTTATTACAACCAAAACAATTAAAGATCAACCATTGAAATTCTTTCAAAGCTTGGAGATGATGAAAACAAAATAATAGCAATAGTTACCTGATTTGCTAAACTATAAATCAAAACCAAATCGTTGAAATCTTTTTGAAACTTGAAGATGAAGAAAACAAAATAATTTCAAAACTTGAGAGATCAAAGAGGATCGTGCTGATAACATGTTATGAAAAATAACTTAAAAGAACAAATCAAGGGACATAATATAATATTTACTATATGATAGTAAAATTCATATTAAAGTTGATTTTTAGAGAATGAAAATATTAAAGAGATATCAAGTCACTTACTTGATTTATTACAACCAAAACAATTAAAGATCAACCATTGAAATTCTTTCAAAGCTTGGAGATGANTCTTTCTATGTGAGCCATTTGTCGAGCGTATGCTTTATTTTGTCAAGCTATCGATTAACTTTTCAGAAAACTTTTCACTTCAGAATGCTATAATGCTTTGCTCCTCGTTTCTTCTTATTATAACATTTTTATATTATCTTATTATTAAAATAATAAAATATTATTTGATGTGATATTTGTCTTTGAAATTAGAAAAGTTTTAAAATTTAATTATTTTTTTAATTATGTATAATTGAGGATAAATTTGTATAGCTAATTAAATTAATTCATAAAATTATAATTATTAATTAATTTATAATATCTTTTAATATATATACTTTATATATATATATATATATTAGATTCATTTATAAAGAATATAATTACCGTTATATATATATTGAAATATTTTTTATGTGTGCGTGTGTGTATATGTATATTTACTTTAAATATAAACATATTTACTTTCTATTTTATGTTAACATTACAAAAATTATAAATTATAAAATTATTAATTACAATATATATACTTTTTTTTATATAAACTTATAATATATATATCTGAAAGGAAGTTGTGAGATTAGAATAGTTTGAAACCAAGTTATGTTTTTTTAATTTCTTGTAATTAAAGATAAACCTATATAGTTAATTAAATAAATTAATGAAATTATGATTATTAATTGACTTGTAATATTTTTTAATATATGTACTTTATATACATTAGGTTCATTTATAAAAAATATAATTACTATTATATATATACTAAAATACTTTAGTATATATACACTTTAAATATAAACATATTTATTTTCTATTTTATGTTAATATTACAAAAGTTATAACTAATGAATTTATTAATTATGTTTGAGATATTTGTTTTTGATTATATAAATTTAAATTTTATTATTTGTGTGTTTTAATTAATTTAATTATTAATAAATTGTATGAAATATGTAAGAGAAATATTATTATATATGGATTTGGATTTGGATTTGGGTAATTAAGTACTCATGAATAGTATTTTAATAATTTTTTGTATAATCAAGTTTTTAAATGAGTTAAGGTAATTATAGGATAGTAACATGTATTAAAGTTAGGGTTAAGATAATACTTTTAAAAAATATTTAAATAATTAATAGAGTTCGAATAGTATATTTTTTATAAAATTTGAGTTTAAATATTTTAAAATTAACAAATATTCTGTCCGTTGACATCCTATGCGAGCGTGAAACAAACCCTTTGCATCTCCACTAAAAACATAAGAAAAGACGTGTTGGGTAATGGGTTGGTGGAGATTTTTTTTTTTGTTTTTATGAATAGCAGATTTCATTGAAAGAAGCAGAGTCACACAAATCAGTGAAGACTCCACATAGAGATACAAGAGCTGTACACAAAATTCAGGCTACACATCTCAAAATAAGGCAGCAAGCGAAGCCCCAAAACAGCAAAAGAGGAGCTGCATGCATGCCAGACACAGGAAAAAAAATGCACAAAACACAGTTATGCGTTGGTGGAGAATTAGTAAAATCTCTTTAATTAACCCGGAATGGATGAACTTTGTTAGCATAATAATAGTCATATTTAATTTCTGTTGAGTCTTTTTCTTCATGTGTTTTGTCCACCACAGTGTCGCCAGTTGACCCAAAACGGACTGTGAACCAGCCACCACTACAACATTCACATGGGTACGCGGACGAAATTGGTCATACGTTGATGTGATGTTACAATGACAGTTTAGCATTAGATCATGATCGATCTTTATCTTTTGAAACGTCAACGTTGTCAGTTGAAATCTGGTAATTTTATTTTGGGTAAACTTCAGTGCCACCCCTTGTGGTTTTATGTTTTCTCACTTAACACCCTATGGTTTTGTTTCTCCCCCTTAACATCTTGAGGTCTTATTCTGTTTTCACAATGGAGTAACGGTGTTAACTTAATTGGAAAATACACAAAAACCCTAATCTTTAATTTAAATTTTCAAGGGTTTGCCATTAAACTTATGAAAATTGAAAACTTGAACCATAAATTACAAAAAATCAATTTTCAAATTCATCTAAAGTTTTTCAGTTTATTAAAACCTCTTTGATGCAATCACAAAAAATCTCAAATTCAAACAAGCTTAAAGTTGCTCATCAATGACGCTAGCTAGCAATCAAGATTAAAATTTTGTGTAAACTCGGTTTTTTTGTGTTATATTTCACCAAAATCAACCAAAAAAATTTAATTAAATCATTTATGTCATATTTTAACTCCATCTATGCAATAATAGCTATTCATTTTTTTGTACAGATAATTAGATTAAAATTAGATATCAAAGTGGAAAAAATCAACATACAAATTCTCCAAATAATCCATTAACTTCACCCATCATAAAAATAGAAAAAGACAAGAAAAATTTAAAGAGAAAAGAGAAAACAAAGGAAAGTAGCTCCATAATCCTTTTTCACCTTGTTTCAAAATTAGGCCTAAAAATTACGTAAGAGAAAAAAATACAAGGAGAAAGCCACATGGTAGCATGTCAAAATCAAAGACAAAGGGCAGAGGGAGAAAGAGCATTGCAAACCAAAAGGTTTTGAGAAGAATAGAAAAGGAAAGAGAAAGCTTTACTAAAGAGAGAAAACTAAAGCAGTTGAGGAAAGGAAGAGGCGAAGTAGAAATAGTGGCATATCATCAAAAGAAAAATGGAGCCGAATGGGAAGAGATGACGCTAGTTGTTGGAGAAGATGAGGGGTTATGTTCTGGAAAAAAGAAAGAGAAAGAAACGCAGGTGAAAGAAGAGAAAAAAAATTGAAAATTGTCAATAAGAAACATTGGGTATAATTAGAACTTTAAATTAATTAATTTAAGCATGTGATGGAAATTTGAGAAATATATACTAACGCCTAATCCCATGATGGGAACAGAATAAGACCCCAGGGTGTTAAGTGGGAAACCATCAAACCACAAGTAGTGTTATTGAAGTTTAACCTTTTATTGGAGAAACAGGTTTTATAAGTACACAGTACCTAAGAAATGAGATACAAGAACACACTTTCTTTTGTGACAATTCATCAGAGGAGACCCTTTGATGTAAAGCCACCAAACGTTGCAAACAGCAGCAGCAGCAGCAGCAGCAGCAGTAGTAGTAATAGTAGTAGTAGTAAAGCTCACGCCCACCTGTTCTTAACTCTAACCATTAAGCCATGCTTCATATGAAGAATTATGCTGTGTTTTGGAGTCACGTTCTGACCTGCAATCACATGGACATTATAGTTGTGAATTATTGCCGCTGCCGTAGCCTTCATTATAATGAAAGCCAAGTTTTTCCCCAGACAGATCCTTGGTCCAGCATTGAAGGCTAAGAATTTGCTTGGCAGCTCACGTTTAATCTTTCCTTCCTCAGTGATCCACCTTTCGGGCTTGAATTCATTGCAATCCTTTCCCCATAACGATGCCATCCTTCCCATTGCATGTATGGCCATTACGACTCTTGTGTTTTTATCGACGAAATGGCCAGTTGGAAGAGTGTTCTTTTGAGTAGCTGTCCTAAATTCAAAAGGAACTGGCGGACATAACCTTAGTGTTTCATATAAAGCCGCGTGGAGATACGCCAGCTTATTCAACTCGTTTAAGGACGATGGTAGTTGACATTCCCCCACTTTTTGGGTTGACAAGTTTTTCTCCAATTCTTCTCTGATTTTAGTCTCAACCGTAGGGTTCTTGGAGAGGTGATAGAAGAACCAAGAGAGAACTGTACTGTTGGTGTCATCGGTGGCGAACATGATATGTATAAGGTTGTCCCTTATAAGGCTATCACGCGGTGTTGGTCCTGTCACCTCATTTCCTGTCAAGTAACACTTTAAAAAATTGAAATTCACTTCATCATCGTTCGATGCCATTGATTTGTTGGATTTTTCGCGTTGAAGCGATATATATTCTGCTAGGAGATCGTCCAGAGCTTTCCAAGCACGGCTTCGTCTCTTCTCTTTTCCAATCTGAAGCCAACTTAGCAGCTTCCACAGTTTGTCAGGCATGACATACCGATAAAACGCAGTCTCCCAAGCATCACTCATGGCATCGTGGAATCGGTTTTCAGGATATTCAAGGGACAGCAACTGAGGGTTACAGCCGGTAGCCATCATGCAAGCGATATCAAACGCATGCCTCGCTAACAAATCTTGCAAATCCACCACCAGGTCTCCTTTAGAAACATGCTCTAGTACTTTAATAAGCCCTTGCTCTATACGATCCGGAATGAGCTTTGCCATTGATTTGTGGAACTGTGGGTGGTTCAAGAAGGCATGGAAAATTTTCCTTTGTTTTTTCCATGCCTCACCATCGGAATTGAAAAGCGCTTCTCCGAAAATATCAAATTGCTTCATCCATTCGGATCCTTTCAGATATATTGAACTGTTTGTGCTCAGTACGTAACGCACATTCTCAGGATCACTTGTACCAAGGAAACTTGTATTGGTAAACCAGATTCCTTTGTACATAAAAGTGCCCTTGCTTTTTTCCAGGACTTCAGGAATTTTTTTATGTATCCGATGAAAGTGGAGAAGCATTGTGGGAAGCATGCCAATAAGTGGCCAGCTCCGGGGTAGACCATTGTTATCAAGGAAACGAAGTAGAAAACGAAGTAAAATGAGCGTGAAGGCAATGTATACAACATAGCCGGACACCGCCATCTTGGTTGGGTTTAGCGAGGCTAGAAGTTCCATAGACAGGCCACTTCTGAACCAGGGCTTATATTTATGGTTAGGCAAGGTGGGGTATGTATTACCTCTAATTGCATAAGATCTTTGTGAAATCGAGCCCACATGCAACGCAATTACTCTCTTCCCAATTTATCGCTTCAAATACCGAGAGGTTGTTGAGCATTTATAATCACGAATTGGTCAGTTGCCTATGCTCTAGATTACGGTGTCTCTTCAATGACAATGACGTTAACTTTTTTTTTTAATTGAGCGAAGGGATTCAAACTTTGATACAATAATTAATAAATCAAATACTCGAATGCTATAATAACTTTAATTATCAAAGCATATTATATATATAAACCATAAAACTCTATCTTTATTTATGATTTGTTGAAAAAAAAAAAGGAAACTAATTAAGATTAGAAATGGTCATTTATCAATTGCATTGAGTTTTGGATTGATTAAACTTGAAAATCTTCTTTAATTAAAATTTTAGTTTGTGTATAGTGGAATAGTTTTAAATTTCTTGTTTGTTCTCTTCTTATTTTATATTAGATTTTTATATTATAAAATGGGTCTCTAAGAAATAGCCTATTTAGAAGCTTTAGAGATGAACACTTTATAATTTTATCTTTTGCTCTAGATGGAGCTAGAATGGGTGTGAATAAGTGTTCTTATAAGGATATTGAGAGAAGATGTGTACAACATGTCTTTGGATTGATTTGAAAAACTATTAAAATATATTTTATTGCACTTTAATATTTCAATAGTAAAAGAACTGTTTTACTCCACAATATAAACGAAAGGCTGAATCACATAAATTCTTATTTTTTTATTTATTTGATTATTTTGGATCTTATATTTGTTATTGGTTGGACAATTTTCATAACAAATTATTGTGAGAAAAAAAAAGTTCAAAAGTTTGATAACCCTATAATAACTTAAATCTTTGGTTATTGTAAAAGTGGTTCTTGTGATAGAAGAGAAAGCGTTGCAAACAAATAAAAGGATGTGTCAGAAGCAGCAGAAAAGAAGATTGAAGCAGTTCTTGAAGTACTGAGTGTTGTAGCAGGTGAAAGACAATAAGAAGAGAATTAAGAAGTAGAAAAGAATTAAAGAGAGAATTTAGAGAGATAAGCTCCAAAGGATCATCTGTTAGCTCAGGGGAAATAGCTCCTTTAAATGAATTGTGATGTTTTATATATAGTGTTAAAAATAGTGATTACTCAAAAATAAGCTTTAATGTACCTTATGAATGATATTATTGTGAATATCTTTAATGTGAGTAACCGTTATTGTAATTAGTATAATAAGACTTGTTCTCAAGTAAAAAGTAATAGAGAAGAGGTATACGTGAAAAGGTATAAGAGAAGAAGCTATATATGAATAAATATAAGAGAAAAAGGTATATGTGAACAGGTATACAAAAATAAGGTAAGATAGTAAAACACTTGTACTTTAAGAAAAAATTACGAAAAATATCTCTTAACTATCTCCATATCTGAGCCACTAAACTAAACTCTCTAAAATATTTTAAGATGAAAGTAACTTATGAACTTTGCCACTGATTCTGAGTTGCTTTCACTGTCATTTGTGTGAAATGGTTGCTCTGTGCGAAGTAGCTGTTCTACTTGTATTAGTTATTTTATATGGAGTAGTGCTTTACTTATTTTAGTTATTCTACGTGAAATAGCGTTTTACTTGTTCTAATTGTTTTGCATGAAGTAGTATTTCATTTGTTTTAGTTGTTCTATATGAAGTAGTGCTTCACTCGTTTTGGTTATTCTCTATACAATATTATATTGTAAAATAATTTTTTAGAGAATATGTATTAATCAAAATTAAGTATCTACAGTTGTTAACCATCAAAGTTTTACATAATATCATTATTTAGCTTTATTATAGTCGAAGCTTACTACATTAAGTTCAAGATGCATTTATTAGTTAAAAGTTAAAGCTTAATTCGTTTTGATAATTACTAAGTATTTCTAATAATCAAGTAAAGAAAAAGTTAATCATAAAAACTTTATTAACCTTTTTCCATTGATTTGTTAGGCAACAGAACAATATTATCGCTAACATTAAAGTGTGAGATTTGAATTGTAACAATTACAATTTTAAGGATTAATAAATAATTACAATTACAATTTATTTTTTTTCTCTGTATATAAAAAGTGGATGGAAAGAAAAGATTTGAGGGCATAATTATTATAAAATGATCGATTCTGTTTGGTAACCAAAAAATAACTTGTTGGGAGAAATTTTTTTCTGTGTAAAATATTTTAGAGGAAAATGTAATATTTTTTATTATTTGGATAAACTGTTGGAAAACTTTTCTACTTGTTTGGATCATTATGTGAAAATTATTTTTCACCATCGTTGTTGGAGTTGAGTGTTAAAATGATAAATAAGAGTTGATTACAAAATAATGATGTCATTTGATTCTTACTAATTTCTGATCAAAATTAAGAATAAAAATGAAAATGAATAAAATAAATAATAATATTTTTCAAAGTATTTAATCACATATCTCTAATGAAAGTAAACCCTAAACACTATAAAAATATTAATGTTTATCAATTGTGTAAACCATCCCATTTTATATTTATTAATGTGTATTCATTAAGTGATGGTCATTGAAATATGTTTTATTATAATTATTAGTAAAATTGATTCAATTTATAAATAAAAATTTTAATTGCATTGAATGATTTCATTAAAAAATATTTTTTAATTTTTAATAGTATTGACTAATTTAAATATTAATATTTTAAGTCAAAAATTTTTAATTTTCTAATATTTTAAGTTAGATATTAATTTTTTATATTTTTTAATATATTAAGTTAAATATTAATACTCATCAAACCTATACTACTATGTTTAGTATAAAAGTATTTTTCTAATTTTTTGAAAAATGTCTTATGTCTCTCAATGATGTAAGACATTTTACATGGTCAATGCATATTTTTCTTATTGGGTCGTAAAATATTTTATATCTGGACAAAATTTTTCATCTTCTAAACAAGTATAAGTTTTGAAAATATTTATAGAAAAGTATTTTTCGTCAAAATAAACAAATCCTAATTTAAATAAGTTTTTTTTCATTTATCTGAAAATTAGATTTTGAGACTATAAGAAAAAAATTGTTAATTTATGTAATTTTTAATTAAAAATGGATAAATTTATATATTTTTTAATTTGAATTTTTAAAAAATAAAAAATTATTTCACTTTATAGATGCAAGTACAAAATTAAATCAAGTAAATTCTTATATATATATTTTTAGCAATTATCTTAACATTGTCAATCCTCTGCATTAAATAGCCGTGCAGGTGGGAGTTTGCCTTTAATTACCTATTTGGTACTTTTTAGGAACTGACCATAGCCAATTAATAAGCTAGTGGCAGGGCAAGGCATTTAACACCACCAAACCATCCCGTGTATGTGACAACTTCTCCAACTTTCTGCATGGAATTAAATAAATTGACTGGGAAAGGATGCGTCGAAGATTCGTCGGCCGGCACGCCAGCCTTGTTTTGGCCCAAGAAATAGCATTCATGTTTTTTTTTTTATAAAAAAAAAGTAAGCTTCTTTCATTAAATGATGAAAGAACGGAGTTGCTTGGGTAAATCTTTGGCTCTTATCATCTCTCTGAAACAAACCTAAAATTTTATTCAAGAATGTCTTATAAAGAACACATGCACTGCATCCTTATCTTATTTTCTGTAATCATAAGAAAATTAAAGAAAAATAAAACTAGCTGTTCGAACAGATTAAACAAGGATTATAATTGTTTATTAGTACATTAATTCTGTTAACGAAGTAAAATAGGACACTAGGAGATTAAGCAGTGCTGTATGGGATCTTCTTTATTTCTCGTCTTCCGTGGATTAGTTGTGCCAACGGAGTAGTGGTACCACCATGAACCTCATGCCGCCCGCCTTACAATGGACGCCATTACGTTCACCGCAAGCGAAGTAATGGGATCTCCACCTCTTAAGCACAAACTCGAACCCATCCCCGCCTCCTTGCGTTGGGCTTGCAATCATCTTTGCTCTATTCAAGTCGCAATTCAGGTAGCTCCAAAAGTCATGAAATAAGTAGACGCTGTGAGGGAATGTGTTGTTGCTTGGTGGGTCGTACTTGAACACTGCAATTAAATCACTGTCATCAATTTCGACATTTACAGAAAGTTTTTACTTTGTTTTGTTTTATTTTTTCTTCTTTGAAAATTAAAGAGCAGCTTTTCATCAAACTTGGGAGAATGAAAAGGTTCCCACCAGTAAGAGGGACATAAACGAATACATGAAGAACGGGTATTGGTCGATATGCCCTGAGGCAAAGTTTTTATTTTGTTGTCAGGGAAGAAAATGGAAAAGAAGGTTAACTCACCTAGAGTATCATTGAAGTAAAAGGGTGCATTCTGGAATGCCCATTCGGAGTAGTTGAAGCCGTAGTGCCAGTTCTCTGAACCACCTACAATGATTTTGTTGGGGCCTTCTGTTTGATTCAGGGTTTGATTATTATGGGAGCCCCAGCCCCAGCCCCAACCAGTGTAGTTAGAGCTATGGCCCCAGTCCTTACTGCCCATGCTCCCTCCCAACATGGAAGCAGCTATCAGAACTAGGATGAGTCCATGTGCATGTGTAAAACCCATGTTCACAGCCCAAGTAATTTCAAGACCAAATAGTGAAGAAAAAGATTGTACAACTCGATGCTGTTGGCATTGGCAGGGTAGAGGAAGAGGTTTATATACGGGTGAAAGCAAGTAGAAAATGGTGCTAATCTGCCAAATTGACCCTTTGTCTGAATTCGGGTAGGCGAGAAAGTTGAAATATGATGCAACATGGTTTTTCTATACGAGTATTACACGTTTTCTCTAAGTCGTCCACACTTGTTCAATGAGTGATATCCAAGCCTCCCATACACCACAGAATGAAATCAATTATGGTTTTTGGGGCCTTTTGGCACTTGAAGTTGAAAAAAATTGAAGACAAAATGGTACATAAAATCAGTATATCAATAAATAACTCTTTTTAATTTTACACAAACCTTAAGAGAAAACGTGGATTGGTAGGCAGTTAGTGAAAACGTAGCGTAATCATTGCTGGCTATTCTTTCTATTTCTCTTTTTTTTTTTTTTCTTATCATGTGCTTAAAAGTTTGGTTTGTCAGGAAGTGTTGGAGTCAAACGTACATACCATAACCATTTAGCCAAAAAAAACTAAGTCAAAAGGTGTATAGATTATGCCACTTAGAGAATTGATAGAAACATTAAACATGCATAGGCATACGTTTACATGATGTTATAATGACGGTTTAATCAATTAGCAAATGTTTAATCGTTTTGAGAAACTAATTAACAAAAAAAATCCCATATTCAGTTTCTTTTCTTCCTTTTTGAAGAAAGAAAATCACATATTCTTTGAATTATCTATATAATATTTTACCACATCAAAATTAAGAACTAATTAATATTCTGCTAATGTATATAATGATAAATAATTACTATTCTTTTGTATTGGTTAACCTGAAATTATATGAAATTATTGATGCATTATTGAAATTCATAAAGGAGCTTACCCTTGCTTCCTTTCATATCTATTGAAATTTGCCCTTAGATATTAATTTGTCTCCGCCTATCACATGATGAAAATCAAGAATTACAGCAATGAATTTAAAAAAAAAAAAATGGGGCAGTGACCTTCAACCAGCAATGACACCGGTGTTTGTTCATGAATCATGTTTGCTTTTTGCTTATATACTATTCAATAACAATCATGGCCAAGTCAATAATCTCCTGCAACATGACACAACTATATATGCCAAGTTTCCTATCGACAATTGAACTATGCTCATTGACAAAAGAGTGTCTTAATGCACATTCTTTTTTAGCAAATTCCGAAAGATTGACGAAGTCTGCAAGAGATTTTCGGAGAAGACTAATATCTTTGGACTTAGATTGGCGGCTTAATGCCTTTTGGGTGGGAACCAAGGTTGGTGAAGTTCAACGATATTTCTTGCCTCATGGAAACCGTGGACTCATGGTCTCAGTTCTTTAGGTTCGTCATTGTAAAAATAACAGAAAAATGGAAATAACCCAATTAAATAAGCATGGCTACGGACCTTTATATTGACTCTCATTCGTTTTTCATTCTGACTTACGACTTTCGTGCATATCACTAACTTTAAAGAGGTTTGAGGGGATTTGGTACATGAACTGAACATAAAATGGACTACTGAGCGATGAGGTTGATAATATACTGCAAATATTTGAGCGTATAACTCTGTTTTGGGGGAAGAAGGGTTTCCGTTTTCCAATGCAAAAAACCAATGGATAGAGGGAATTAGTAGATTCTTTGTTGAAACAAATTGTTTTTGAATGATTAATGTGGAATTGATACACATTAATGGGACGACCTTGGGCCTCAAGATTGTTGCAGGACTCGCATTTGAAACAGAAAAGAAGTCACAGATCCTGTAAGAGACCAATGCAGCAAAACTCAAAGATGGTGTTTAATACTTTATAATGCAATGTGATTATAGGTAATGTGATTGTAAATAATGTGATTGCAGAGAAAATAATATTACAGTATTTGATATACAAACAAAATAATAATTAAAATATAAAGAAGATAACATTGCAACGTTTGGTTTACAAATATTTTACTGAGAATATAATGTTAATTTTTAAAATTTTCCTTATTTATTAAAATATAAGTTTAATATACTTGTATTTTTAATTGTTAATTTTATATAATATCATTTTTAAATATATTTTTAATGTCATATATTTTATTTTTATTTTTATTATAATGTTATATATTTTATTTTCATTTTTGAATATAATTTTTTATATTATATAATTTATTAATTTCTTTTACCTATATTATATAAATTTTAATTTCTTATATTTTATTTTATTTTTATTTCTAATTCTTATATTATATATATTTTATTTTACTATTTTTATTTTAATTATAACATAACAAAATATTTTTAATAAAGTAATAAAGTTGAAGGATAAAAATGTCTTTAATAACATTGCAGAGTACAATGTAATATGATTGCATTACAATCTTACATTGCAGTTGTCTATTGCAAAATAAACACTGTAATGTAATTTAATTAGATACATTGTAGAAAATATGCTCTAACTTCTCTTATACTAAACATTACCAAAGCACTAAATAGCGAATCCATGAGTACGAAAATATTTTCTTCGGGTCAAGCAATTGCATTAAATTAAGAAATTACAAGCTTATATTGAAGAACATGGCTGGAGACTGAAAGCGAAGAATTAGTGCCTTGGCTAGCGAACCTCTTATTCATTGAACATCATTAATCTCAGCTTATTCTTCTTTCAGGCACGCTAAAACAGGGAAAAAGAAAAAAGGCTCAATACAATGTTGTGAACAAAAATGATGTGGAACACAGGCACTGCATCTTCCCCGGATTCTAAGCCTTGTGTCCGTCAGTAGTACCAACGGAGCAGCGGAACCACAGCGAATTTCATAAGGCCATCCTTGCAATGGAAGCCATTACGTTCACCACAAGCAAAGTAATAAGGTCTCCACCTCTTCAACACGAACTCAAACCCATTTCCACCTCCCTGAGTTGGGTTTGCAATCATCTTAGCTTTTCTTAAGTCACAGTTGAGGAAGCTGCGCAGGTTGGGGAGCAAGTAGACACTGTGAGGAAACGTGGTGTTGCTTGGTGGATCATATTTGAACACTGCCAAACGTATATAAAAAAATATTAATTTCCCAGCTCCATTTTGAAATAAAAAAACCAACAGAATCAAGAATGTTAAGATCTAACTTACCTAGAGTATCATTGAAGTAGAAGGGAGCGTTTTTGAGAGACCAATCGGTGTAGTTGACACCAAATTGCCAATTCTGTGATCCACCAACAATGATCTTCTTGGGGCCATTGGTATGATTGTGGGGATGATGGGAGCCCCAGGCGGAATGGTTAAAGCCATAGCCCCAGTCCTTGTTGGCCAAGCTTACTCCCAACATGGAAGCAGCAATCAGCACTAGAACAAGTCCTTGAGCAAATGTAAATCTACCCATTTGTCAGTAAAGTTTAAAGAGTGAAAGAAAGTACAACAGTTCAATGTTGTTGGTGGCAATGGGAGGATGACCAGACAGGCTTTTATAAGGGAGACAGAGTGAGAGAAAGTTGTTTTAAGTGCTAATATGCCCAAATGAACCTTTTTCAACATTGGTAGGCAAAAATGGGAAAAGTGATATCACAGGTTTATGTTGACATTTTCTTTAAGTCATTCACATTTCTTTGTGGTCACTTTTCCCATTCTTGATCCTTTTATTCTTTCTTCTTCTGATTTTTTCCATTGTTTATATGCTACTTGGATGACCAAAACAATGTGTCATAGTCAATTTGTTCCCAAAAAAACTTAGTGTCAAAGTTAACTGTAGATAGTGGGTAGTGGATATCTAATTAAAAGTCTAAGATATAAACATACCAAAGCAAAACAGTTCATTTGATGGATTAACAAGGGAATAGAAAATATGATCATACGCTTACATGATGTTACAATGACGAATAAATTGCAAACAAACAAAAAATATATAAATTGATTGTTAGATTTAACAACGTATTTGTATTCGGTTGCGCATGTAAAGTTTTAAATTAATGTGATATCCATATTATATCGGTCAAAAATACTATATTTTTAATTTACTTAATGATTGAAAATTTATTATATCAAATGAGTATTTAGACATTTTTAATGAACTTAAAATTTGAAAAGAATAGTCCATGTTACAAAATATAAAATTTAACGGTGAATTAACCAAATATAAACCGTATAAAAAATAATGAAAGAGTGTAAAACTAAGTGTAAATGGCTCCTCCTCTTTATATATATTATAGATAATGAATTAATTTCAAAAGGTTGAAATTAAGATTTTTTAATTCTTTAAATTGTTGAAATATATAATTTGAATATTTCTCCTCCAACTTAAATTAAAGAAACAAATAACAATTCACTAAATATATATTTAGAAATATTTTACTTATGTTCATTTGTAGTTAGATAATATACACAATGGATTAATTTTCAATGTTCAAGCAAATGAGAAGGGTATTAAATTTTTGAAATACAATTGGATGGAACTTATCAAAGCAATGTAGTATAATTGTAAAACGATAAATTACTCGTTTAATCTTATTCTCATATATTTGATTATTGAAATTGTCTATAAATTTACACAACATATAGCGAGATTATTCGCGCAGGGACAGCAAAGGACCAAAGGCTACACTAACTGATACAGATGAAGTACCATTTTCTCATTTCAAATGATTGGGATCAAACAGTATAATACTCTCAATCTTATGGTAGAACCAGTATTGTTTAAAATACCAGAGGACTTTGAAACAACTTCCAACTGTTTAATTATGGCTATATGCAAAGATTGAGGGCTAGCTACAGCTGATAAACTCCATCTATTCTTAATCCTAGCCCTTAAGCCATGTTTCATGTGGAGAATCACCCCATGTTTGAGGGTCACATTCTGCCCTTGATCAATCACTTGGACGTTGTAGTAATGAAATATGGTTGCAATTGTAGCTTTCATCATGATTAGAGCCAAATTCTTTCCTGGACAATTCCTTGGCCCTGCATTGAAGGAAAAGAATTTGCTTGGGGGCTCACGTCTAAGCTTTCCTTCTTTTGTGATCCATCTCTCTGGCTTGACTTCAAGGTAATCCTCTCCCCACAGCCAGGTCGTCCTTCCCATTGCATATGTGCAGATCAAAATTCTCGTGTTTTGATCGACGTGATGGCCGCTTGGAAGAGTGTCGGGCTGAGTAGGTTTTCTGATCTCGAAAGGAGCAGGTGGGTACAATCTTAGAGTTTCATATATAAAGCCGCATGGCGATACACCAACCTGTTCAACTTGTTCAAGGGCAACCGTAATCGCAGTTCTCGTACTTGTTCTGCTGACATGTTTCTCTCCTGCTCTTCTCTGATTTTATTTTCAACAATAGAATTTTTAGAAATGAGATAAAAGAACCAAGAAAGAGTTGCACTGGTAGTGTCGTCTGCGGCAAGCAAGAAAAATATGATATTGTTCCGTATGAGATTACTATTAGGAGTCGGCCCTATCACTTCATGTTCTGTTAAGTAACACTTCAAAAAATTGAAATCGTCTTCATTTTTACTTCATTCCGTTGCCTTCATTTTTTTTTCACGCTGCATCTATACATCTTCTGCACAAAGATTGTCGAGCTTTCCAAGCATAGCTTCGCTTTTTCTCTTTCCCAATCTGAAGCCAACTTTGCAGCTTCCATAGGGTATCAACTTTCTGAAACGTTGCCTTCCAAGAATCACTAGAGGCTTTAAAGAATCTATTTTCAGGGAATTCGGTCGACAGAAGTTGGGGGTTATAGCCGGTGGCCATAATGCTAGCAATATCGAATGCATGCCTCACGAGCAAGTCTTGCAAGTTCACCACTAGCGGCACGTTCTAGTACTTTAACAAGCCCTTGCTCAATACGGTCCGGAACGATCTTTGCAACAGATTGGTGGAATCGTGGGTGGTTCAAGAAAGCGTGGAATGATCTCCTATGCCCCTTCCACACCTCACCATCGGAATTGAAAAGCCCTTCTCCGAATATATCATAATACTTTCTCCATTCTGATCCTTTGGGATATATTGAATTTGGCTCACTGGTAGCCAGGAAGCCTGTGTCAGTAAACTAGATTCGTTTGTATGAGAAATTGCCATTGCTTCTTTCCAGGTCTTCAGAATTCGATCTCATGAATCCTATGGAAGCGGAGAAATAATGTTGGATACATCCCAACAAATGGATAATTGAGAGGGAGATCAATTTTATATAGGAAACGACAGAGAAAATAAAGAAAAATAATTGCCAGGATCAAGCATTCAAGATAGCCGGAGACTGCCATCATGTTCTTTTGCATGGCTAAAATGTTGCTTAGATAGTAATAGACCTTCAGTTGTGGGTTTGTGGCTATACCCCAAGTTACATTTAAACTAGCTTATTGTTTATATACAAACTAAAGAAGGGTAGCTTAGCAGCACCCTGCTTGCCGTACTCTAATCAAGTCCAAGTTCACCCGAGTTGTTCCCACATGTTAGATTGCGCATACTTGGATCATCTATTTCCGAACCAAAACTCCAAGGGGCTTTGGTTTTCCTGTAGACATTTACCTCTCTACCTACAAATTAATTAAGGAAAATATTCTTGACCCCATATACTTTTATCTAAGTATAGTTTTTTTTTTTTTAAAAAAAAGAAAACCATTTGTCAACAGGTGATGATTAAATTTAATAACACTATTTACTCATGTCGCATAAAATGCAAATTATTTATTTATTTATTTTATAGAGGTGCAGAGGACCTAAGTCCAAATTAATCTACCCGAGATCTTCCTCGTTTCCCAGACGTTCCAGGCCTCTCCGATTCCTCAATAATCTCCAAAATCTATACCTAAAATCTTAACTATCTTACCCAAAAAAAATGACAAGTTTTCGCATTTCAAGAGTGGTGAGATGGTGATTTTGGTGATTCTGGGACGATCTTGATTGAAAGTGAAGGAAATGGGAGTCCACGGCCTATTTGTAATGTAGAGAGGAGGGACTCGTGTGAACGCTATAATCCATACAGAAGGTAGAGGGTAAGCCAGCTATGGAATGGGCTAAGACTCGGCAAGCCCATAGTGCTACACTCACTGACACACAAATAATTGTCGGTACGAAGGTTTTGGAATTTCAGTACTCAATAACTTACTAATAAATGAGAAAATCACTATTTATACATCTCAAATGGATGGAATTGATTTAATTATACAGATATATATATATACACACACGAGTGCCACCATGTGAATCAGAGAGGTGCAGGGTCACAATACATAGTCTGAAAATAATAACATTTTAGAAGACGTAAAGCCAAGTAACACTTCGCATGGAGTACTACAGTTCAATTCCACCTGTTCTTAATCCTAACCATTAAGCCATTCTTCATTTGATAAAACGCACTGTTTTTTGGAGCAATGTTTTGGCATTCAGTCACATGCACCTTGTAGTTGTGGAGTACTGCTGTTGCTGTAGCCTTCATCAGGAAAAACGACAACTCTTTTCCTGGACAAATCCTTGGTCCTGCAAGGAAGGCGGAGAATTTACTGGGTGCCTCACGCTTAAGCTTTCCTTCCTCCGTGATCCACCTCTCTGGCTTGAATTCATGGCAATCTTCTCCCCATAAAAATTCCATCCTGCCCATTGCATGTATTCCTATTATGATTCTCATATTTCTATCGACACGATGCCCACTTGGAAGAATGTCTTGCTGAGCGCATGTCCTGAATTCGAAAGGAATAGGTGGACATAGCCTTAGCGTTTCGCAAAAAGCTGCATGGAGATATGTTAGCTTATTCAGCTCGTTGAAGCAAGATGGAATTTGCAATCCCCCTGCTTCTTTCATTGATAAGTTTTTCTTCACTTCTTCTCTTATTTTGTTTTCAGCCATGGGATTCTTGGCGAGGAGATAGAAGAACCAAGTCAGAACTAAACTGTAAGTGTCGTCACTGGCAAACAAAAAATGTATAACGTTGTCCCTTATAAGACTATCTCTGGGTGTTGGGCCTGTCACCTTATGTCCTGTCAAGTAACACTTCAAAAAATTGAAATTATCCCCTTCATCTGTGTTTGATGCCATTGCTTTGTTGGATTTTTCACGTTGAATTGATATATATTCTGCTAAAAGCTCATCGAAAGCCTTCCAAGCTTCACTTCGTCTCTTCTCTTTCCCTATCTGAAGCCAACTTTGCAGCTTCCATAGACTGTCAGGCATGACATATCTGTAAAAAGCTGCCTCCAGAGTATCACTCATGGCTTTGTGGAATCGGTTCTCTGGGAATTCAAGGGAGAGTACCCCAGGGTTACAGCCGGTAGCCATTATGCAACCAATATCAAATGCATATCTCACAAACAAATCTTGCAAGTTCACCACTAGCTCTCGTCTCGAAACATACTCTAGCACTTTAAGAAGCCCTTGCTCTATACGATCCTCAAGGATCTTTGCAAGTGATTGGTGGAATTGCTGGTGATTTAAGAAAGCATGAAAAACTTTCCTATGACGTTTCCATGCCTCACCATCGGAATTGAAAAGTGCTTCTCCAAATATATCAAATTGCTTCAACCACTCGGACCCCTTCAAATATGCTGAATTGTTTGTGCTCAAAATATAACGCACATTCTCAGGATCGCAGGTGGCCAAGACACTTGTGTTAGTAAACCAAACTCCTCTATACAGAAAGGTGCCATTGCTTCTTTTCAGGACTTCGGCAACTTTCTCATGAGCCCTGTGGAAGTTGAGAAGTAATGTTGGAGTCATCCCAACAAATGGCCAGTTTCGTGGGAGACCATTGTTATGTATGAAGCGATAGAGAAAACGAAGAATAACAATTGCCAAGATCATGCATCCAAGATAGCCAGACACTGCCATCACGTAAGACTCTTAAAAATGCTTAAAGGTTGCTTATGGCATATTCTCAATGAGCCCACTCTATATATATAGGTGCAGCCTTGCCCGTAATCAGTCACAATCAGAACAGCTTTGTTATCTATAAATGAGAAGTTTCCATCTACTTGCCAAGTTGCCATGATTGTAATGACCCAAATATGGAACACTACTTTTTTTATTATATGGTAGTTAAAGCTCTCCTCATCTCCTTCACGTACGGTCACGCTTCAGGCTTTTAGTGCTACGGTGCACGTTTTTAGGGCAAATAATAAAATAAAATAAAAAAATCTGCCACGGCTAGAGTCAAAGAGACAGACTGTCCATTCCTCCATTACAGTTACCATTTCCTCCAACCCCCCACCTTAAGGTTCCCTAATTACTTCCCCCCTAGCCCACCAATCGTCCAGTTAGAAACTTGAGCCCCATTCCTGCAATGTACTGTAAGACTGCAAATTAAGTCGTCGGCTTAATATTTTCCATAAATTTGAATGCATGAAATTGGTCCATCCCTCCCTTAATATCACATATGGTCCTCATCCAATTAATCGTCCAATTTGACGGTACCTTTCGAGCATGTTTATCCTCATCCCCATGCCTGTGCTATCAATAAACATTGGCTATTGTTCATCCAAGTCATACATATATGCCTGCCAATTCTAGTTCTAGTATACCTACAAATCATATATAAATGCCATGTGGTTGCGAAATTTATAAATTAATTGAATTTGGCCAAGTTGCACCTTACATTGATTGCTAAGATGAAAATTATGGTGAAAGGCTCCCCTAGCTAACAAGCTCAGCTCGCCCAATTTGTTCATACCCCAACTCATAGTCGCTCCATTTGGTGCTGGTATGGTATTAGAGGAAAATCATTCAACCAACTAGTCCAAATCAAAGAGGCCAAATTCTGTATATGAAGATTTTAAAGTTTGAAGGTGAGGGAACATATTGGAGATAAATGGTAATCTTGGGACAATCTTAGATAAACCAAGATAGGTTTTCCGATAAAAATCATAATTTAATTTGAATTAATCTATCTCTCCTATACATTAAAAAGTTGTACTATTATGCCCTTCCAATATTTAATTGATGCCAAACTTAATCCCAAATAAGATTTTATTCTACAAGAGGACATTTTAGAGGATATTGCACTATAGCGTTGTTGATTAATTAGGATTGTACATTTTCAAAAAGTGCTATTAAAAATATATTTAGTAATATTTTTTGTATTTTTTTCCAATATATTTGGAAATTTAACTGTATTATATAAATTCCTAACAATATTATAAATAAATTATAATTATAAAAATTGCATACACTAACAAAAATTGTACTTTTAATATTGTTAGTAAATGTGAAAAAAATACAATTAAAAAATGTAAATAACTGTACTTTTTAAAATTTCATTACATATATTGTCTAAAGTGCTGAGCAAAAAAATAGTATATATATATATATATATATATATATATATATATATATATATATATATATATATTGTCTAAAG
>NC_030851.1:4703518-4778679 GCF_000208745.1 Theobroma cacao | reverse complement strand
TATATATATATATAATATATATTCTATTTAATGCTTATCTTCTACTCTGCGCATTTGGTCAGCAATGGCTCCGTTTAAGTCAACATATGTAGGAAGCTCCATCTATAGCATGCAAGTTGGTTGCTTGGTGCATGGATCAGACGATGGATCAGACTTGGTGGACAGAGACCAATCATGTGTCAACATTTATTAAAGATTTAAAAGGTTATCTGATTTTCCTCCTTCCTCATTACTTGCATTATTTGGTGTAAAGTTGGGAATGGGCTATTGGGTGGAAAACATTGTGCTGGAATATTTATATAAGCGTACATAACCTATACTAAGATTTTTTTTTTTTAAAAAAAAAAAAAAACAATGAAGACAATGTTCCATCCAAATACTATTAATATAAATAGGAGTATATTGCTTTCTATGAAAAATATTTTCCCTAAGAAAGTCATATTATATCAATAAAAGAAAAAATATTGGAGCTTTAATCTTATTTTACATATGCATAAATAGTTGGGGTAACTTATTAGTCCTTAAAACATAAAAGCTAAGCAAAACACGAACAATAGTTTGCACTAAGTTCTGAACGCTTACCACAGTTCATCATTTCCATCTATTCTTAATTCTAACCATTAAGCCATGCTTCATGTGAAGGAAAGCACTATTTTTTGGCGTCACGTTCTGGCCTTCAATGACGTGAACATCATAGTTGTGGATTATAGGTGATGCTGTAGCCTTCATTAGGAAAAAGGACAACTCTTTTCCTGGACAAATTCTGGGTCCTGAAAGGAAAGCAAAGAATTTACTCGGCGGCTCACGTTTGAGCTTTCCTTCCACAGTGATCCACCTCTCGGGCTTGAATTCATGGCAGTCTTCTCCCCACAACGATGCCATCCTTCCCATCGCATGTACGGCTAATATAATTACCATTTGTGGATTGACCCGATGGCCGCTTGGAAGAATGTCTCGCCGAGTAGATGTTCTAAATTCGAAAGGATTAGGTGGGTATAGCCTCAATGTTTCACATAAAGCAGCTTGGAGATACGGTAGCTTATTCAACTCATCGAAGGACGTTGGTAGCTGCAATTCCCCTACTTTTTTCCATGACAAGTTTCTTTTCAGTTCCTCTCTTATTTTAGCTACAACCGTAGGATTCTTGGACAGGAGATAGAAGAACCACGTGAGAGTTGTACTGTAAGTGTCGTTAGCGGCAAACAAAAAATGTATAACATTGTCCCTGATAAGACTATCACTAGGTGTTGGTCCAGTCACCTTATGTCCTGTTAAGTAACAGTTTAAAAAATTGAAATTCTCTTCATCTCCACTCCATGTGATTGCTTTGTTGGATTTTTCACGTTGAATCGATATATGTTCTGCTAAAATATCGTCAAAATATTTCCAGGCATGGCTTCGTTTCTTCTCTAATCCAACCTGAAGCCAACTCTGCAGCTTCCACAAGCTGTCAGGCATGATACATCGGTAAAATGCTGCCTCCAAAACATCACTCATGGCTTTGTGGAATCGATTTTCTGGAAATTCAATGGAGAGAAATTGAGGGTTAGAACCGGTTGCCAGTATCCAACCAATATCAGATGCGTACCTTACAAGCAAATCTTGCAAGTCGACTACTAGCTCTTGTTTAGAAACATGCTCCAGTACTTTAATAAGCCCTTGCTCTAGACGCTGCCGGAGGACCCTTGCAAGTGATTGCAGAAATTGTGGATGATTCAAGAAAGCATGAAAAATTCTCCTTTGACGTTTCCACTCCTCACCATCGGAATTGAAAAGCGCTTCCCCGAATACATCAAACTGCTTCCTCCATTCGGACCCTTTTACATATGCTCTATAGTTTGTGTTCATTAGATAACGCACATTCTGAGGATCGGCTGTGGCCAAGAAACTTGAGTTAGTGAACCAGATTCCTCTATATAGGATGGTGCCATTGCTTTTAGTCACTATTTCGGAAACTTTGTCAACAATCCTATGGAAGTTGAGAAGGATTGTTGGGGTCATCCCAACAAATGGCCAGTTTCGGGGGAGGCCATTGCTATCTACGAAGCGATGGAGAAAACGAAGAAAAGGAATAGCCAAGATCAAGCATACAAGATAAACAAACACACCCATCACGATTCTGGAAGGATATAGTTTCAAAGTTGCCTAGAACAGATTCTCAATCAGGGCGCTTTATATGGTTGCAGTCGCCGTGCATTCTATAAGTAAGTCACCATGAAATTAGCATAGTATCACCTATAATGAAAAGTTTCCATCCACTTACCAACCTAGCCCACCATATCCAGCCTGTCTAGGTTCTAGTTCCCTTAGAAATGTAAGGTGCTATCTGCTTTGTCCCTCACCCATACGCTCCTCCAAAGAAAGAAAGAAAAGCAAATCCATTGTCCATTTACCCGACCTAGGCTCTATTTCCCTTAGAACTGCAAGGTGCTATATTTCCCTCACCTTATAACCCTCCATCAAAGAGAAAAAAAATGAAAAGCAAATTCATTCTCAACCTTAATTAAGAACTAATCCAATGTAATTTACATGCGCATATTTCCTAAGTCATATATATATATATATATATATATATATATATATATATATATATTAATTGAACTTAAAAAAGATAAAGTATTCTGTGTGTGATTATAGATACACCAAATTTAGATCAAAATTTAATTATCACTTTGTTGGGTTAATTACATTTATCTTTTGTTACTTTACTTGGTTAATTAGGTTGGTTTAATTTTTGGGTTATCATATACGTGGAAACTGGTCCATCGCATATCCTTGTTTAATTAATGGAAAAAAGTATCTCATAAAATAGCATTAATTTTTGGGTTAGCATTGAAAGACTATACTTAAGAGCATCTCAATAACTTCAAAGGTTTAAAATTAAATATTTAAATGAGACAATTTTTATCGACAATAAGAAAAAAATTATTAAAATTTTATTTTCTAATTTTTTGAGATATAAAATTTCTAATTAAACTTTTATTTTATAAATTGAAAAAAATGATTGATTTTATATATAAGATAAAAATAGTTATTTGTGATCATTAAATATATATTACCGTAATTGATTAGAAATAGAGAAAATAATTGAAAATTAATAGCATTGTGAGATTGACAAATGAGAAAAATTTATTAAATACATAATTAGAAAAATGAAAGAATATATAATTTTATTAAATATCTTGATTTTTACTTATTTTTAATAAAAAATAATATAAATAGTTGAAAATTAAAGACGACATGCGAGATGAGAGAAAATAAATATTTATTAGACATTGAATTTAAAAAGTGAGAGAATATATAGATATTTTATTAATTATTTTAATTTTTATATATTTTTAATATAATTAACTATATTATTATAAAATTATAAAATTTATAAAAAAAATTTTGAAACTTTAAGTTAGAGTTTTGATGACTTTATTGCAGAACTTCAATCAAGTTCTCTCCAAAATGAAAAATTTGGTGAAACTTGAAAAGAATTGATTCCTAAGCGTTACATGCATGGTAAGAATACACGTCGTCTCCAAAAAACACTTCAACAATTGATAAAATAAAAATGAATGTTAATTCGTTGCTGATGGAACAGTATTGGAGGGTAATTTCTCAACCAACCGAAAAAGGACTAGAAAGAGTGAAGGGCAATCAATCAAGATCAGTTGCCATTAGTTGTATCTACATTTATTAATTGGAGTTAGGTTGTTTGGTAAAAGTCATCATTAAATTTAAGGGTTTAGGTGGGGTTGAAGTTTAATTGTCATGGTCCTAGCGTGGAATAATTTTACATAGAAGAGATAT
Source organism: Theobroma cacao (assembly GCF_000208745.1). Classification (NCBI taxonomy): domain Eukaryota; kingdom Viridiplantae; phylum Streptophyta; class Magnoliopsida; order Malvales; family Malvaceae; genus Theobroma; species Theobroma cacao. The sequence continues at coordinate 4,774,881 of NC_030851.1, read as the reverse complement.
GCTTCCAATAAATAAAATCATAATTAAAAATAAAAAATTAAAATATAATTAATAAAAATACTATAATTTAAAATAAAATTTTAAATTTCACGTCAATTATATATTAAATTCATATTAAGCATTCAAGAGTTTACACCATCATCTACTGTGCAGTCATTTCCACTGCATTAACTCCCGTGAATCCCACTGACCAGTGCAGTGGGAGATGCAATGTCCTCTCTCTTAGTTGGTCGTGGCCAACCGTCGGCATTGAAGCTGTAAAGGCTGAGTAACACTACTAGAAAAAGGTCATCTGGGGGTGAGAGGAAGAGATCTCAGAATGATACAAATTGACGAAATTGACCTTTTTCCTCCTATACTATATTACTTAAACTTGAAATTTGAATCTTGCTATGGCCTGTCCAGATAGAGGTGATTATGGGTGGAATTAATAAAAATAGTCTTAACCGGGTGGAGTTCCGTGACAAGAGCTTGTGACCACAGTGAGGGTATTAAGATGGTCGAAATATAACATTAACTAGTTCCTATAAACACCAAATTAGAAGAATCCTATTAAGCAATTTATTGTTAATTAAAATGAAAAAGAAAAGACAAAAATGAAAAAAACCAAAAGGTTTAGTAATTGTCTAAGAAACTGTTGCTACACGAAATTTGACGCGGAAACTCGCGAATATACATGTAGAGGTACCCATGGTTTTCTAACGTTTTAACACTCCTTCCATACGTTTGCAACCGCGAATATCACAAGTGTTTTTCCGACGAGGTGAGGCGATGGAAAAAACCTTGAGCGATACATTTTGAAGCGAAAGAGAAAGAGAGAGGGGAAATGGAAACGGATAAGGGAGAAAGAAAGGTGGAGGAATCTAGAGAGAGAAAGAGATTGAGCGAAACCCCTCCCGACGATGACTGCTGCCCAATTTGTTTTGGCTCCTTCACTGTTCCTTGTCGATCCAACTGCGGTCATTGGTATTGTGGTAATTCTTCTAAATTTTTCTTCTTCTTCTTCCTTTTTCCTCAATCTATTTGGTTGGTACAGTCTGAGTTTGGTTTTGTTTGGTTGGTGAGATAAATTCAAAATGGAAAAGAAAGGGAAAGAAATAGGGTTTTTCTCTTCAAACTAGATATTGAACGTTGAATTTTAGGTTTAGGTTTAGGTTTTCCTTTTACCAGAATATTTATCAAATTACTTAAAATTTTCGCTTGGTTCATTCAAGATATCGTCCGGAAACTATTTTCAACTAGTCTAGTCTGTTTTACATTTTCTGGTTTATCTATGGTGCTCCTTATGTGCAAGGATTTATTGATTTTCTCGGCTTAAATAAGTAGGTACATTGCTTGAAGAAAAGAATTTGTGTAACTAGGAAAGAAGTCTGTTTTGCCTCATTGCTTTATTCTGTTTATTACTTTACAGTGAGATTAATAAAAATCAGGAGGCTTTGTTTATGGGACCTTTTTGGGGTTTACATCTCTTTCGTTCTTTCTTTCAATTTACAAGCATTTTGAACAGGATTTGTTTTTTTTTATTTTTTGCTCTTTATTTGCTGGTAACTTAGTGAGATTGTTTTTAACTCATGTAAACAGGAATAGATATTAGAACTTTACCTGGACTTGTGATCCTTGAGTGGCGAACGCTCAACTATTAGTATAAAGGAGGTTGTTGAGTGCTTTTAATCTTTATCCCTCGTTAGAGGAGGAAGGGTGGTGTTGTTGTGTGGGGCTTGGCGTTTGAGCTGTTTGCTATTTGCAAGTTCCTATCCATTTACTGTTTGTCTTTTGCCGTCATTTCTCCAGCAGAAGCTCTTTTATTTACTGTAATTATTGCTATAGGAGTTATGTTCCATTGTTGTGTAGCCAATGCCTTGACCCATACACCACCTCCCCTAACAACTTGCTTTTGAAGGAAAGGATTGAGTTTCGGTGTTTGTGAATGCTCATTTGGGAACAGATTTACATGTTTGACCTGCAATCATCTGTCCTCAAGATGGTTCTTGTTTCCCCTCTTCCTCTTTTCGGTTTTGGCAGGCAGTTGCATTTTGCAATTCTGGAACTATTCCTCAACATCTAAGCCATGCAAGTGCCCCATGTGCACTTGCAAGATTGTTAATTTGTTGCCAGAGGCATCATTACAACAGCAACAGGACCAGGAAGTTATGGAGGTACTTAAAAGTATACAGAGGTATAACCTTCTCTTTGTTGGAGGTGCTCGTGGTCTTGCTCAGGTACATGTGCTAATGTAGCCTTTTCTAGACTCTGTTAAACATATATGCGAAGTGGATTTTGTTGTTTCTTTCTCTATTTCTTTTGACACATATAACTTTTAACTGTAATGGCTTTAATTTCAGTGATCCTTTTAAGAATACTGACTATGCTGTAGATGTTCATATATGTTACTATATCATAAACGGCTCTGTCATTGTACATTTGCATAAGAGGTGAATTAGAGAAGAGTTCTATTTTTTGGTGTTCATCCTAACAATCCTCATGCTTGCTTCTTGATTATTGTTTCATATATTTTGCCAGTGTAACATATCAATCTTTTGTTCTGTTGTGAGCAGGCATGTGAACATTTTCTTCCTTCTTTTCTTAACAGAAAGTGCGTGAGTTACCATTCTTCATCAAGAGAATGTTCCAGGCATTGATGGATCCTGACACAAATGATTCATATCTTGCTGAAATGCGCCTTTTTGCAGTTAAGTTCATTCAATATATACACTGTGAAGTATATAAATATGTGTGTGTGCAAACTAGTACTGATTTATATAAACATAGGATACATATATAGCATTTTATACAATTAAAGGAAAAAGAGGAAAAAAAAAGGAACTGAGAGAAGGCTGGATATGTTGATATGTTCAAATGAATAAGTTGTTCTTTTTCCAGTATCTGGAAAACAAGATATGTGATGACTTCCTTCTATTGTTTCTGTCGCTTCATGACTGTTTAGTAGTTACCTCTGTTGAAGTCTTACCATCTTTCATGTGTTCCAGATGGTGCTAAGTATCCTCTACAGAGCTACACCATTTGACTTCATTCCAACAGGTAAGTTTTTTGCTTGAGAAATACTTTCATTTTGAGTGTCAGTAGGATGATTATTGTAATATTGGTACATGTGGTGGATTTTCTTGATCATTTTGGTGTTGGAGAGCTAGCTAGTGCACTGTAAGATGTATGCTAGTCAAATGGATAAATCAGTTTTTTCTGCATCGCAGGGGGCCTGGGAATTGGAAGAGTGTTTGATTTTTCTGCTATTACTCTGGTACTCATCCTGCGTCTGGTGGGCATCTATCGCAGAAGACGGCTTATGCAGCGGGTGAGGCACCTAGCAGCCATGGAACTTTTACAGGAATAAACTTCTACGATTTTTAATGCACGCTATGTGTTTTTCTATTCCTGATGACTGAAAATGGCTGTAAATTGTCCAAATATGTGTGAAGGAAGTTAAATTAGGCTGTACATTTCTGTAGATTTAATCAAAAATAGAGCAAGATGCTTTGGAGGAGTGGGTGATTGATTTGAATATATGGGGCAGTAGGTGTTTTGCGTGTCTATCAGCTACTTTTATGTACATAGAAGTGTTGCAACTCTCTGCATGGGTTGCTTTTTACTGACTTGTCCGTCCCTTTGTTCACTTCTAATATATTTGTATCTTAAAGTTATAATATGATAATCCAAAGAAACGAAAATGCTGGTGATTCATGTTAACTTGTAGCAAAACAGTGTATTTCTTTGATTTGATAACTGTAATATCTATTCAAATAGCAACGTCTCATATTAAGATAAAATAATTATGTATTTTAATGTATACAATAATCAAAGAAATTAAAATTAAATATAAATATATATTCTTACTTTGAAGGCATAAAAATTACTAACAATGGACCGAGTGTACACTGTGCAGCGCTTTTTCTTTTGGGCTTGTTGGAGCCCGAATTAACTCGAATTTCGGTTGTTATCCGTGGCCTAAGCACCAAAATAAAATTCCCATAAAAGCCCCGCGAAAATTTAAAATCCCTCACCTCGGCTGATGATAGCATTCCACATTCAAAAATACCAACAGATCTTTCTCTCAGATTCTCTTTTCCGTTGTCAGCTCCCAGTCCATCATCCCTCCGATCCCAAGTCTGGAGATAGGAGAAAAGATGGGTCCAGTGAAGAACGTTCGTGCAATCTCGCAAGAGGCCTTCGATGAGTTAGTGAAAGAGAACATGGATGATCTCGGAATGGACCCCACCGAAGCCTTGGAAGACGCCATCCAAACCCTCTCCCTCCAAGGCGTCGATCTCTCCGGTAGTCATTTTCGGCGCCATTCTTGTCTTTGGTTTCATTCTTTTCTCTAGAGTTCCCAATTTTTAACCAGTTTTGTCTAATTGATTGTAACAGGGATCGTGAAGTGTGTTCCAGGGGAAGGTGGCGTCAAGGACCACCCAGCGATGCAATGCTTGGATAAACTGAACCAACTAAACGCCGGCTCAAAAGATCAATTCACAGCCCAAGATTTAGTTCCAATCTCAGGTTTACTTAATAACCTAAGCGAATTATGTAGTGATAAAGTAGAATCGGGAAATGCAGCAATCGTAACTAAAAATGGCGGTGTCGAACTGGTTTGTTCAATCTGTTCTAAGATTCCAACTGAATCGCAACAGACTCTCGTTTCTTGTTTGAAGACCATGGCATCGTTGCTAACTGGTATAAAACAATTTAACCATTCCTCTTTTATGTTTAAGGTTTGATAATAGTTTGTGTGTTGAAATTATTTGTTTTATATTCTTCTTGTTATTTCTAGATGTTCAAAGTACAGAGGCTTTTCGGGTGAGTGGAGGACCGGTGATTGTGGTTCATATTCTTAATACCGATGGAATTCAAGATTTAGACATCTTGAATTCTGGCTTTGCTATTGTTGCTGCTGCTGCGACTGGTAATGAAGTTGTTAAAGAATCGTTTATGGAGTTAGGAGTTGATAAGTTGATTCTACAAGTTTTGAGTGGACAAACTAAAGGCAGTGTTCAAAGTTTATATGATGCTATACGTGTTCTGTTGACGTCTGATGATAATCGTGTTGTTGCTTCTCAAGTAAGTGGAAAATGCCTGTAATAAATCTATTAAGTAGTAATGTACTACTATCATTGTTCCTCAAAATGGTTCTGATGTGTTTGGTCCCATCAGGTTTATGGTTATGCACGAAGATTTGCGAAAATTGGAATTGCAAGAGCTCTTGTGGAGTCACTTCATGGAGGGCTTAGTTCAACTAGTCTTGTTTCGGCAAGCATAGCATTAAAGGCCGTTGCTGTGAATGTAAGTTTATTAAAATTGTTTGACATATCAGAGACTACTTGATATCAGTTAATTATAAATTCTTATGGCTTTTAATTTGGAGAGTGTAGAAGAATTTTCAGATTGAAGTTATCCAATAGTTTCATTGCACAGAGGCTTAAGACACTAATCAGATATGTGTGACAAACATGGGATTTGAATTCACTGTAACGTTTTTTGTTTCCTGCAGGATGAAATATGTAAGTCCATTGCTGATGCTGGTGGTATTGATGCACTTCTAAAGTGTGTTGATGATAGTGGTGAACAAGGCAACAAAACCGTAGCTAGAACCTGCTGTTCATTGCTATCCAAGGTACAGATCTAAAAACTTCTGATGAAAGTCGTTTTCGTTATTATAATCTGCAGCTTAAAGTTAAGGATTTTCATTTTCTCTTTCCTTTACTTTTTACCTTTCATGGCATGAAACTTTTGTGCTACAAGTTTATGTTTACACTTGTCTTTGTGTTTTGTCATCTGAGAATGTAGAAAGGTCTTTTTAAAGAGCTGTAGAATGTTACATTCCCAAATGGATTTTTGATTATGGGCTTATGTGACTTTGAATAGTGTGCATTCATTAGATACTCTTGTAAAAACTCTAAAATGTAAACTATATGAATAATTTGAACTTAAAGCATTAATGCATTTTTTTTTTCTTTGGCTAGCTAGCAGGAAGTGACTCAAATAAGAGCACTATAGTTGAGAAAGGAGGTATGGACAGGCTGATCAAACTGTCAGCAAGATTCTCTGATGACCCATCTGTGCTGCAAGAGGTAAGGGACCAGCAATTCTTGTACCACTAAAATGCTTAATTATCAGGTTCACAAATCATTTTAATGTTCTGCTCAAGTAGAATTCACAATCCATGAGTATTGGTATAACATGATAGTTTCACTGTCATCCTGCTAATCTTATGGTGTTAGGAACTCTAGTCTTCACAGATAGCGGTTATGTGTTGGCAAACAGCTAGCTCCTTAGAATTCTCCCACAAATATAATGGTTGGAAAAGTCGTGTCCATTATGATATGATGTATGCAAGTATAATTGGATAGAGTGGGGATCATGATGAATCATTTTTATCATAATGTTTAGGTCATGTCCATTATTTCTGTACTCTGCTTGAGATCACCAGACAATGCAACTCATGCCATTGAAGCCGGAGCAGCAGAACTTGCTATTCAAACCATGCAGAAGTTTCCTGCTGCTCAGCAGATGCAGCGAAGTTCCTGTCTTATGATTCGAAATCTTGTTGTGAGGAACCCAGAGAACAGGCAAGTTTTATGAATATATGCAGAGTTCTGTACAGATTCTATTGCAGCAGTGTGTTTTAGTTGTATTAGAATATGCACTTTAGTGAAAAGTTGATTTATGGGAAACCAACGCTCTCTTGTGCAGAATCCTTCTTCTGAATAATGGTATTGACAAGTTTATCAGGAAGGCAAAGGAAAATCATGAAAGCTGCAAGGATGCTGCTACTGATGCTCTAAGGGATTTGGGGCTCGATAACTATAACTCATAGTTAATGCCTAGAAGTGCTATAATGGGTTTATTGATTTTGGAACTCAACTTTTCTGGCTCAATTTTGTTTCTGATTTTGATTTTGTGGTGAGGTTGGCCATGTCATATCATCAGTTCAAGGGAGTTACGGTTTTGTAAGGTTGGCCATGTATTGAATGAGGTTAACTTGCTATAATTTTGGAGGCATCCGTTTGTTACAATTACGACTTAACGTGGAAAAAGTTATCACAATGGGCGTCATTATTAAGGGAAGTTTGGGGTTTCAGAAAAGAACGTGCAAGGTTATACTGAGATACTGGATGCTATCTTTTGGTATAAGATCAGCGCCATGTAAAACACTCTGGGAGGCAAACTTTGCAAAACTTTTAGCTTACAGTTTGGCATTGGACTTGAGATTGTAAGGTGTGTTACCTGTATCCACCACCAACCCACAGACAACGGCTGATCCTTTCGTAGATTGAATGAATAGTATTACTACTATTAAGAAACAGATAACCAAAATTATGGGCCAAGAAACGCTGGTAAAATTTTCATGAGAATACCTCACCAAAAGAGTTTGTCAAAGACAAAATTGTACATTTTATACCAATTCTGTACGGAACACAGATTGTCTGGACTAAAATTTCATTAAGGAATTGATCAGTCTTAGTCTAAATTTCCTACATCCTAATTAACTAGTATGAAACTCTCATTAGAAATGAGAATTGGTTCAAGCCTCAGATTTGTACAGTTTAATTTGCTGGAATGCTTCCTCTGCTTCCACTGAAACCTGAAAAACATAAAACTATAGCTCCATTATCCTGAACTAACACAATAGTCAGTCCCCAATTTCCATTAGCATGCAAGTGCTCATTAGCAGTTACAGAAAAGTAGTATCAAACAATGCAGAGGCTGAACATCCCTACCTAGTATTTTGTCCAAATGGTAAGAGATCCTAATCAAGAAAGCCTGAACTAGATGACACTATCTCACTGAACAATTGAAGCTCTTAACCATCATGGTTATCAGCACCTGCATTGTACATTCCCCAGTTAACAACAATATCCATCTCAAGAAATAAAAGAATAAAAGCACGACGTACCAGTTGAGTGCAGTTGGAACATCTTACGATATCGTCTTCTCTCCTCATTGCGCCTATCATTGATCTGCTCACCAAGTATTATTGTTAAGCACATTTGTTTATAAATATGCAATGCCGCAAGATACTACCAATTTCATTCTATCTGCTAACCTTTTTCATAGCAGCAGCAAGCTCTTTCTTTATTCCACCTGAAATGCAAATATATTTCAAAAAAAATAGTTATCAAAAAGTCTGAACAAGTTTCACATATTAACTTGTTGACACTATACACTGCCTTGATCCGGTCATCCTGCATATGTGGCAGGCAGGTTTCATGAAAGAGAAGAAGCTATATCCTGGGCCTAATCATATGTAGAACTTCAGGTTGCCTATGTTTGGCCAAAGTAAAATTTAAATTAAAAATAATGAGTCAAAGCCAGATAAAGTTGACTACACTTCTCAACATCCCATTGAGAAATTTTCCCATTTGCAACCTGCCAAGCCCTAAAATGAACATACAGGTCATAATCTTCTAAAACAGGGAATGATCCAATATTGAGTACATAGTATAGAGACTGAGTCAAAGTCCATCACTAACCATCATTTGGCTCCAATTGCAATGCTTTCTTGAAGCTTTCAACAGCAGCATCAACATCATTAAGTGCCATGTGTGCCTGGCAGATAAGTATCACAATCATTAGGACCAGAATGTGCTTGAATGGACAGAAAATGTAGCATAAAGAAGATAATAAAGAGGCAAGCTGTAAAGGCAGCTTCTAAGAAAGGTCTATGTAATCTCAACCAATTTTTCCCTTAAGAGATGACTAGCTCAGACCAAATATAAGCCAAAGCCACCAGCATCCAAAAGATTATAATATTATTAACAATGAAAGACACTAACCTGACCTTGGCGAAACAAGGCTTTCACATTGCTATCTCCATCTCGCATTGCAAATTCTGTGTCCAACAGTGCTCCTTTCAGATCCCCTAGTTTCAGTTTACAGGCCTAAAGCCACAAAACCATCAAGGTATTAGAAAATCAAAAAATTGTAAGAAGACTAAGATTAGTCCAAAGGACAAGTTGATGGACAAGACAAAGAAAAAGATATTAAAAGATTAACAGAACAGAAAACTAAGTGCAATTTAACTTGGATAATGATAGTTAGTGTTTAATCATAATTAGGATATGGAAAAGTAAAGTGATTTCTCACGTGGCATTAGGCAGCAAATCAGGTTGCAAAATTATTTGAACCTCAAGTGCTCAACAATTGATAAAAGTCAGTCAAAAGGTGAAGAATGAATCTTACAGAGCTATTTGTGAATATCTGGGATTTCGTCTTTCTCAAACTTGAACTCTTATCTGCAAAGCCACAACATATTATATGCAGACCAACCAAGGTGAATTGAGAGTCCAACTACTTTATTAGTAGGTGAATGAAACGAAGTACAGCAAAGAAATGTCACCTTCATCAATCCCTTCTTTCTCCCAGCAGATATCTAAATAGCGTAGAGCCTTCCTGTACTTTCTGAGAGCCATCTTATAGTCAAGTTTCTGTTATGGACATCCATTAGCATAAATGAGAGACCTCAAAGGAGAGTGAAAAGGAATAGGAAAGGAAATGGTGTAGAGAAAGAATAAACAATATATCTAGGAAGCACCATCTTGAAATATCAAAGTGTAACAAGAAGGTTTTATAAGCATCTTGAAATATCAAAGTGTAGGAAGAAGGTTCTATAAGCACAATAACATGCAGCAATGAACCCATTACTGCAAGAATAAACATGCATATGCCCATTACCTTGTAATGTTCATTTCCAAAAGCCTTAACAGAATCTACAGCAGTCATCCACCAAGATAGCTCATTAGGACTCTCATCAAGGTCAGCTGGCCAATCAGGATAAATGTCACCATCATTGAAAAAATTGGATATCCCATCATCTGCCCCCTCAGGGATTTCTCCACAATCAGCAATTGTCATATCAACGGTGGGACAATCAGCTTCACCAGTTGTTACATGTTCAATGGAACGAACAACACCCATTCCTTTGACAACCTTGCCAAATACAACATGTTTCCCATCTAAATGAGAAGTGCGAGTTGTAGTGATGAAGAACTGAGACCCATTTGTGTTAGGACCAGCATTTGCCATCGATAACATTCCTTTCCGTTCATGTTTCAATTCAAAATTTTCATCTTCAAATTTCAAACCATATATTGACTCTCCTCCAGTACCATCTCCAGCAGATATATCTCCACCTTGTACCATAAAGCCTTTAATAACTCGATGAAAACGAACTCCCTGAAATAAAAAAAAAAAAAACCATATATCATTCAAACTCAACAAAAATAAAATTCCCATCCAAAGGCATATATAATCATTAATACAATGAAATTCTCATTAATTCATGGTTTATGCATACGGTAATTGCATTACCATAACCTGCGTTGCTATGACTCTTCATTTTCCTAGAAGTATCTACGTCTGACACATATCTGATGGACACGAGGATGGAGGTCCAACCCTCCAAATATATGAAAAACTCAGAAAAATTTGAAAGTACTCATTTCAGACACATACTGATATCTAATTCCTACCCCCAAGTTTGAGTAACATAGACTATAACCAAATTTGAAACTAAAAGGACAAATTGATATCATATTTTAAAGTCAAAGAATGAATATGAAATATATTTTCTGAGAAAATAAATAAATAAATTATGTTAATCATTCAAGTCAAAGACAAGTACCCTTAAGGTTTTTCTATTTCTAGCTGTCGAAAGATGCCAATCCAGTATGCCAGCATTTCATAGACAAACCACTTACAGCATCACAAATAGTTAGAGGACATTTCTTTAATGTTGCCATCTGTTAACAGATGTGGTTTAGATGGCATTAGCAAACAAAAGAAAACTTGAATCTTAACTCACATGCGGATAGCCAAAACCATCATCAAGGTATTTTAAATGAATTCTTATGTTTCTTTGTTGATGGGAAAGATTAAAGATTTGATGCTTAGACTATAACATGTAGAAAGAATCATAGACAACCTTAAATCTTGGATACTATCACAAGTTAAAAAGGGGAAAAAAAAATCCGAATTCCAAGTATTTCCCATATTCTTGTTCAAAAGATCCATTAGCAAAATCAACTAGCAATAGCCATTCAAAGTTGACAAAAATGGTCAGTATGAAGGTTTGAGCAAAAAAAATATATGGTCAGTATGAAGAACATTCATACAACATCAGGAAAAAAAACTATGCAAATATCTCCAAGATTTCTTGCTACTCAGACTCTTCCTACCCCAAAAACAAGTAATTCAAAGAAGAAAAAGAAAAAAAAAAACATTTCATTGCAAGAATGCAAAGAGAAACAAAAAATCCAAATAAAGTCAATGACATCAAAGTCTTTTCATATCACTATAAGCAAACGCAACATAAACCCAGATAAGCAAAACCCCTACATTTTTGCATCCCATACATTAAAAATGATAAGAAAATAAAAAGGAGAGAAGGAGAGAGGGACCTTATAGTGAAGGGGAACACCAGTGTTAGGACCAATGCCCTTTTCACCAGTGCAAAGGGCCCTGAAGTTCTCTGCAGTTTTGGGTACTACATCAGTGTACAGTTCCACTATTATCCTTCCTTCAAGCTCTTCTCCTATGCTTATATCCAAATAACACCTCGGCCTCCTCATCATCATATTCATAAGTCTCTTTTTCTTTCCTTTTTCTTTTATCTCTTTCTGTTTCTCTCTGTTGCTACATAGCTTTTATGTTTATATATAGAGAGAGAGACAAAGTAAATTACCTACTCTTTCGTTCTCTCTAGAGACTTCCTCTCTGTAAAACCCTAGTCCCGCTTTATTTTTTTAACTCAACTTAATTATTGCTAATATAAAAATGGGGGTCTCTGACTCTTTGGAGTTCGGGTTAGCAGCACTGGTCCTCCCCCCCCCCCCCCAACCCACCACCCCGTTCTCTCTCTCTGCTTATTTGTTTTTTTTTCTTTTTTCTTTTTTTTCATTCATGATCCAATCCGATTTTTCCACTTCTCTTTGAATTTTGCTTTTCAGGAGATTGATTTTTTGTGGGTTTTATAGTTTTACCCTCTACTTCATCTTCAAGTCTAGGACATTCATTGGCCAAACTTAATAAATTCCTTGTATGGATTTTCCTATATATAGTAGTATTTCTGTTATCAGTAAGAGTTATTTATGGTGGAACTAGATCAGATTTTTGTCCATTTTAATCTCATATACTGGCCACTTTTGAAAACTAGGTTCCTACCTAAATCCATATTACAAGTGGTAGTGGGTTAGGTCATGAATTATAAGTTCCTCAAACGCTCTATATTACTACTACTAAGTGTATTTTCTAGAAATCATGAGTTAGGGCATGAATCACGTTACCCAAACTTCATTTCCAGGACGAAAAGAACCCTTTGTTTTTTTAATTCTTCTTCACTTGGGAAGTCAATTTTTTAGATTTAATTTAATTATTTTTAAATTATGTTATATTAAATTAAAATATTTTATATAATCAAGTAAGTTTATATGTCACGTCAAGTGTTTAAAAAATATAAATAAAATATTTCAATTTCATATTAAATTGATGAAAAATTTTACAAAGATTATAAGCTTGCATACTCTATTATATTTATTTTTTCAGAGAAAAAAGCTCGATATAGGTGTATTTTCTTGTGAAAAAACAGAGGGTATTATGATGAAAAAAAAACCTTAAATAATATAGGTAAACAATGAATTGTGAAAAGAAGATAAAATAGATTAAGGTGGCGGGACTCAAATAATGAAGAAATGCATCCAATGTTTGATGTAGGAGGTTTGGTAGGAGAGTACAAAGGGCAACGGAACTGACAAGATTTGTTTGCTTTTAACAGCTTTGGGTACATAGCATACGGAGATGTCAACCATGATCCTTCTTTTGTATTATACGCACAAATCCTGGGATCTTTGCTGCAGCCTCATATTATATATAATTTAATTCATCAGGTAAGGTGGGATAAGCTGATAAAATCATTGATCATAAGCTCAGATTGTGCGCACCACGCATAGATGTGTTAACCTGTCCATGTAAGTTGGTTAAGCTGCACCATTTTTGGAGTTTCTGTCTTTGCTATAGTCGTCTCTTTCCAACAACAGTTTCTTTACAAGAAACATTTTCCTGACGGCATTGCCTATTCTTCTTTGCTAATTGGAATTGAACCAAGTGACCCGCTATACAAAGAGGAGATTCCCTATCTATTATACATTACTAGTTTCCCCTTTAAATTTGGGAGAAAAAGAAAAGGATATTGTATAATAATGAGAGCCTAGTGGACGTGGTCTTAGCTTAAGATTTATCGCCTAAATGCCGTACAGTTGGAAGAAACTTAAACCACCCAAATTTGATTTTCGAGGAGGATTGGAGGCCAAGGCCATGATTGTAGCATTGTTAAATACAATGCCTATGTGATGCCACTAAAAACAGTAGTTTCGTTTTCTTTATTTCCAAGGGTCTAATCTGATTCACTGGCATGAACAATCAGTGGTATGCAGTTCAAGAGAAGCCACCTAACCCCTCCGAGTGGGTCCACGAAAAGGCCGAAAAATGGCTGACCCAATTTCCAATTGGGGAACTCGTAGCAGGCACTTATCCAGGGCCTGTTTTCTTTGGATGTGTAAATTGAGTCCACGCAAGAATGACTCAGTCATTGCCACTTCCCACTTTCAATGGCAAATAAAGCAAATACGATTTGTAATTTTGTGTGTTGATGCTGTATTAGATCACTTATTTGACTAGAGAAATGCTGTGGGGCTTTGAGAATGGAAACGTGATGGAAGTTTATATGGTGAAATGTTTGGAAGTTTTCATGGAAAAATAATGGATGGGATTCGAGAGGGGCTTGCAACACCCACCCTACAGATGCAACTTATTGATTGATTAGGTGTTTTTGCCCCTGAAAGATTAAAGTAAAGAGAAAGCAAAGGTAATCAGATTATATACAGTGAAAGTGATGCATAAGTTTTCAAGTTTAAGATAAGATACATCATGCTTTACGGATATTCGTTTTGAGGGGCGGAGAGTTGGCCACCAAGGGCAAAAAGAAGACCTTGAAAGCGTAAGAGAAGCAAAGCTTTTTAGATGGTTGAAACCACTTTCCATAGAGAGATTAAGCACTGGTTGCGGCAACCTGAGTGGGAGGTTCAAGCCTACAAAGGGTCATAAGAAAAGTAATCCCACCTTTTCAAACAACAGCTACAGGCCATGAAAGCCCTATTTTCACCATTCCTTATCGGGCTTACGGGTCTACCATAGTTGGGCAATGAAACTGTCTTTTAGGATGTTGACATGGGCTGAAAATAACAAAGCCCAAGAAAGCCCAATTTTCCCTCCATAGAGGTCACCAGGCACCAACCCAGCAACAGCCAACCGGTTTTGTCTGATTGGTTAATAGGCCTCCAGGCTCCCAGTCTCCAATTTTCTTGATGAATTCCTTCCAGCAAACTTGTTTTCACCTGCACAAAGTGGAATTCCTATAGTGGAAAAGCAACTATAGAGAAGATCACCTCTATAAAAAGCTATCACCTGGAGACATACTTGATCTAAATTAATCAAAGAACGAGTAACACTAATCACTGCTGATAATATAATTTAATCAACCTCTTAACAGAGTGGTTAACTAATCGGGCTCTCCCGAGAGTGGTTTGTCCAATGAAGAAGTTGCCACTCCGAGATTTGACTGACAACAGAATCCAGGAGGTGGACAGGAACTAAATGGAAAGTATGAAGGAAAAAAAAAAAAATAAAGGACAGTACAGATTTGTACCCAGTAACGGTCCTAGGGAGAGTCAACTTTTTTCACCAATGGAGCTGACAGTTGATGATGGTCCTGGGAGGTAACTGAGACAAAAGCTGCCCAAACCACATGTTTTTTCATTTTTTTCCAAAATCAATTGTGTGACCCCCTTAACCACGTGATGCTACTGATATCAGCATCCTGCAAAATGGGTTTATCCCTGTCAAATTTCCCCTTAATTTTTGACCAGAAAGGGGCAAGACAAAATTTTCTTGTGCCCACTTTGGACCCACTTTTTCCATCTGTCTTGCACCATTTTTGATCCTCTTGTTTGATGAGAAAAATACCAGTGAATTTGGTGATCCATTCGAACCGACTTTCGATTAAAACTTACTGTTTCACGTGAAGCAAAAACAAACATTGCTTTCCTATAAGTTTTCACATGCCAAATACAATGGAAAAGTTATTTTGATAACAACATTTACCCAAATGATAGTACAGTAGTTAGTAGTTTAGAGAAGAAGAAAAGCAGAACATCAAGCATAGGTACCATTTAAGAACTTAACAATGTCGATCCATGTTTTCAATTGTGGTTCTTTCCATGATGATTTCTTTGCATCTATTTGCTAGTAAAAAGTAAAGCAATTTAGATATTACATTATTTTTATCAAAATTAATAAAAAAAAGACAAGACATTAAATATAAATATCTTTTTTAAGTGCCTAACTACATTGGCTACCATTCTAGGAATAAAGCAGACCAATCAATTTGCATTGGAATAACCAGTTTTGCATTTTTTTGGGAACAGCATTGGCAACACCAAACTTCTCACCATTGTTCATTAAATGCTCTCTATCTGTCTTGGTTGGGGAACCCAGAGTCCCAAAGGTGGCATAACAGCCAAAATTCTACTGTCTCATGTTGCTAACAAAGGAATGTGAACATTTAAAGATGCAATCTGTGTGAGACTGCAACTTAAGAACAATTGATACAGAAACAAAAGAGGAAGGGAAAGAGAATCCAATGGAAAACCCAACAGAAAATAAATGACGACAATAATGAGGTATGCAAATAAACCAAAAAGCTGAAAGACCCAACAAACTACAAAGCAACGCTCAATCTTGCCATCAATGCAAATAATTAACATCTACCCAATTTCACAAATTTTAATTTTACATTCCAAGTTTACCGTTCATAATAACTGTCATAATTATTAAACAATAAATATTTTCAAAATTTGTAAAAAAAAAATACTAATTTATATTCCCCTCTAAGATTACTTATATTATTTTTGTCAAAAAAATTGTTTCTTTCAATCTAATTATTCTCATGAATGAACCATGAAAGAACCCAAGAGAACAATGGCATCAACAGTAAAAATTAACAAAAGTCTAATTAAAAAAAGAAGAAGAGAGAATCCATTTTTTTAACATACAATGAGAGTATAACCATGAAGGCAATAAAAAAAAAAAAGAAACCCAAGAATATTAATAATCAAGATTCACTGCTACTTCCATGTTGCTTTTGTCCTTGAACTGGAGCTTGTTCAAGGTCTTCTTCTTTGATCTCTTGTTGGGTATCCTCTGCAGGCACCGCAACTGGCACCTCCTCCGTGGGCCGGGGAGGAGGAGGGTTGACCCGACCGTCAAGGCAAGAAGAGCATTTCCTCTCAACCCAACCTTCAAAATCGTACTGACCATGGCCCATGATAGGACGCCCTGAACATAGCCTCCCAATCATGCCGGCTATGACTCCAAGTATTGTGATCACTGCTAGAACAGCTATGACGGGTCCAACCGACCCGTGACCCGTATGGGCCGTGTAGGCTTGTTGGCTTACTCCTACGGGTGGTGGCTGCTGCTGCTCTAATGGTGTAGACATCACCAAGAACAAGAAAGAACTTCTTTAAAATATATGTATATTTGAAGATGTTTCTTTTTTTTTTTCCTTCTTTTTGGGGTTTTTGAAGGGTTTAAGCTTCTGAGTTTGCAAAGAAGCGATGGAAAATGGTAACTTAGAAATGGGGTTTTCTTTTTGTTTCAAGCTTGGATCATGAAAAGCAAAAGAAAAAGAAAAAGATACATAAAGAATTTGATGGGGTTTTTAAAGGGTTTAGGGGAGAGAAAAGGGTGGAGTTAAAGAGGCCAGAGGGAGATGGAAAAAGTGGGGAAAAAGGCAAAATAATGTGAAAGGAGTTTCGTGTCCTTTGGTGTTAAAACTGTTGAGAGAGCTCTGGATGTGCTTGGGGACTATTCATTTAATGTTTTCATTTCCTTTTTCTTTTTCCAATCTAAGAGAGAGAATGTTTAGGGGGGAGGGGAAATGCATGGAAGAGCTTCCTCAGGAACTTCTATGGTGTCCTGCAAGAAATACTGAAAATTCAAGACTTACTTTTTCACATTTGTTTTAGGGACGATTTTTGTTAACCTTGTTTTTTAAAATAATTTGTTTTTTAATTTTAACAGTTAAGAAAAAATTTTTTAAATAAAATTACTTTAATGAAATCTTTTCATATTAAGTGTCGTGCTTTTTGTTTTTAGCTTTTTTTTTTGCTGTTGTTAAACATCATTTTTTTTATTATGATTACAAGAAATATAATAAATAAAATAACTCAAAAGTTAATTATCTAATTTAGATAATTTTAGATAATATCTTTTTGTCTAAATCTATTTTATTTTAGTAGTAACTTAACTTTGAATAAATTTTCAATACATCTTTATTTTTATGTCAAATTCTTTTTTGATTTTAAACTTTATCTTTATTGGGAATATGTTTAACTTCAAAAGTTTATGTCTTAGTAAAATATAAAAATAAAAGAACAAGTAACACATTATGTTTAAAAAATGCTATTGTTACATATTATATTCAATAAAATATTGTTAAAGTTGAAAAAAAAATCGTTGCACGTTTTTAATATATTTTTAATTTAAAGAGTTTATATTGTAGTGAAATATAAAGGAGTAAGTTATACGTTATTTTTAATAAATATTGTTATAAAAGGACATTGCAAATCTAAGAAAATGTTACACACTTCAGTAAAAGATGTTATAAATCAAAACTTCAGTAACAGATGTTATACGCAAAAGTCAAAATTTCAACACCAAATATTATACGTTAAGATCAAAGTTTCAGCACTATATATTACACTTAAAAGCCAAAGCTTTAACACTAGATATTATACATCAAAACTTTTTTCTTTCCATTGATGTTACAAGCCAAGGCTTGTTTTACCAAACTTGAACAACTGAAAAACTCAATATCAATAAATCCAATAACTTATTGTTACTTCCCATATCATATTTTTTGGTTTGAAGATTGAAGATGGGACAACGGGAGATAGATAAAGAAAGAGTATTGTGAATGTAAACTAATAAACCTAAGAATGTGTTGTTACCTTCCATGTCATGTTCTAAATGTATTTTTATCATTTCATAACTAAAATTAGATAAAGACGAATAACTTTACATTGAAAGTTATTTTTGAAATGAATTTACAAGAAGACCATTTTTTACAATTTTATCTTTATTTTATAAATACAGAAAAAGCCCGAAGGAACTTTCATGGGTCAATGTCCTCTATTTATGAGCTGGAAACCTTTGTGCTTGGAAAAGTGAGTATTTTCACCTACATTACTCCACCCACCTTCAGCAATGCTAACTTTCAAACCATGAATAGTAGAGTGAATATCTGCAGTTTAAATGCATGCCAGAACATTATTTTTGTATTACGTCCACAACTAGACTTCAGGATTTCCCCTCTTTTCCAGTTTGGTGAATCCAAGAGCTCACATATGTGTAGTGACTTTAGGAAATTAAGCTTTGTTCTCTTAGTATAATAGAAAGTATTCTTTCTGGTGCTGTCTTCATCTTGTTCAAATAAAGAGCTCTCCAACAAGAAAAAAAAAAAGTATAGAGAGTTGTCTTCATCTTCCTCTTTTACTTCATTTCTCTACTTTCTATGGAGCCAAAGCTGCCTTGCTCCATCAGGCAACTCATTATTAGTTCTTCAAAGTTGTTTTTATATGCTTTGCCTTTGTTAAAGGTCAAAAAGTTAATAACATTATTTTATGATTTATTTTTTTAATCTTTTGGATTACCAAAAAGTTAAATAATGTTCAAACTTTAGGCCAATTGATCCATCTCTTTCTTGCTTTTTGTTATGATTAATTTAAAAAAAAAATCACCTCTCGAAAGCTTGGGAAAAAAGTAGTTGTTAGCAACAAGTGATGCATTTTGGAAGGTATTAGTATTAATAACTAGATAAGCATCAATAAATATGTTGGCTATGGGGAAGATAGGGAACAGACCAATAGTTGGTGCTTGATTAAACATGGCTAGTAGGACAATTACTGATGGGTTATAGTGTCTTGGACCCAATAGTTTCATGATTATAGTTTTTCTTTTAATCTTGAATATTGGGATTTCGAATATCATGAAAAAAAGGGTGAAGTTTGAGTTTGTTATAGAAGTAAAAGGAAGGAATTACATGACTTCTACAAGTTCAGGGAAGAAACAGTAATTTCCAATTATGTTGCAATTATGGTTCCATGGGGATTTAATGCAGCATAAAAGGGGCTGGTTATGGACAAATATATTCAATGCTGCATTTGTTTGAACAATGTTGATGGAAAATGATTGAATGATGAATAACAAGAGGGACTTCAAAAGCAGTCAAAAAAGGGGGACAAAAATTTTCAAGTCTAGCAAAAGGGTTAAAATCTTGAATGTTTTAGACTTCTAGCTCTCTTGGAGCTCCCCCTCAAATATGAATTTTTTTGAAGCTGCAGGTGTGTGTCTAGTGCACACCACACTACACAGGGAAGGAGTCAGAGTGGAGAATCTAATCTGAAAGCAGAGGATACATCTCAGAGTGATGATGATGATGATGATGAAGATAATGATGTTGATGATTATGATAGTTCATGATACACAATACTTCTGATGCAGTCAAATACACTAAAACAGAAACAAGAAAAAAAAAAGGTGGTGTTTTTGGAAGACAAGGACATAGATCTCAATGGGGCTCTACAAAGGTTGGTCAGGCATCTAACAGCTTTTCTTTATATTCCTTTTTGAATCCAAGCACTCCTTGTCGGCTTCTTTATTGAATCTATGTGCATTTGAGCAGCCTAATTTTCTCCTCAGAACTCAAAAAGAAACCTGACCTTGATCCTAAGTGAATGTGGAAAGCCAAAAGGAAAGGGGAAAAAGAAAGCATAAAATAAAATATGTAGATGAGCTGGTCGCAATACAGAGTTCTTTGTGCTTATGTTGCCTCTGGGAGGTGCATCTTGTCAATCTAACCTGCCAAGGTTATATATTTGAACCCAAAAAAAAGAAAAAAAAACCTCAAATACTAATGTAAAAGGTAGTTTTTGTTCGATTTTTCCTGATGGAGCAAATGGTAGAATCATCCAACTAAGACAAGAACACCAAATTATTAATATATTCACAACCTATCTTGGTGCATTGATTGAACTAGATAAGCTCCATACATAGACCAACACTTCAAATACTAGCAATTTATAAGTTCACAGACCCGCACTTCTTTCTAATTTGTCCCTTCTTTCCTGTGAGTACACCGATATTACCAAGCTTCGCCATTGATGTGGCAAAATCATTCCCGAAAAGGTAAGGATTCGTGCTATAGGAATTAACCATTGCAGCAGTTTTTGGATCTTGCATTAGTGCTTGATCAGATTCCAGAAGCCCTGTGTTGTTAACAAGGTTTGTGTAATACATATTGTCAAATCTATAGGTACTTGCAGAGTCAAGGGGAGCGAGATTGCTGTTTGAGGAATCCATGTTCGGACACATGCTTTGCAAGCTAACGAGGGCTGAAGCATCAAGCGTAGGGTCAGGTCTACCAGTGCCCCGGAAGTTGAAGAGTCTTCTCTTGAAGGTAAAACATTGAGCATAACCTATGGTATGAGCTCCTGCAATAGACACAAAAAAGATAAGGCATCTATATCAATTAAATTTGCCATGATTATAATTTATAGCAGAAATGATATATTTAAGGCTGTATGTATGTGACAGTATTAAGAATCTTATATGTTTGCCTACAATTTTTGGTGATGCTTCATCATCTGTAATAGTCCACAGGACCACCACTATGCAAGAACTTTTTCACTTTCAAATGCCATGGAAATAGAAATGAAATTATTTGGATAAGTACTATCCATCAAATCGTCTTTGAAAAAGGAAAAAGAAAATAATAGAATGAGAGTTTTAAGGCACATTGACTCTGAGCAATATGCTAAGAAAAAGAACCTGAGAGGACTACAACATCCTTAAGGTCAAGACCCTTTGATGTGAATTTGGCAGTGATATTTTCCATGGGCTCAATAGGTGATGGTAATTGTTCATTAGCTGCCTGCTGACTAGCAGTTGTTCCATCTCGTCGCCCTAGCAAGACTGGCCAGAATGGCCCTCCTGACTGACAGACAAAAATCGTAGGAAGGAAAACAATTTACTTCATCTGAGAATTGATTTGCAGTGCTTAGAAGCCATAAACAGACACATGTCAATTACCAAGACAACAGCTTCCCTTGCTGCTAGAGTCAATATATCAACACACGACACGGTTGATGGGCAAAATCTTTCAACATCTGCTTTTATGTTGTCAATGACTTCATACCCTCGAGCAGAGTTACGGTTTGGAAAAGCATTCTTCTCGCCCTGGAAATCTTCTGTGTCATCAAGAAGCACCGATGCATCACAGCCCTATGCCAGAAAGAAACCTTTTAAGCAAATTTAAGTCTTCATACTAGCCGATTTAGTAAACACTAGACAGTGAAATATATTATACACTGCAAAAGTCCATGTAACACGAATGATACGTTTGACGAATGATATTAATGTCCTAATTGAGAATCTGAATTTTGTATGTTTATCATGTTTTCTTGGAAATTAAATCATAAGGATAAATGATTAAAAACGCAGCAACAGTTCTATTTATTAAATTGACTCCCAAGATAGCCTTAGGCTCTGCTTGATTACTGAAGTTGTAATGGGAAAAAAAGTTCTAGAAAGAAAGTGAAGTAAAAGGAAGAAAAGAAACAAAAAATTATTTCTCTGCAAGCCTTTTGTTTCCAAGAAAAGTTTTGCTGTGAAAGTTGGAAGTTTACTGTAAACTATAATACTACTATGTTGGCTTCCCCCCCTCTCTGTCTCTCTCATGAATGTAAAAACCAGCTTATAGGTTCTAAAGTGGACCCAATCTGAATGTAATAGGATGGGGATTCCGTGTTGGTAGCACCAAACATAAGATATGACCTCAAGCAAAAGCAAAGAACTTTCCTGCAAAAAAGCGGTTTACTGTAGGGCTTTCTCATTTTCCTGATAGTGAAACATGCAGTAAGTAAATGACAACAGTTTTAGTTTCCTTTTCCTACCAATGACATGGCACCTTTTAATCTTTGGCTTCAATATGGTTCTGATAAGAGATTGAATTATAAAAGTTAAAGACATAGACAAGCAAGAGGTAACAGATTCATAGGTGGTTACATTTACAAAACAATCATGAAAATGCAATCGGAGGAGGGACGCAGCTATCCTGATATCATTCTTGTAAGCTGCCCAGACACCATACTTAACCATGCTTGACAAGCGGGGGCATGATCTATCATAAAACCGGTAATCAAGCTGGCTATTTGCAGAGTGATATGGACAGACAAAGGGGAAAAGGTACAAGTATACAAGGAAGGGCAAAGTGAAGTAGGAGAAGAGTTTATGACCCATGACTGAAGATGCAAAGCTTAATCTGATGATCTATGATTAAGTGGTGGAGATTTATATGCAGAAACAATGGAAGATAGTAGTGAGTTTATTGGTTCAACTTCCAAGGTGGACATGACACTATGGTGGTTTATTCCTACAGGCCGCACCAGGACTAAAGCATCATCTTCCAGTTGTTTAAAGGTTATTAGGAATGCCTTTCATAGGAAATTTCGAACGTGAGACATGGATCATTACAAGCACTAAGGAAGTGTGGCTCGTAAAATGGCCCATGATCCTGTCAAAAAACTTCTGGTAATATTATTACAGTCGCTGCTCATATGATGTTGGAAATTTTTATCTGAAGAGCACTCAAGCACTTTCTTGTCAAGTTAGAAGATGATTCACCAATGAAACTACAGCAGGCTGGAACATTACTTTATAGTTAGAACATCTAAAATTACAAGCAGACTACTTCTTTTTGAAATTAATGGCTCAAACAGAGGGAATCAAATTAGCCAATGTCTTGTGGATAATATTTTTGACAACTTCCTGGAGCACAACATTTTTATCAGTGCTGCACGGGTCTAGATGCATGATGATAGCTTCATTTTTGTTTTATCTCTAAGCATGTCTAGTGTATAGTCATGGGCACTATTTGGCTTTGTTGAAGTACTGTGATGTGCTATTTTTTTTTTTCTAGTTTACTATTAGATTGCTATCAGGTGTCTGTCAGTAAAATGGATGACCATTTGTTCTATCCTTTTACTGTAGTCCAGTGATTTTAATCAATGAAAAACCATTTTGGCTGAGAAAAAAAAAACAGAGGGAGTCAAAAATTGGAGCTAGATATTTTATTTGATGAACTTTAACTGATGCCAACCTAATGCTAACCAGGATCTCACCAGAAGAAGTTTGGTCAGTATTCATAACTTATTTATTATTGATTCATCTGGACTCATTCACAAAAATTTAATCTACAGTAAGGAAGTTACTTGCAACATAACTTGGTCAAGCTGTGGCAGGGCAACATATAAGAATGGCTATTTCCTGAAAAGCTGATAATGGGATAATGATATATAGGTAACTTTTTAAACCACATATTTTTTCTACACAAATTCATCATAGACCTAATTTCTGCAATATTTATGCATAAAGCTTTGTTGTGATTGGCAAGACATAAAGAAAACAATAAATTAGTCCAGGAAAGAATTCATACATGTGCTCAGGAAAGTACAAAATATGATCGTATGACTAGGATCTCATATTTAAAAGGCATGCGAAAGAATTCTGCACAAGTCAACTTCAACAGGATAAGGCACCATTGATGCTTCATTAATCTTTTATCAGCTCAGTAACAGTGGAAGTACAAGTGTCACTGTGAAGTGTGAACTATGAAGCCGGAGAATAAAAATGATATTTCCACAAGCACTTTGCATAAATTTTATGTGATTGACCTTCTGTAGGTTTTCCCAGATAATTAATCATAAGAGCAGGAGCACCACTTCAAAATGAATACTGCTATTTCATAACGTGAATCTTTGATTTGCTTAATTCCCTTTTCAAATTCCACTGATCAGGTAAGAGATAACTTTCATCCAAAAAGTCAAAAAAGTAGCGACCAAAATGAAGAAAGCTGTTTCTTTCCAGTTATTGGCCATCAATTTAAAATATCTGGTGACTACAGGTTGCTCTTAACTCTTAATCCACCCAGGGTGAAGTAACCACAAAAGTATAGCCATACTGGTTAACCAGGAAGGATTCTTGGGTTGCAGATATATGTAGTTTGATTATGAGGAGGCACAACAACTGGTAGTGTAAGGAGTTTGGTTATTTGTTTCTTTTTGGAGGAAGGCTTGTTCTACGAATGAAAAGAACTTGTGAGTGGAGCAAAAAGGAAGAATATGTGAAATCTTATAATGGAACCTTCCCATAAAAGCACACATAATGGTAGTGGAGTTGACCATGAAAATGCCCTGTGCTGAATATATATATATATTAACAATGGCCTTGATTTATCGATATTTATGTTTACATAAACGCGTTTGTAAAGGGTAAATAGACAAAATGGGTGGATCTAAGATGTACTAAATCAACAATAAAAAAACATGCTAAATCAGGTTGATCAAACAACCCAAAGAAACTTTGGTTCATTAATAGATTAAACAATCCGAAGAAACTAATCCATAGTACAAAGTATGCAAAGTATCCAAAGTTATCCAATGTTGCTAACAATCCAATCATTAATAGATCAAACAATCCAAAGAAACTAATCTAAAGTACAAATTATGCAAAGTATCCAAGGTTGCTATTTAATCAAACAATCCAAAGTTATAAAAAAAAAAAAAAATCAATCAATCAAACAAACCAAAGTTATACAAAAATAATGAAAAAAAAATCAAAGTGGCCCATGCAGGTCTCGAAAAATTAAAAAAAATTTCACGTTATTAGCACGACGCTCAAACCAACTGAGCTAATAGGCTAATGAAAATAATTTTTTAATTTCTAGGTAATGAACCTTGTACTTTGGGTGTTTTGTTGGTGCATGGTATGTAATACTCAACTGATGAAAAATGTGTTGTGAGGTTGTTTGGTGCTTCAATACTTCTTTAGTAGAAAAAAGTAATTAGAAGAGTGCCCCTTCTCCAAGTGCTTATTGTTGAAATTATTCTCATGCATTTGTGTAATTCAAATGTTTCACAATTAGAGAAAGAGAGAAAAAGATGTAACCTTTCAATTTCATTATTACAAATTTAAAACAGAATACTCAACATAACCCAGAAAACTGCTGTGCCTGGAGAAAATTGTTACCATCAAGTAGCTACAAACAGTACTAAAACTATACACCTCGATTTATTGAGAACGTATTATAGGCCAGACTATGCATGGCTGCTCAATCATTTCCTACCTTCAGGAAACGCAGAGCCCATTCAGATAATAGTTGGTTAATATATAGATGGAGACAAAAAGGAAAAGAAAATGAAAAATAATGCGCCAGCCATCACTCCAAAGCTGAACTGATAGGCTTGCCCCGCCCCATGGTGAAACCCCTGGTTCCATCCGGCATTCTTGGGCCCTTAGACGTCTGTTTGACAGATGCTTCACATTGGACTGCACTGCCAGGTTGAGGACATGCAGCAATCAGGCCACGTCCACTGTGGTTTTGAACGCGCCCACGGCCCTTTCCACGGCCTTTACCCCACCCCTTTTTTGATCCCACTGCGTTATCCTGATCAGCCTACCAGAATAGAGTCTTTTCGTGAGCTTTATGCAACAGTAATCTGACGAAAATATGCTTCAAACATAATGCAAATGGTTAAACAACATTGATGCTTACATTATTCTCAATTGCTTCAGCAATGTTTGACAGAGAGGAATCTTCAGAGTATTCAGCGACTGGTGATTCATCTTCATCTAAAATGCCATCAAATTCCGATTTTCTGCTTTTCAGAACAGATTTTGGCTGCGTTTTTCATTTCAAAATAAAAAAGTTGTAAACGTTTCTATTAAGCAGAAGAATGTAAACAAATCATACTTGAAAGACACAATACTTAAAGACATACCGAGAGTCTAAGCAGCAACCTTACTCGGAGCCCCTTTCTCCAGTTCCTTTCATCATTTAACTTGTCAACCTGGCGAAATAAGTAAGCTCTGAATGGCATTGCAAAAGCGGTATCTCAAGTATAGAAACAATCAATTTCAACTACAAGTTGTAGCAGCATTGCTGCATTAGCATACCGCTTTCTCAGCAATCTCTGTCGCCTCGTACTCCACAAGTGCATGTAGCTTAATGGAAATGGAAAGAAACAAGAAATTATGAGGGAAATTGTCCTATAATCTCTTGGCTTAAATAAGCACAACAGGTTTGATTCCAATCTTCATACCTTGTTGCACATAAAAAAATCGCTTTTAGAGCGGGAAGAATTGGATTCCTGGGGATGACATATCCGGATGTTCTGCACGCTGTATCACAGATATACCATTAGTATGCTGCTAAAGGGAACCTTCTGGGCATACATCATTCTAGAAATTATAATAGAAGTGATAGTTAACAACCTCCCAACAACGTTAAAAATCTTGTCAAGGTTCTGATGGGAGTGATCTTCAGGCAAATTCTCAACAACAACAGTACGAGACTGCAAGAGGAAAAAGCGAAGGTTGCATCATACAAAACGTGACCCAAAAAACCTGAAGGAAAACAGCTTGTCATTTTGGAAATTTCCAATATCTTACCGCCACTTCCTCTCTCTTTTTTTCAGTGAAAGGGTGTTTACGTTTAACCTTCTTACCATCGTCACTCACAACCTTTCAGGCACATAGGGAAAAGGAAAAAAAAATTACTTTAATAAGCAAAATGCAGAGAATGCTGTAAATTAGTTTCTTGTCAGTTCAAAAAGAATAAACAAAAGGAGTAATTACCAGCTTGGAAGAGGACCGAAGTGCTTGGGCTAGCAACTGGTTGTTAGTGATGAGGGACTTGATTTTCTTCATAGAAGCAATAAAAGATATGGACACTATAGCAGAATCAATATTTATCAGTGAAAACTGTTCTAAATGAAAAAACAAAAACAATTGCTGGAGTCTTAGGTTCAATTTGACTATACTCTTCAATGGTCCTTACCATAACCTTCAGGATCTTTACTTATTTGCTTTGACAAAGATTCATTCGCTAGAAGACTCATGTCGTTGAACTGGTATTCCACCTGTTTTATACACAGTGTTGGGATCATACTATTTTCACAGTGTGAATAGAGAAAACACTTATTTGAGATTCACACAAGAAAAAGGGAAAACAAAACTTCCATCAGTTCCAATACTGAACATTGATGATAGCAACAAGAGTTTTTTGTTATGAGGAAGAGTTTCTCTTTGATAAATTAAAGAACAAATTCAGGAAATTGTCCATTTGTAGAACCAGACATGCACAAATGATTTGAATCTTTATTAAATCTGGAAAACAGGAAAGTCAAACAAGCAGATGAGCTTTGAACACAATCTAAAACTGACAGAGTCAAGAAAATTAGCACTAATTGGTTATGCACTTATGCCAAAATCTAAATAAACATTTCATTTCTCTATCTTGCAATTTCAAATAATGTCAGTCAGATCATATCAGGAACGAGAAAGATGTAAAAGAATCAAAACCGATGGCATGCATCGAATCCATCGATCCATTTATTGGTACAAGAAATAAGACAATGGCAAATCCTATTCTAAGAAACAAATCAAGAAATCAACTAACATAACAGAGAAAGAGAAGAGAACCTGTCTGATGATCTTTTGGCGTAGATCATCTGTAAGCAAATTCTTGGAAGAACAATTGGGGATTGGAAGATTAGGATTAGAGATCAAATAATCAGCAGGTTCTTGGTCACCAACAAAGAACCAATCAGACCCACCAGCACCACCAAGATAGTGGAAACAAGGGTAATAATAACCCGATAAGGGCACCTGGGTATGCGATCTAGGCACGAATTCTGGTGCCTGCGCATTGAATTTGAACGTCACACTGTTGCTAGTGCTGCTGCCATTGCTACTACCACTATTACAACTAGTCGTTCTTTTCGCTGCCATGGCATCTTTCATTTGAAACTTTTCTTGGGGTTCTTCTTTAGGCTTTTCCTCAGGTTGTGCTTGTGCCATATTCGTGTTTCTTTTGATCTTTGGCTTTGTTTTTTCTCTTACAAATTTACTGTCTCTCTGTCTCTGTCTGTCTTGGTTTGATTTTGTTAATGTCCTTGAAACTTAGATTTGATCTCTCTCTCTCTCTCTCTCTCTCCTGAAGTTTAGTAACTGTAAGTTTGATATTGAATCCACGTTTGGCGCCAATATACGGAGAGAGAGAGAGAGAGAGGATTTCTTACACATGACCGTTGCTTTTGGGTTTGACCGGTTTTTTAAGGTTTGGAATTTGCCACCATCAACACCAACCTTGCTTCTCTCTCTGTTTTTTCCTTTGCCAATGCTACCCCCCAAGCTCCGTGTCTTGTGTGGGTGATGTAGCTATTTGCAGAGGAGGATTCGCACTTGTTCACATTATTATATTACTTCTCATTAATTAAAATTACTACAATTTTATTTAATAAATTTAGAATTGTTACATTAATAATTAATTATTGTCCTTTCCTTCAAGACTAGGATATAATTTGGAAGAGAGTGTGTGTGTGTGTATGAATTTGGAAAAGAGTAGGCAAAATGGGCTCCAGACTCGCTTAATCCAGGGAAGCCCAACCAAGCCAACTAGATGGCAATTGGGTTCAACACCTAGGGCCTTAAGACAGTCAATGCCTCTTCCCAAATTTGGGGGGTTGACTTTCTAGCTTTGGGCCTAACTTGCCAGGGAAGAGACTGTGAACAAAAGGGAAATTTAAGAAGTTTTTCCATCATTCTCTTTTAGGGTAACATAAACTTGATCATCACTTTCCTGCACAATGATCTCAAGTTGGATTCCATATGCTAGTAGGGGTCTAGCCTTAACTCATGGAATTCTGTTTATGATTTGTGTTGCATGCTCAATTAATTTATGACGTGACTCATCTTTTAAATAAATATTAGTACGACTATTTGGAAAGTTATTTTGGGTTTTCAGTGATTGATACCTAACAACCTACCAACCCATATAGGCATGCAATCACAAGCTCCAACCTCTGTTACTTGATGTTTGGGCGAGCTGGGAACAATCACAAATTTTCTATCGTTTTTGGTTTAGGAAATAAGAAAAAAAAAATAGTGCGTCACTAGAGGACAACTTTGGGTAATAAAAGGCTTTAGTTTACCATAATATGCTTTGGATTACATTGATGATTGAACTCATGTTGTTTGCCCTGGCATGGACAAGGTAAATATTCTAAATATTGATGATTACAGAGCAGTGCAAAAGTAATATTACTTTGTGATTTGTGAACAAAGATCTCCTAGCTGGATAGAATTTTGAAGAAAGCTTAAATTCTGTTCTAGTGTGTTACTGGGTTGGCCTTTTCCACCAAATTCTTTCCTTTCCGTTTAAAACTTTCATGATTGTGCTATGCCCATCTTAGGGATCATAATACTCCATGGCTGGTCTTTGAAGGAATCTTTGATAGGAATGGTTTTCCTGTGGTGGACCAAGTGCGTATATTTTTGTTAAGCTTGCCCATGTGAGGGAGCCAATGTGCTCAGCTGCTGCATCTATTCTGTTCGCTGTCTCCTTACTCTTAAAAGAAAATAGAATACTTTGGGTTGGATTTCAGAATGTAATCAGTTAACCCTAAAAAAACTATATATTAATTAACCCTATCTTAAGAGAAAATTTAATGAGAGCTTCGATCATTTTCACTCACTTGTTTCACCAAACCAAGTTATTCAATATATATATTTACATGATAAAGGTGGACCTCTCACTGTGGGCTCCTTCATTATGTCTGGTCTACAAGATTCTCTCTATTATTTTGCTTGTGAGAGTGACTGTTTTGTCATGCTCCCAGATAAACATTACAACTGATTGTGTTTTTTCAGTGGGATATGACTGGATTAGGTGAAAGGATAAAATCTGGGTGTTTTTGAACAATTTGACTCAGTAAGAAGTTGTTTGGAGACCACATAATTGCATCAGCTGCTTCAAAAACTATATGAAATGATAGACTGATCATGCCTTTTTAATCATACATGCATATCTGATGATGCATGCATATTTCTGAAAACAGAAAGAAATAGCTTACTGTGTTGGGCACTTGATGGAAGAAACGGCCATACATGGAAAAGAAGGGCCAGAAAACGGTTTTTGTTTGTAGCAGTCAAAACCCAATTATTGATTAAACAGCTATAATTAATCAAGTAGTTATCACATGAATTAGGATACTTGGAAGTTTTGGTATTGAATTCTAGACCAACAACTCCTCTATGAATATAGTTTCCATCACTACTTTGCATTGATCAGATAAGTAATCTGCAAATTAGGCCTAGGGTCATAATCGTTTTGCCAAACAGTCCATCAATTGGGAATGGCAGACTGAGAATTTTGGTGAGCTAAATCTGGACAGAATATGCCAACTGTTTGTTTGTCACTCATATCTTTTCAGCTGTCATTAAATAAAAGAAACTGCATCTTAGAATAATTGAGATTGTACGTAACCATAAGACAAATAAGGGAATAAGCACCCTAAAATCTTCTTTCCAAGATAGGTCTGGATCCTCTGCTGTCTTCTTGTACGACCAAAACACTGTCACCCATCAATCTAAACATTGACAATTTCGAAATCAGTAAGGTCATCCAAATGTTTACGCCCATCCTTGTCAGTACCATACTGACCTTGAAAGGACTGAATAATTGCCAAAACACCACTATAACCCATTGGGAATAATAAATCCAAGTATCTATAGGGAAGACCTGGTGAAATCCCATGTGCCCCAGGGCCAAACTCAGTGACCCACCAGATGGGGCAGTAGAAAAATGTGAGGTCAAGTCTTTCCTTGTTGGACCTTTACAGGCAGATGTTTGCTTTGCTTAAGCTTCAAGGCCATTTCTAGGACTTGTACTCCTATGTAGAAAAACGATTTGAGATTCTTTCCACGGGGAAAAGTGGAGGGTAAGCATGTAAACAGAACAATTAGCACAAGAAAGTTCTTTGAGAAAGCTGAAAACCTATTGACCAACCAAATGGAATATCTCTGATTTACTGCTCACCTGCCCCGGATTAGGCGAATACGAGCGACTACCTACGTCAATTTTTGATTTTCTGGCTTCTTCTTCGTGACTGTTTAACAAGATGAAAGCGTTTACCAAGCTTCATCATTATACTCAAGAAACTTTGTGAGAGCACTCTCTCAACAGGTCTCAGTGAAAAAAGACTGGAACGATGAATGAATTGCCTTTGGATTGAGTTGGATACGGGAGCATGTCAGGGTACTTGCAATTAAACTGCAGAAACACCTATCAAAAGGAAGCCATTTTAACGACAATTTCTTGGACATTGAGGCATTTCTAAAACCTCAAAATAGTAGACAGCACTAGCCAACATAGGTTCAATCTAACGGAGAAGCCATAGCTTTATGATAAGGGAATAGCGCTCACGTTTCTTCCACGGAAAACATGGATCATAATTGGAATTCTTGTGCTAGTTCCGGAATAAAACAAAACTCAGTTCAAGATAGAAGGAAATCTAATCCTGCAAAATTTAACAGCCTCTCTCATCTCTCAAGATCCTTCTCCTTTTATGTATTATATAGTAATAGTATATAATTTTTTGTAGTCATGAACTCCTCCCATGTATACTTTTATCTGCAAAATTCATGGTGGATAAACTCTATACATCATCTTTTCCAGGTTTGTGAATATGGCTTTTCCAGCTATAGCTCTCAGATTTTGCATCTTCATCATCTTCCATACTGTCACCTCCTGTAGTGGAGGTCCCTCCAGTATTTGCGGCTAATAGCAGAGGACCTTGAGGAGAACCAGACTGAGAACTGCTCCCCTTTGAGGATTCTCCATACTGATCTTGGGATATCCACAGACCACTCCCCAAAACAACGACTGATTGATTAGCAGGGGTGGTTGTAGAAGGTGGAAGTCTTCTTGTGTGAAGTCTATATTTCTGGAAAGTCAGGAAAATTCTTCCATCAATATTCATCATCAAAACTTAAGAGAAAAAGCCAAGGATAAAAAAAAAAACTTTAAAAACCAGGGAAATAGTAACACACAAGACATTTCTCTCTTTTCACTCCTTTCCAGAGATCGAACTACCAAGAAAGAAGAGGAACTAAGAAACCACCTGCAAATGACTCTTAACTTCATCATTGGTCAAGCCATCTACTTGCATAAGTTCCCTAATCTGCTTTGGGGTGGCCACTGCAAAAGAATTAAAAAATTTGACTTAGAAACTTGAAAGGAAAAGAATCAAAGAGTATATTGCCGTCAAAATCAACACTCCAATCCCATGATCCCAACAGAAAAATTAATGCTACACAATTTCCAGTTTCTTATAGCTTTTATTCTCCATGGTCTCAAATCAAATGAATTATACATACATAATAGAAACACCTATCTCTTAGCCAGATTATAAAAAATCTTGTTCAACTCTAGTTTGTACTTTCCATCTCTGAAAAAAATCAGATAAGTGATAAAGGAACAGAATCTTGCTACAAAGAGGTGCTGTTCTTGCAAGTCCAATCCTCTCATTGACAGAACTTCTTAATTCTTATCTAGGATAACTAGAGCAATAAAGAATCCAACTCAAGACAACCACAAAAATAAAATTGTCAACAGCTAAGTCAATTTCTAATTAACATTCATTTCCTCACCTTGAGAGCCTCCTAACTGCTGCAAGGCATTGACAAACCGGCGATGCAACTCAGGTGACCAGCACCTCCTTTGCTTCCTAGCAGTCTGCTGTTGTTGCTGCTGCTGCTGCAGGTGATGGGCCAGCGGCTGTGGTCCAGACCGAAAATTCGACTGAGCATTGGGGGCAGAAGATGAAACTGCTCTGCTACAACTTGTCCTGGATCCTGTGGAACCTGATTCCTCTTTCAGATTCTTGATTCCAGGAGTCAAAAGCGTTAGTCCGTGAACTGGTATCTCCTCTTTTTCTTCTTTCCTCACTGCGAAACCCAAATTTGGCTTGAATGGCATAAATGCCCTCGCTGATCCCCTGTTTTTACATCCTTGGAATGGATCTTCATCGTTTCTCTGTTGTAAACCAAGGAAACAGTATTCAATCTTTAGCAAATTTATTTCATTACAAACTACGTCTTTAGCTTAAATGTGGTGTCCTTCATTTTTTTTTTTTTAATTTTGAAGTACCTTAGTGTCTAGTTTGTGATCAGTGGAGCGATAATCATCATCATCAGTGTTCCAAAGCTGAACGGAACTCATCCAATTTTTCTTGTCTTTATTAATATTGTAGTTGTTGTTGTTAGGATCTTTATCCTTTTTGGTGGTAATTGATGCACCATCTTCTTCACTGTGTTTAGTTTCCTTCTTGTTGTTCTTCAACGGAATAAATTCTTCTAAAACTGGTTCAACATTTCTTGTTACACATTGCATTGACTCCTCTTTCAAAGCTACAATTGCTGCAACCAAACAAAACAAATTCAAAATTGCATTAAATACATTAATTACAATCTCAAAACAACCAAAACCCAAGTTAAAATAACTAACTCTTTCAACCAAAACGATCAAAAAAACCAAAAACCAAGTTATAGAAATAAACGTTTTCTAATCAAAAAAGAAAAATCTCGATCAAGAACTGGGATTTTTTTCCCTAAAAAAATCAAAAGGGAACCCTCGCTAATAAGAAAAAATAAAAGTGAGATTTAAATTGATTGAAGAAACGAACCATCATTCAAAAGGAGCATGCAAAGAGGAAGTTCACGTTTAAAAGCATCGATCTTTCTCATTTCTTCTTCCAATCCTTTGACAAAAGCATCGACTTTTGAAACCTTGTCAGAAACGTTTCCGACCATTGAAACCTCCTTGAGGAAATTACTGATCGTTTTGGGTACAAAAGTTGGTCTAAAATCCAAGCTCAGTTCTGGTGGAACCGAACCCATTTTCGATCCCTTCTTTGTCTCTCACAATACTTATCCTTTCTCTGTCTCTTCCTACCTTTCCTTCCTTTGGCCTTTTTGTTTGTCTTCTGGGTCTATTGAAGCTAAGAAAGAAGGGAGGTGAAATGAAGGAGGAAGGCAAATGCTGAGATCTATGGATGAATATATAGAGAGGGTAAAGAGATTTATTTATTTACAAATAATAATGTGTAGAGTGAGAGAGAAGTGTTTGTTGTTTGGAAAGAGAGGAAATGAAAGAAAAGAAAAAAGAAGTTAAATTTGGTTTCTTGGATATGAGAGCAAAAAAAACAAAGGAAATGTTGGAAGGCGAAGATTCTGTTTGCGGTTTTTGGGTTTTAAAGTCACTTTCGCATCGTCGCGTATCCTATCCATCACTCGCCCAATCCGTCCGAGTTCACTCACCCTTTTATTCCTAACACCGTAATTTTTTTTTCGTTTTTGAAAAAAAATTGGTAATTTTGTATGTCTTTCCCTAATAATTGGATAATTTCCTTAATAAATGCACTTGGGGGTAATTTGACAAGATAATTACAATTAAGTAGTAGGTTTAAGACTTGAAGGTCCAACATTTTACCTATGATGACCTAAACCCACCATCCTTTGTATTTGTAAATTTTTATATATTAATATTAATATTTAAATTACTTACATGATATATACGTTATAATGAGATTGAAACTGTACTATTACTCATATATTTCATGAGGCTAATTGAAGAGTCGATTATATGACAA
Source organism: Theobroma cacao (assembly GCF_000208745.1). Taxonomy (NCBI): domain Eukaryota; kingdom Viridiplantae; phylum Streptophyta; class Magnoliopsida; order Malvales; family Malvaceae; genus Theobroma; species Theobroma cacao. The sequence goes on along the minus strand of NC_030851.1, from coordinate 4,740,208 downwards.
CAAATCATGAAGACTTTGAGATAAGTTTATATATTTTTGATCTTTCACCTTTTAATATTTTTTCTATTTTATTAATAAATAAATTGGGCATATAGTAGTCTAGAAGGACGTAAGTTAATATTTTATTTAATTTAATTTCTCTTTTATTAAAAAATTCAAATTACTCTTTTTTATTTTAAAGTAAATATTTATTTTATTTTAACAATGAAATATTAACCCAATGATCGGCATATGTGGATTGAATTGGAATCTCTCTATCGTACACATAGTACCATAACTTTTATACTTATGCCACACTTGGCATGCCTTTTTCCTGTTAAAAATTCCCTGCCCTCAATTATTATTATTATTTTTTTTTATGCATTTAGCTTTTTCAGATTCTTCAAGAGTTGTGAAAATGAAAGGCTCCCATAGTTTAAAAAAAAAAAAGAATTTCCCCAAGCATTATTAATGTAATTACCAGTACTTTGTTAACTCATTAACCTTTCTCTCTCATTCAATTAATGTTTAAGCATCGTACCACCATTCACATTCATTATTCAAAACTCTAATAGAATATACATTTAACATAAACCCCATTTACTGGCCATTGAAAAATGACATTGTAAGACTTTTATAGAAACTTTTCTTTGCTTTTTCCATGGATGGATACTTGATCATTCAATCAAAACATTTTTTTTTTCTCTTTCAAAGAATCGATGGGTATTGAAATATTCTCCCACCAAAATCACAGTCATTTCAACAAAAGAGCCACCCCAATTTGAACTGTAAACCCTTCTTAATAAATTAATAATATATGTAAGATAATAATTATTTTTGTGAAATTATTGATATCATTATGTTGACTTAATTAACAACGTTGACATCTTCTCATATATATATATATATATATATATTATTTTTTTAAAAGACTAATTGTGAATTTCATTAAAAGAGAGGGAAAGAAAGTTCCCCTAACAAAAGAACAAACAGCCACCTAAACAACCCAGTAATATTAGACAGTATGCCCCTCTTAATGGGGTAGACCCTCCAATATCCCTTGGCATCACCATAGTCCCAGCATGCCAACAATTCAACCGCAAGAACAAAAACAATCTATCATTAATTAATTATATTTGGTGTGTTATTAATGTATAGATTTTAAATATCATTAATTAATCAAATGTTATAACCTTGTTAATAAATAAATTTAAAAATTGAGAATTATAAAAAGTAAATATTCATAATTGTAAAAGTATTTATTTAGTTAAAGGTTTACGTATTTATGATATTATATAAATAAATGATAGTGTATAAGTTTGAATTCTTTTAATCTCAAGAAAGTGGAAATGTGAACTAATTAGTGATGAAGTGTTTCAACCGACGCTATGGACTCCACAAAGCGGATTGGATCTTTACCAGCTATTGGGAACAAGAAAAGGGTTTAAGCATCTTGGATTATAGGTTATTAAAACATATGGGTTTGGTCAAATTGACTTAACCACGAGGAAATATTTTAAGTGATACAAGGGCTTGCGGTCAAGTAAAATAATCAATTGTACCAAGAAAGTGTATAATCAAATCCCAACTTTTGATGTGAGAAGGGTCAAAGACTCAAGAACCATTTGGTTTTCGTGGGAGAAAAGAAAGGCCAGCCAATGTGGAATTTTTTGGAGTGTGCCTAATCTATGTCCATAGATATTCCAACACGTGTATATTTTTTTAATTTTACCATCAACAGTTAAATGAGATAAAATAAAAATAAAAACAAAAAAAGGGTTTATTTACCATTGCTGAGATTCTCTTTTGTAGTTTCAAAAGAGTATCCCCCAGTTTCAGACGGCTCAGCTAAGCCTGGACTTAGTTCAATGGGTGGATTAGAAAATTGTTGATTCCAAAACCAAATTTATGGTCAGCTTTTTTTCCCCTTCAAAGGTCCACGTAGCCACACACAAAGGCATCTTTGGGTTTTAGCATTAGCAAGCCAGTTGTTGCCACAAAAAAGATGCAAAATAACCTAAACTACCTAAAGAGAATTCCTTTTCCAACTTATTAAACTGTTATAAAATGGTTTAAAAGTATATGAAGAATTGGTCTCCAAAGTGTTGGCAACTCATATCTAATCCAACATAGTTTTTGCACAATTTAAAGAGTTTCATACGGTCTAAGTGATGCTGGATGCTTGTTTCCTCCAATAAATTAATATTCTCTCCCTCCTTTTTTTTTTTTCCCACAATTGTCAAAAGAAATTGTCGAGAAATGAGATGAAAATTTTCAACTTGGATTATGATTGCTTCGAAAAGTTATGTTTGAACGAAAATCTAATATGCTTTTCTATCCTTTCGCCTTTTGCTGAATAAAGCATCTGTCACTTGTTAAATATGAACTATCACACTTTCACAATATAAAAGGAAAATACCTTCTGTTGAAGTAGACGAGATTCAAACCTTTGTGAGGAAACCATTGTCATAAAAAAAGATCAAGTCTCAAATTTCAAATGATTTTGTTTAATAGCTATAAGTATAATTCTTCTATTTTTATTACTACTTTGATGATATAAGTTAATTTTATATATATATATAGAGATATTTTACATAAAGTTAAATTATTAAAATTCGACGTTCAGTAAAAAGATGTGATATCTTACTTTACTTAATAAGCGTGTTTATTGAATTAGAAATTTAAACTAATTTTCTTAAAATTTTATATGAAATCAAGATCAGATATGGATGAAATAAAAAAATTTTAAATTATTTACATTTAAAATTTTCATATTGAAATTCTAAAACGAGACCGAAATGGTAACATCAAAAATTATATTTATAATAGAATAGACAAAGCTATGAGAGGAATCAACAAGCTAATGATGCTATCAGACATTTGGCGGTAAATGTAGAAACGAGAAAAGCTGAACACTTCGAAGAAAAGGACACCACACAGCCCATGATTGGACGGTGTGGAACACGTCCCATGGGAGAGAAGTGAAGCGTTATGTAAGAGAGAAAAAAAGGGGTTGTGTTTGAAACTTAGAGATAGGGAATCTTAGAGATGTGTGGGACCCAACTTCGATATGGCCTGAGATTTCAGTAGTTGTAAGGAAGAAGAAAGATGCTCCCTTTTTTTAATTATTTTTTGGCAAGCCCCCCAAAAAGGACAAGCTTTTCCAGCCGTTAGATTCCATTCCTCTTCCATAGAATTAAGAATCTCTCTCTCCCTCCACCAAATTCTTTCTTTCGCATTTAATTAATTATTCTCCCCTCTGTTTACAGTTTTGTTTTGTTTTTTTTTTAAATACAAGTAGATACGTCTTTCACTTCTTATGGGTGTTCCACAGTTTTCTATTCTATCTGAAACGTGTAGTTTGGATTGGATCCACTCCGGTTTCTCGCATCTCCGTCGGTTCTGTCGGGTGCTTGTAACCAAAGAATCTATTTGTCCCCGCTTCTTTAACCCACCCATACTGCCCTTTCCTTTTTCATCGACAGTTTTTTTTAATATATAAAGATAATGATTCACTAGTAAAAACTCACTAACAACCATATCTCTTAGAGAGGAGCCTAAGTAACAAATCCTTGCATAATTAAATGAAATAAAATATTACAGATTTTGATTAATAAAATATGAGATGAGTTTTGAAATTTCTTCTATGTAATAGACAATTCTTTTAAATTAAAAATATGAATAAAAAAGTGAGGCGGTGACAAAAAAATTATTTACATAATAATTAATCACTCCAATTCTATTATATATAGATAGTTGATTATTATTTTAATGAAAGGATGAGATGATAATTCTAATAACTACAGATATTAGTGAGAGAATGCATTATTTTTTAAATTACCTTTGAAAAATATATACTCCGATTTTTTTTTTAAAAAAAGATGATTATTTTTTGATATAAATTTTATTATTTTTCAAATATCTCATGACTTTTTTCTAAAATCGATATATTGTTGATAAGTAGTAACTGAAAGAACTTTCTAATCAATTTTCAATTTGATTCAAAATTATCATAAGAAGAAGAAGAAATAAAACAAAAAAGGAAAACCAAACCCTCAAAGTTTTTAATTACTTGAGATGTGGTGTAAAAGAATTTGTCGTGGCACATGGTTCCATTTTCTCAGACCTTCCAGACTTGATTATGGCGTTATGTGTATGTATTTGTTGTTTGAGATCATGATTAGATTAAAGATGGAAGCAGAATCAAAGCCAGAAGCAGTACCACTTTTTGCTCCTTCCCATTATACCTCCTTGGAAGCACGCTTACAACAGTAACTATTTATACCATGCAACTGATCTGGTATCAGTTTGGTTTCACCATTTATATGATAAACACCTTCCATGAGGAAGCAAATGGTCAAGGAGCAAATTAAGATGCACCATTTCTCCATTTTGACCTAAATTTTCTTCCTACGATATTCGTAAGATGAAGTCGTTTTTTAGGTCCATGTGAGGTGGAAGTAGTCTTATTGCATATGTTATGATGTAGGTAGGTTCCAAGAAAGCAGAAGGTATTTTAGTCAGCTTAAAGGATAGCTTTGTCCCCTTATTATACGGTAGGAGGCTATGCATTCTTCTTTTAAAAAAAAAAGGAGGCTATGTATTCTTCAGTCTAAATGAATATGAGTGGTCAAGGGAAGAACAAGATTCTCTTAATCCCGCTTCTAATCAAAGTAATGATACCAAATGGGAATTGGAAGACAGACAGGTCACGAGACGCAGACAAAACCCGGTTCAGTCAATTTTCAAACGGGGTAGTGTGGAATTTACTCTTTTGATTGAGAGAGAGAGAGAGAGAGAGAGAGAGAGAGCCAAAAAAAGAAAAGGAATAGTGCATGGTGAGGTGGCTTGCTTGACCGCGTGAAAGCCAACCAATTCTTTGTTCTTGATGGCCAAAGCGAAGCATCTCTTAACAGAGAGTGCCCAATATTCTAATATATATATATATATTTCAAGGATACTCTTCAAGAATTGAAGAATCCAAGAAAACATGGTATCTGTAACCATCTGAAATCCCCCTTTTCCATTCTTATCTGCCTGATAGAGACTAGATTTGTGTGTGTTTCACACTGTTATATTCTGCAAAGGAATACTTATAAATGACTACTAGGACCAAATATCTATGGAATTTTACTGATGATTGGGAATTTGGTTTTCTTTCTTTCTTTTTCTTTTTATTTATTCCCCTTAAGTTCAATAATGGGGTTGCTAGCAATAATTTGGAGAGTGCTGTTTGCTCAATCAATCTATAAAAATACAGGTAGGCAATTAAGTAGAGGTGCATGCCTGTAGTAATGGTCAATCATTTTTTACCCCAACTCATTATGTGTTGTTATAAATGCTTGTATGGTAGATATTTGGCAAGGAAAAAAAAAAGAAAAAGAAACTTTGCTATATTCTTGGATTGTTCAGGACAAAAAACTTGGGACAATTGAATATGTTTTTTGTATTTGCAACCAAAGATTCAGAATTTGGATGTATTTTACTGGTCTCTTCCCTGTTGTTTTATTCCTTTTGGTGTTGAACTAAAGAATTCCATCTGTTTTGTCTCTCAACTTCTCTTCAACTGAGATGTAGGAGTTTGGAGTAATATAAAAATAATACCCTCAAATCTACTCAAAACCTAGAAGTGAAATTGATTTTGAGATTTCTAAAGAAAAGATCTCTCACCACACATTCTCTGCCATTGATCCCTAGAGGGGGGGATGATAATTGAAAGAATCTCATTTGGTTGCTTGTACAGCTTACATGATGCAACATTAGAAAAAAAAAAAATCATCTTTATCATAAAAATCTAGGCAATAGTGCTTCATCCACCAGTAAAAAGAGAGAGAAGAAAAGAATAGAAAGAAAGTTTGCAGTAACTGCAGGTGTGGGGTGTGGGGTGTGTCCCGAAATTTTTCCACAAGATTCACTGAACGAAGTCCATTTCCCTTTCACTGTCAAGAAAGTTACAAACCCCAACTAGAAGAAAAATTGAATCCAAAGAAGTATTTAAGATACCTTATTTAAGAGGGTTTCGAACAAGACACTCAAGAAATCCCAATCAAAAAAACCCTTGCCCCCATAAAAGCATCTTTCACGTGGTGACAAGTCTCATTGTTTCATGGCGTTTTTGTGACCCTTCTCTTTGAGGGTATCTTTTGTCCCCATTATTATTGTTGTTATTTCTCCAATTCCTATTTTCTTTTTCTGGATCCTTTGTCAAGATGGAATCTTTTTAAATAATGAAGGATGTTGCGAAGGGTTTAACAGCCTCCTTGCTCCTTTCTAAGGTTGGTTTTGTCATTTAGGGTTTGGGTGTCTTTGTCTACTTTAAGGGGTTGTTGAGTGGCATTATTGTTCGTGCTTTGTCCTTGCGAGAATTCCACTTACCCTCTCTGGCCCCTTCCCCCTAGCATCATCATTTTTTCTTCCCCCATCCTTACTTCTTTCACATCTCGATGAACTTACCCCCCCTTCCCTTATAATTTCAACTCTATCAAGGACAAGGAATATTGGGTTAATTGTGTTTTTTTCCAAGATTCAACCAATCTTTTGCTTTGTAAGCAAATCAAAAGCATGATTGTTGATTCCCATATGTGTAACACATTCCCTTCCATTAGCACATTTAATCTACCAAGAACCAAATTCTACCACCCCCATTAAACTTATCCTGCATTTGCTAAGTGTGAGGATTGCTTTGGATTTGACTTGGGAAACCCTATCTTGAGTACTGGTGGTGGAAACTACCTTTGCATTTATTGAATTTCAATGTAGTCAAATGATTAATAATAGTAATATTACTTCATATTCGCATCAACTACAGTCCAGAATGATTATTCCTTCCCTTTGTGATAAACGATCACATTCAATACTGGACCACACAAAATTTACTTCCCCTCCCAAAAATTAGAATTTGGCCTTTCCAGCCATAGATTCCAAAGCTGTAAGTGGTTATTTTCATTTCACTTTACCACCGCATCAAGTTGGAACCCAATAAAATTAAAGTAGTTCCATCCTTCCATTATTATTCCACCAAAATCGTGCCAAAAATTAAAAAAAAATGAAACATTTATTTGATATGTTTGATTTTTATTTTTTAAAATAAAAATAAATAAAAATAATTTAAAAAAATCAACCAAACAAAATCTTTAACATAATATTTACTAACAATTGGAAATGAGAATAAAATGAGGAGTTGAAATTCCTAATACTTAAATTTGCTCGTTTCCCCAATAGATGGGTACAGGGAAGAGTCCATCTAGGCCCAAAAGGAAAGCTCGTTTGTATATATTTTGATATCGTGAGGCATCGTCGGATGGTGCGCGTGGCACATCAGGGCTGATGGAATCGGGTCGCCGCGTACGATCGGCGGTGCTTTTAACGTTTCGAATATTGATGGGTCCCATACTCCAAAAGATTCTCTTGCTTCTTATATTTTCCCACTTTTTCTTTTTATAAATAAAATTTCACATCATCCATTCAATCAGGGATCCCTCTTTTTAATTGTTTTTCTTTTTGCTGATCAAACGTCTCTTCTCTGGCTTCTATTTTGGGCTCGTTTTCTTTTTCCACCCACTCTTCACTATTCCAACCCCAAAGAAAATATAAAGTGTCCTTGGCACTAATTACCTCCCGCTGACACCCTTGCCATCATTGGCCTTCTTCCATTCCTTCACATACCCCTCATGGTTCATTGAAATTACAGACCCATAGGCCAGAAAAGAAAGAAAGAAAGAAAAAAGAAATATCTACCAGATGACTTACTGATCTTTGAATTGAGGTCAATTTGGTGTATAAATGAGGAACCATTACTTCAAACTACCACCCAAAAAACAAAAAACAGAAAGAAAAGAATAAATACAATGATGTCCACGTGATATTCTAAACTATAAATTCTTATCATGGCAATGGCAAATGCCAACATTGCACACAATTCGCGCGTGAACTCCAGCTAACACAAAAATGTGAAAACAATGCATGTGAACACAATTCGCACATCGCTCTTAAACGTTTCTAAGGGTGGTGGAAAAGAAGTACTCACACTTGGCCCAAGGTTCCCAACCTTAAAACCAACAACTAATGTACCAATATAAACTAATGAAATCAGTTATTTGTTCCAGCATATTACATTAATTGATGACAAAATCTTGACGACATACTCCCAAGACATGTACACACCCTAGTAAAGATCATGGCCAATCCCTTTCTGCTGATATAAACTAAAAACAACGTCTAGCAATTGCTTAAAGCCCACCAGTTGGATAGCACAAAGTACGCCATCCACATCCTGGAAACAAATTTTGTTGCAAAAGGATCAAACAGGCTATGAAAATTCTTTTGACTTTGTTGGTCCCGGAAAGACCAGAATGAACAACAAACCAGCTTTCTAGATGCTCACGTTTCATCTTTCCACTTTCTAGTTGTCCAAATAAAATTCCAAGTTGTGCCCTCCTATGCAGATCATGTAAAGAAGGTAAACCCCACACTAACAACTTTTTTCTCCTACTTTCCCTACCCTCCCACCCAACCCAAAGAGAATGAAAAAGTAAACAAAAAGAGCGACTGCTGAAAACCCAAACCAAGAAAAATGGTGTTGGGGAAAAGACAAAGTGGCAAAGACAAACAAAGGTACATGATATCATGTGGGTAACAGCAGAAAGTTTTAATCAACTTCCTCAAAGATGCTGCTTCCATTTCTAGGACATGTTAGGCAGTACACAATTACCAGACAACAGCCAAAACCTAATTTCATCTCAAAGCAAAATTGCCCACTTCCTATGGGCTTATGTTATATACAGAAAAACAACTCACTGTTCCATCTTGATGAAATGTGTGGTCAGAAGCTTTGGGATAGTAAAACCGTTGAAGGAGTCCACCTCCAAAAGTTCTTTGAGTTTATCATCACATAAAATTCTCCTCTTATCAGATGGATCCTTTTGAAACACAGAAAACAATGAGTAAGATAAAGAATTCATGTTCCATTTAGAATAATGTAAATAAAATTTCAAAAAAGAAGAAAAGAATAATGTAGATAATATGAAGCACAACAATTACAAGAAGTATCTTATCACAATTTATTAATTGCAGCCGCTGTATGCATTTAGTTAAACACAGATACAAAGCATATTCGAGCCTGAACAAGACAATCTTGACAAGTGATCCTTGTAAAACAAATTGGACATGATTCAGAGGAACCATATCCAGATGAAATCAAGCAACAATTTCAAAAGCTCAGTCCTGACGGTAAAGTACATTTTGCCAGCAACAATTTCAACTTGGCCCAGGCTAAAGTTCAGATTTTGAGAGGGAAAAAGAAATCATACACAGTGCTTATAACCATATGACTTTTTTAAACTTCATAATAATCATAAAACAAAAAGAAATCACAACAGCATTGCAATTTTTGCTAATATTGACAATTACGAGGATATTAATGTATGGTATCCAGTGGCAAGATGTAAATTTGTGAAAGCCAACCTATGAAGCTGATAAGCAGCCTGGAATTAATTCATAAATTAGGGAGCTCAGCAAGCTATATCTAGCAAAATAAACATGTCTGAACCAAAGCTTGTTCAATTGCCAAACATGTACAATTTCTGGAAGAGATTCAATTATTCATCACATGAATGGAGATTTTATCATCCAAGCTTGTTACCAAAAATCAGAACCACAAAGTACCAACAACAAAGAACAGCAGAGGCAAACCTGCAGATCATTCTGTTTTATGTACTCCCACATTCTCTTCACAACGTCAGCACGAGATAATGCATTTTCACCAGTACCAAAAAAATTCACTAGAGCATCTGAAAGCGGAAGGGGAGCAAGAAAACCAGAAGCCCCTTTCTTCTGCCTCTTTTCTTTCTGTTTTGGCTCAAATGGACCTGAATAGTTAAAAAATTGTTAGATAAAAATCCTCAGAGCAATCATCAGTGAACGAAGGTATATTATCCCTTTTCTTGCATGAGCAGCCAAAAACATGCAGGACCCCAGCAAGCTCATAGCTAATTCACTTGAAAATTTACTCACCTCTTTCTCTTCCTTGCTTAGATTTCCTTTCAATTTTTGTTGAGTCAGCTTGAGCTGCCACATCAAGGAAACAAACAATTTATTCAAGCAATGAAGACATACTTTGTAGACAAACAATAATTCAACAGAAACAAAGCCTATGTATAGTACTATTCATATAGTAATGCACAAGAGCAAATCCCCACAACAAACAATAAAACAATCAAACTTCAATATAGAAAAAGAATTTAAGTAATGGTTTTTGGACAGAATGATTCAAATATAAAGTACAAACCTTTCAGATGAAGATCCTATCAAACTACATATGCTTGCTATGAATAATTTAAATCTTTCGATGAATAAAAACCAAAGGGAAATATAAGCCCTTAAAGATACATACTCAACCTTCAAGCATGAGGTATCTATGTTAAACTAGACATAACAAGGATCTTAATATAGGAAAAGTATATGGGATATTGAACCTGCACTCACCAGACATTTTGAAGTAGTACAAATTTCTACTTCAGTAAAGGTACCTAAAACTAGTTTGTAGGTTTTGTTACTGCTCGCTCAATTATCACCTACTGGTCATTTTGTTTATTTACAAGATTTCATATGGATTATGAATCTCCTGAGGGAACTAACCCAAAAAAAAAAACACAGAAAGATATTATCTAACACAAAAAGAGATTATCTTTCAGCTGGTTTAAATTATGGCACAGAAAAAGAGATTGTATTCAGAGATAGAAAAAGATATTACAAAAGGCGTAGAATGTGGAGATTGGGCAAAAGCAGTCACATAAACAAATATGAACCACTTAAACCAGGCTAAATGGACAATGTGCTGTTAGAGATTCTTATATTTGTAGCTTGCATGAACTTCGAGGGCAGTTTAGGCCAGAAACTAACTGCAAGGTTTACTATACAAACATCTCAAAACCCTAAATCAACTACCAAGAATTTAATTAAAAAAAAAATTGATATATAACTGAATTTTGATTGCCAAAACCTTAAATCCCAAATCTCAATATCTCAATCATCCAAAAAGCCAACTCTCTCAATAGTATGATAATAACCTACTTATATGGACTGCAGAAAACCCTGTATTATGTCCACATAAATATAAAGTCACTATAAGATAAGCTCAAACAATGAATGCTCTACTTTCTGAATTTCTGTCAAAAATAAGTATTCTTCGGAATCTAAAAAATAATACTCCATCACAAACCTATTGCTAGATAAATATTTCAAAAATCACAAGAAACATGTTTAAAGTATATTTCAAACGTGCTAAATATTAAATTAGTTTCACTGTGTTGAAGGAATAGTTGAAAAAATCAACCCTTCAATAACATTAATAATTAGAACTAATTAACAAATTAGAATAAATCTTGTATTCCATTTTACCTCAATTTTACATGCAGCATAATTGAGAAAATAAAATTTCCAAATATCAATTGGTATCATATGAATAGAAAAGTCAAAGCATCCCTTCCTAAAGAAAACTTACCAACTTTGCATTTATACAAAAGTCAAGGATCCCCTTTTATAAGAAAATTTACCAACTTTGCATTTATACATAATAATTTGAAGGGGCCATCTTGTTAAAGCACATCAATAAAATAAAAGTTACTCCAAATTCAAGTACCAAGGAAAATTTAAAGGCAAGAAGAGCCATGCTAGCGTTTGGCCAACCAGGACAAAATGTGAGGTGAAAACAAAGACCACATAATATTTATATCAAAATCTCATGAACTATAAGGGAAATCCTGTTTAAGACGATACCATCTTCCTCATTTAATGGCCATATGTGTTTGGACAGAGCTTTGTTCATCTGAAACATGTTGATAGTATTTACGCGAAAAATAGCGTGCAATGATTGATCACATAGTATATTTCGTCTGTTCTTTGGATCTTGCAAATTCTTTTCCCGGATATAGGTCCACAATCTCTTGACAACCTAGAAGTAAGGGTAAAAGAAGGGGGAAAAAATTTCTTCAGAATTAAAGTGCAATTTTCATTCAAAAAGTTTCTTTAGATAATATGAATTAACAAAAAGTTGAAAACGAATTTTCCAAAACTTTGCTTGCATACCTCTGTTCTGGCCAACTCAGGTTCTCCAATAAATGCTTGAAGTTGTGGAGAAAGACTGCACAACTTAGTAAACCCACCTCCTCTTCTCTTGACATCTTTATCAACCTTAGCTGACCTACAATAATTTTGTTAAGAAACTTTACACCAGCAATCAGTAACTTAAGAAATATTGCTCTTCAGTATATTTTCAATAGCAACATATTTCAGCATCCATCTATTCTACTCTATCTAATAGCACGGGGATACAACCAATGAAGGACAACCTAAAACCATGAAATCAAGGGATCCATGCAACTGCACAACTTGATGAAATGGTACAAAACTTAAACAAATATATATACCAGAAACTAACAGTATAGTTGCAGTTTGGAACTTGTCTCCCTATCTCACAATTGATTACTAGTTTCACAAGGAAAATGTATAGATAGTGGGCTGGCATTGACCATACATATAGGATTGACAATGAATACATATAACTTGATTAATGGTTTTCAGAAGTACAAGCAAACACCAACAAAAATGATAGTCAGAAAAAAAAAAGAAAAAGAAAAAACCTTTTGTTCTTGCTTCCACGTGCATTACCCTCTTGCTCTGGCTCTTGCTCTTCTTCTTCTTCTTCTTCTACTTCTTCCTCCTCCTCCTCCTCCTCCCGCTCCTCCTCCTCCTCCTCCTCTTCTTCCTCAGCATTTTTAGCATCTACTGATACAGAATCATGACTATCTTCACATTTCATCTCATGCTTTACATTTTCTGAATTTATGTTGATGGCATAGTGTTAATATCTAAACAACCCCATTAATCATGCAAGTTCATGATAATGCCTTCAGAGGAAAGACATAAGAAAATTATAATATACCATTAGTGAAACAAAACTGAAGTTCAATGTGGAAGCCTGTTTGTGGAAGTTGAAGTTGAAATTGCAGAAAAATGTAAACATCCTAAGGTAATCCAAGACTGGAAGAAATAGATTAGTTTGCACATTGGAAATATTACATATCACATCCATTAGAAAGAAAAATAACCTATGAAAGCAGAGAAAATAATACGTTTACAAATTGCTAGCAAGACATAATCGCTAACACTGAAATGTTCTTTATCTTTCGTCAACATGTGTTATTTATTTATTTATTTTTGTGGTATCTATGATTCATGTGCAACAAATTTTTATATCTGTTTCTATTTTATCATCTCCTAAACAACTATTGGCAATAGGTCAATGGCTTAGGTGCTTAGGGCCTCCAAAGTACATGGAAAGTACTGCTTCCCCATTATAACCATCTTCTACTACGACTAGGAAATTATAATAGGAACCATCATAAATAAAATGTGTTTATCTAAATTTAAAAGACAGGCCCTACAAGCCCGCTAGAAGGCTCTCTCACTCAAGCTTATCATTCAAATCAATTACTATAAAGGAACCATAATAAAGGACAGTTTTCCTCACATTACTTGTTAGCAAAAAATGCAGAGAAAACTTTCGATACTGGCAAATTTAAAACTTGTGAGTCCATGTGTGCATGTGTCCAAGTGTCTTTGCATTGTATAATTAATCAATTGCAATGATCAATGTAGACATAGTGGGTCTGGTTCCTTTAATGCAAATAAAAAAGGAAATCACCCTCATAGAGCTCAATATGTAAGTTACATGGGCAAAAACTAGAGAAAAAGGAGCATCCATAGCAGATAAATAAAAAATGCATCCAAAGAAAATACCATCTTCTGCACTTAACGGCCAGATATGCTTGGTCAGGGCTTTATTCATTTGAAACATATTAATAGAATTTACGCGAAAAATGGCACGGAGTGATTCATCACATATAATATTTCGCTTGTTCTTTGGGTCTTGCAAATTGTTCTCCCTGATATATAACCAAAGTTTCTTCACAACCTACAAGCATAGTAAATGAGAAAGTAAAAGTCAAATAAGGGATTCAGATTTTCCAAAATTACCATTGTGAAATAGTACAATTAACAAAAACAAAAATCCGCAAACAGACGCCGATAACCAGTAGACATACCTCAGTTCTAGGCAATTCAGATTGTCCCACTACTTTTTGAAGCTGAGGAGAAAGGCTACACACTTTCTGAAAGCCACCTCCTCTTTTCTTGACTGGTTTATCCACTTTACTTCCTCTCCTAAATAAAAACAAGGCAACAACTATCCACAATATTAATACCAGAAACTTGCGATATACTAGCAATTCAGATGACATATCAATTCTTACATAACTCAATTGATTATTGCAAAGCAATCATAACCAACAATAAAACGTAAATTAACAATCTTTTCTTAATTCATTCTTTAAAAGAAAAAACAAAATGAAACTTGATAAATCTTTCCCTTCAAAAATGAAAAGTAAACAGTTAAAGCGCCTCATTTCTTTATAAACCTATTAATAATGATAATAAAAAACATAAAAAAACCTGCCTTGGTTTTTCGCTTCCTTCTCCCTTGCTTTCTTCTTCTTCATCATCATCTTCTTCAATCTTTGCATTTTCAGATTCTGGTCCCTGTTCTTCTTTTTCATTTTCTTGATTTAGGGTTTCGAGGAAAATGTCGATTTGGTCCCTCACAAAACCTTTTCTGTCAGATAGGTCGACACCGAAATCTTTTTCAAGTTGTCTCCGTACGCTACCAGCAGTGGCGGTGTCGAGGTCGGAATCCCGTAGGATTTCTCGGAGTCGGGTCACGAGGTCCGAGTCCGATACCATCCTTTTTTTTTAATATAAGAAAAGAATCTGGTTTTCCGGTTATATCGAGAGAGACTTTGAAAAGAGCGGAGGAGAAAGGGAGCTGCGCTGCCTGTCTTTTTCGTAAAATGGAGTCTCATGCAAGTAAGGTGAAAATGCAATGTAGAATGGAAAAGGGCAGCCGAACAAGGGCATTTTCGGAATATTGTTTATTCTAAGAAATTTTTTTTTTTTTCAACACAAAGGATGCTTTAGCAAATGTTAATATCATTTAAAATTTTATTGTAAAAAATATTTTTCATTAAATACATTATCTTCATCTAATTAAATAACAACTAATTTTTTTAATACATTTTATTTTATATATTAATTATTTTTTTTATAAATATAATCTTTTGCCGTCATCTATAAATAACATTTAATATTTGCCTTATTCATGTAACACGGTTAGTCCGAGAATTACACGTACTTTTCGTTAGGTAACCTTTTGCGGAAAAAGAGGTATTGTTGGGTTTGGGTGATAATCCAAAAACCAAATGGTAATTGGGCCGCAGCCTGCCTCATTTCAATATTGGGTCCACATGCTTGATTGGGGCGTTAATTGAACAACCATGATCGACCATAAAATGAACACATACACAGATTATATGCTCTAAGATAGTATACATTTGAGTGGTTCAGTAGTTAACAGATATACACAAATTACCCCTGCAGCCGCATAATACCACCAAGCCTTTTGGGCTGAGAAGTCAAGTGTCCTTAGCTTCAGAAACCAGAGAACTTGACACATTCAGTTTTATCACCCTTAGCAATTGTTAACCAAAAATTCTGATGAATATGTTGAACCACATTCTAATAGAAAGAATGGCATCATTTGTTTGTATAAGCCTTACTAATTATCGTCCTCGTCGTAATCAGAAGCCTTTTCATCAGAATCAGATGCACTGTCGAAGTTGATATCTTGAGATTCGACTGCATAACCATCCGTGGTATCACTGCCTATCTTCAAGAAATCTTTCAAGTCATCTAATATGTAGGGTTCTACCAGTTTCCAAAACCACATAGAATTGCTTCCTAGAAATCCTATCCAATACACTTTCCCCTTTCTCTTCACTCTGCAATGAAGAGTCTTTGCTTTCAATGTTTTTACAACCTTCTCAACACCTTCACGGCTTCCTTTCAGCTTCAAAAGAATATCCCCATATGATGTTTTGTAGCCCCCATACATATACCAGTATGCAAGAACAAGGGGGGAAAGCCACCGGTGAATTAGCTTTGGGATCACCGGTTGACCCCTTGGCCAAAACTGGTCTGCATAGAAACCAAAATATGAGTGGGAGATGGTACTGAATTTGTGTGGGATATCATCATTACCATCGGTTGGCTTACTAGAAGGATGTAACCACTCATGGTATTGATCATGAATATGTCTCTTCAAAATAGAATGTGTAACAGAATTCTGATTAAACTCAAACCGTATCATGTGATTCTTCCTCTCTCCATCTGAGTCTATCTTTAAACCACCCAACAGCAACCCCACCAAAATCTGTCGTTGTTCTTTGCTTAACTTTAAGCTCACAGGCTTCTTAACCTCTTTCCTGCTCAAGCTAAGGACATAGTCAAGCTTTTCAATCAACGGAGATTCAATTTCATATTTCTTTTGGCACATCAGATCATATATTTTTTCTGCCTTCAAAAAATCTCCAGAAGAGAGGTATCCACCTAAAATGGTATTGCATGATCTGGCATTAACACCGATTGTCGAGTTACCATGCATTTGGCCAAAAATTTCCCCTGCTTTCTCAAGATTACCAACTTTAACCAAAGAGTTCAAGTATATATTGTAAATAGTACGATTGGGTCGGCACTTCTCTAGGCACTCCAAGAAGGTTGACTCCAATTTATCATGTAAGCTCATATTGAGGTACATATCTGTTAGCTCAATGTAAGATGGCATAAGTGGCTTCTTACCACTCTCCATGAATTCTTTCATGAGGGATTCTGCAAGGTCCATTTGCTGGGATTTACATAAAACCTCTATGATTTTGTGGTATGCAGCAACACTGGCAGAACCCAAATACTTCTGCATCTGTCTGAATACCTCCAAAGATTTCATAATTTCTCCAACCTTTGCATAAACTTCCATTTTATATACAAAAGCTTGAGAAGGGATATTGCCATTGGAATCAAGTAGTTTGAGCCAAGTTCTTTCGGCTTCCTCAACATCCCCTTCCTTTGAACAAGCTCTCAAGATAGACACAAGCACTTCTCTGCCCTCCTCCATACCTGCTTCTTGCATCATTTTCCTGAGTGATTTAATCCTTTCTTTATCCACTGTATCCTGATAGCTATGCAACCAAATTAGGCCACCATAGATATCTTTTTGTACCTCAAGGCCACATGTTTCTAAATTGTGGAAGATAAACTCAGCCTGTTTTAGATAATACTTTGAAGAGCCTCCTGGTTTGCTCAAAAGAGCTCTGAAAAGTGAGTTATGCAAGCTAAGACGTGGTTGGTAACCTCCTAACTGAATCATCCGATTGTAAATGCTACATGCTTCATCCAAGCAACCGTGAACTGGTGAACTAAGATATGCAACAATCAAAATATGAAATGTAGATTCACTAGGCACACGTCCCTGGTTGATTATGTCATCAAATATTTCCCGACATTTTGCAAACTTTCTCTCCTTGCCCGTGTAGTCTGCTAGCTTGGTAGCAAGAGCAAAATCGAATCGATACCAATGTTGCTGCATCATCCACTTATAGACCTGCAACATGAAAAAGATAAGAAAACCACTCACAAAACTGTTAGACTTTTGTTTAGGGGTTTTATCTAGAACGCTGCTTGTTTTTGAGATTATCCGTGTTGAGTATGCTGCCAAGTGCTCCTTGAGCAGCTGCTTCTTTCGTAATCGTTCAGAATAAGCTTCTCTCATGTTAGCTTCTATGCCAACAGGAGTCTCTAACTTCTCAAAGTTTAAGACTCCCCATGGCATTCCAGCTTATCATTAATAAAACCCATCTTTACAAAAAAAAAAAGGAAAAAAAAAAAAAAAAAAAAAAAGAAGTTAAGTTTTAATTTTAAAAAAAGTTGAAAGTAATTTGTATCCCTCAAAATAATTTTTTTAAAGGTACACAATTTTATTGCTAGTTGTCACAATCAAATTAAACTATGGGCTTTTATAAGTATAAAATGAAAACAAAGCATAAAAATNTTAATAAAAACCCATACTTTACAGAAAAAAAAAAAAAAAAAAAAGTTAAGGTGCCAAGCCAAACCCAAAATATACAATCTAACAGCCAGAGAAGATAATTCACTCCAACTTTAGAAAGAAGGTAGGCAAGCAAACCTACAACCTAGTTCAGCAGGACAGCAGGCAACAGCAATTCAGACAATAAGTGACACTGAATTCCCCATTCTCTCCCACTTTTAAAACAATTCAAAAGTATTATAGAAACAATCAGAACATTCCCGCAATAAAAAATACAACAAGCAGAATCAGGAAGGAATCAACAGACAACAATATCATACTTTTTGGCATGTAGCAAAAGTAAACCCTTTTGAGTTGGAAAATTACTTGTAACACGTAGGGATCTTCACTTTAGCAAAAATAAGCGATCCTGAAATATTTCCACCATTGGTTAGCTTAACTGCCTTTTTGTTCCTTCTTCCTTTTCTAAGACCATTTAATACCCTACAACTAGCCCAAGTTAACTAAAATATTAAGTATCACAGTGTGAAACACTAAAATAGATTAAAATTTCAACAGGTCAATCATAACATGAATTTATTTACCAAACCAAATAATTGTCTTTCTCAATTTTATTATTATTATTATTATTTTTTCCAATCATAGTATCAAAGTTGTAGCCTCTAACATCAAACTGATGATGACCCACCAAATATTCCTTAGACTGTAAGCAAAACATTATCAAAATCCAAAAGAAAAATTACCCTGAACCCGGTCTCATTTTCGCGAATTCTGATAGAATGAACCGCCAAGTAAGTAGCATCCTCTTGCCTCATCCACTTCTTTTGCGCATTCAAAATCCTAACCAAAGTCCCCGCCTTGTGAGCAGGCAACTCCTTGCAAAGCCAAGCAAGCTTCGACCTTCTCCAATGTTCAGGTAACTCTTCCAACTCCTTCACTTCCATCTCCGGCGCAACCAAATGCTTCATATCGTTCCCCGCAAAAACCCCACCATCATCTTCAAAAGCAAATGCTTCATTCTCAGTGTTTGAAGAATCCCACTTCTCTTCCCCTTCCTTCTCAGCGATGAAACTAACGGGAGCCGCCGAGAAGGAGGAAGAACTGAAGAAACGGTGGCGGGAAAATGAAGGGGGCAGTTGTGGGGTAGGGTGGGGGATACGGGGGCGGAAAACGAGGACTTTGGTGTGGGAAAGAGGGCGGAAAAGGCGGAGGAAAGAGAGAGAAGAAAAAGGGTTAGTGCGCATAAGGGTTTTGCAGGGGGTAGGGTTTAAGGAAGGGAAGCTGGTGGTGACGGTAGTTAGAGTTGGGGAGAGGTCTTGCGCTCTGTTTACTAGCATTTTCTGCCTATGCCAACCTTTTTTCCTTTTGGTTCTTGAGACTTTGTTTTTGATTGGCGACAAGAGATAACGTTTGGGCTCAGGTGCCAGCCACCACTTATTGTATAATTAGTTGGGCCTAAAACCCATTTCTTCTTGGCCTGCCTTAGGGCATTGAATGATCTCATACATAATTAATTGTTCCATGAATCCTTGACAAGATTTATTGATTAAGTAGGATATATTAGTATATAACATATGCTAAAGAAATAACCCTTTTGATTAACTCAGTTGTGTCAGAATTTTCACACCTTAAGACAAGATAATGTGTACGAACATGATTAAACCATTAATTCAACATTCTCAAGCACTAAATGATTCAATAACTGTGAGTTTAACCAAATCAGACTGGGAGATTTAATCTGCTAACATGTACTGACTTTTTGGCTTATGCATATTAATTTTACATTAGGCATGTAACCTTTTTTTATTCATTATCAAGTCATGTAGGAGTCAAACTTGTGTTATGTCTGGCAGTCCTCAATAAGTCCATATGGACTCAAACTTGTCCACTGACTAGTTAGTTTAGGCCAAAAAAGGGTTCATTTTATGGATTCTTTATCAGTTTGCAGATTATTTATTGATAGTCCTGGCATCCTCTTGAATTAATACTTGACTGGCACCTTTCAAAACTAGCAAGTTCAGACAGGAAAGTATTTTCGAACCTAGGGATCTTGTTAATTCAGTTTAATCCTTTTGTCACAATCTCAGGTTGCTGTTAGCCTGGAAATCAATCTTTTGGCAAGAGATCAGCTCAAGGCTGATGGCTGAAGGGTATTGACAAGGTCACTTAATTTTCATCTGTCACAGTTAGCCATCAAGTTGTTGACACATGTTCAAATTCTCTAGATGATCATAATGGGGAAAGTTTCTCTGGATAATATTGATAGCTCTTGTCTGACAGGTTTAGTTAAGGGAACCACAAAGGTTTCATTTCCACCAAAGGATCAGTGCCTGGGTTTCCCTCTCTGTTAGGGAAATGCTTTCCAGAAACACCAATAATTGGGGTGTCATCCTTGTTGGCACTGTGCTTGGAAGTGTAATCGCACCAACTCAACTGAGCATGAAAAAGACAGTACTCTAATAAAATGATCACAAGGAAAACTATCTCATCTGCCTTTTCTTTTTCTTTTTATTGTTTTTGTCACTATACCATCACTTAATTGGTTGTCCCATTGTTTTTTCATTTTTATGTATATATATTTACAGAAAACTTGATGTTCCTGCAAGACTTCATGTTGTTGAAGTCACCTTCAAGTGATCTTTCTAGCCACGCTCTTTTTTTATTTAGGACGGAGGACAGAAGACAGCAATGCTGAAACCAGGGTCGCCCATGGTTTTCCAGGCCTCATTTGGGAAATTCCTCATGGTTTCAATGATCATACAATCCCCCATGATCACCTTTAGAACTCATATTTTAAGCTTTAATATATACATCAGCAAATTGCTTTTTAATGATTCTTTCATGCTTATTGCATATATGTAATCAACATGCAACTTCTTCTGCTCGATTAAACATGAAAATAATCTGTTAACTACTATTCAGCTCAACTCGGAGCTAGCTTCATGATTTCACGACATTGCTTGGTTGACAAGACATATATATATATATATATATATATATATATATATATATTATATAACTAGNTTCACGACATTGCTTGGTTGACAAGACATATATATATATATATATATATATATATATATATATATTTATATAAACCTTGAAAAGCAAGTTATTTGCATCTAAAGAGCTAATTACTTCAGATGATTTGCCTCTAAAAGAAATACTTTTTGGTTATGGATATGCATCCATATTCCAAGCATATTGTTAAGGTTGGCATCCATGTTTCCCAGGTATTTTTGTTATGATTTAGCTACCTTGATCTCGAAACAAGAAGCCCAAATTTTCTCCAAAATGAAAAAAAAAGAAGATAAAATAACTTCAACTCTCTTTCTAACTTAAACGTAGAAAAATTAAAAAAATATATTAAATTCAATATTTATGGATTATATATGATGCGAACTCAAAATTTTACATGAAAACTAAAAAAAAAAATTATATAAAATTATAAATCAAGTCAATAATGTTATTTGAAGCAAATATTAATTACTAAAAGGTGACGGACCGCTAGCCCGCCACCACCTTTAACCCTCTACACACAGCAGCTTGCAAACCCCAACTACCAAAATTCTTGTAACCACATTTATACTCCAATATTTTTGTACTTGATTTTGCAGGCTGATATCAGTTAAAAGGGTTTCTAGTTGTTTCACTATGAAATTATTAAATAACCTTAAATGAAGGTTGTAATAACCTGTATATATATATATATATGAGTTCAAATTTTGCAGTTTGTGGTATGTGACTGGTCATGTTGGGCAGCAAATCAAGTGTTGAACCGTTTCACATAACTCCAAAGAGTTGCCCTCGTAAGTTGAGAAACCTTATCCAGGTAAAAGCCCCAAATCAGTCATTTCGGGACCAACCTTTCAGACGAGACAGACAACAGAGAAAAACACCATGGACAATCCAGTCATTTCAGCACACTTTTTCACTGATTCATAGACCAATCATCGGCCGATTCTTCTCCCCTGGAATTCCCAAACTCTAAAGGAGCCAAAATATGTCTCTTTCTCTCCCTTCCTCTCAGTTTTGGATAAAACAGGAACAGAACATAAAAAAAAAAAATTTTAAGGAGAACCCATTAAAAGTTAGTAAAAACTTTCTTTTAAACAGAGAGGAAAGGAAAGTAAAATCTGCGGTTAGAAAAAGAGGGGAGGAAATAAAGAGGCCATATAAAATCCTTCAAGAAAGAAGAAGTTCACGAGCTCTCTTCTTGGTTTCTTTCTTAAATCTATCTCCAGAAAATCATTCAAAAAAGGAAAAGAAAGAAGAAGTTCAGGTGGGTAAAGATTTCACGGGCAAAAACCCATTTCTTCACCAACCAAAACAGAAAAAAAAAACACATCAAACGGTTATTGTACTGCCACGTCACCCCACCACCATCACCGCCTTACTCGATCTCAAACTGGGTTTCTCTGAAACCGTGCTATGATAATGTGAGTGCTTTTTGTTTGGCCCTTTTCTTTTTCTTTTTCTTTTTTTTTTTTTGGTCTGGGGTTTCTCTTTTTAAAGGTTTAAGCTTTGGTCGAGTCAAAGAGAAAAGAGAGAAATGGATCGATCAGCAATAACAGTAGGACCTGGGATGGACATGCCAATCATGCATGACAGCGATCGTTATGAACTGGTTAGAGATATCGGTTCAGGGAATTTCGGGGTGGCTAGGTTGATGAGAGATAAGCAGACTGAGGAGCTTGTTGCTGTTAAGTACATCGAGAGAGGTGAGAAGGTTAGTGTCTTTTATTATTACTTTGAACACCAAAAGTTTCTGAACTTTTTAGTGATTTTTTCTGGGTTTTCCATGTTTGGGAATTAATGGTTTTCTTTTTGGTGGCTCAGCTTGAATGGATTTAAATTTGGTGAAGAATTATGTGCTTTGTTGCATGTAGCTTTTTGGAGTTGGAATTTTTTTAGTTAATTGCTAGTTTAGATGATCAACTTCTTTCAATTTCTTATTTGTGTTTATTCTGTGTGTAACATGCTTTCCTGTATTAGTGAATGGGAAGTAATGGCCCCTGTGGGTCTTTAAGTTACTGTTTGATGAAGTTTAATTTGGCAGCTGCAAATGCAATTTGTTGATGTTTATTTTCTATTTTAGATTTCTTACATAAAGGGTATTGAATTTAGAAAATCATTTGAGACGGAATGTTTGGAACTCGATATGCTATAGTTGATGTTGATGTGAAATTTTGCACTTGCAAAATGCGTCTATGAAGAATTTCTCAGTTTGATTTTGTGTTTCTTTTTCCTCTTTCTGTGTTGTGTGCAACAGATAGATGAAAATGTACAAAGGGAAATTATCAACCACAGGTCACTAAGGCATCCAAATATTGTCAGATTCAAAGAGGTCTATTCCATCATTAAGGTTTATTATATCTCGTGTCATCCTTGAGAAAGATTTAACTTGTGATCTGTTATTTGACATAGGTCATATTAACACCAACCCATCTGGCTATTGTGATGGAATATGCATCTGGAGGAGAGCTATTTGAGCGGATATGTAATGCAGGCCGGTTCAGTGAGGATGAGGTTCTTATTCAACAGATTCCAAACACCCCCTTCTCTCTCTCTCTCTCTCTTTTTTTTTTTTCCATTAGTGCTCCGGAATTTTCTTTTATGTAAACTGGTATGTTTTGCAGGCACGCTTTTTCTTTCAACAGCTTATATCAGGAGTTAGTTATTGTCATGCAATGGTGAGTAACTTTAGTTTTGTGCTGTTACTTTTGTGAAAGAGAATACAAGTTGACTCAGCTAGATCCCTTTTGCTGAATTCCTCTCTAAAGCAAGTATGCCATCGGGACTTGAAATTGGAGAACACATTACTGGATGGGAGTCCAGCTCCTCGTTTGAAGATTTGTGACTTCGGGTATTCCAAGGTACCTGATCTGCCTTTTAGCATTTGCATGTGCCAATGTGGAATTTAAATTTTTAATGTTCAATTTTGAAGCAAAATATTGTTTGATCAGTGCATTAAAAGGTGTTTGCAACACATTCAACTCCTTCCTTTTGGTGAGGGGTCCCCTGTTTCTTTCCTTTTTCTCTTTTCCCCTCCCCTTTTCTCATTTCATTGTCTTTGATTGTCCGTATACATTTATGTTGACATTGTATAGTTTTACCAGTCTTCAGTACTGCATTCACAACCTAAATCGACAGTTGGAACTCCAGCTTATATAGCTCCTGAAGTGTTACTAAAGAAAGAATACGATGGAAAGGTAATATTGCCTCTTATTTGTCTGGATTAAAAACTTTCATATATTTGTCAGGTGCAAGTTCTGTCCAACAAAGAATGTTGTGTTCTCAACTAACAGGCTTCTGCTTTATTGTTTCAAAGAACTATTCTAGTCTCAGCATGTAAACCTTTTTTCCTGTATTAAACCTTTGATAGCAACATTAATCGCCTCTTCTGCTGTCAGTTATTAATTGCTTTATTCTCCTGTCTTACCTGAATCACTCTGGTGCTACATTGTTTTATTGGCTTTGTGTTTTAAACTTCTCTGCATATTAATTAAGAGTGATAACTAGCTAACATCATACCTTACTATAATTTGGTTGAAGATGAACGGTGCAAAATCTAAGGGATTAGGCAATGTAATCTGCCAGGCACCATTTAAGAACACTTTGGCCTGTGTGTTTCCTCCCTTTGATTTCAGTACATGTGTGATAAATCTAATGCTTCTGTGCATTGTTCCTGTTCCACTAGAGGCTACATGTTGCATAAAGTGACCAGTTCTGACAGGTTAAGAATAGATACTAGTGAGAAGACAATCTGTATTCATCCTACCAGTTCTCAGAGGTTAAGAATACCAGTCTTAGTTTAGTTCAGTCGACCCTAAAGGAAGATGTAGAATACTTTTGAAGTTTGACTCATTCATAGTTTCTGTTATGTGGACGCGCTTAATGGATGGAGTAGGACATGTGAGGCAGATTAGAAATGTGATCTGGCAGGAATGACATTTTCAACTACTTGCTGAGGCTTGAGTTCTAGCGATTGAATCTTATAGCTAAATAAATTATTTTGTAAAATCTGCATGATGGGTATATTGTTCAATTGTTGCTGTGCTTAATGTTTTATGGTTCACTTCCCAATCAAAATACTTCAATAGAGTATTATGGTATTGCAGTAGTATGAGGGCAATTATATTACATTCACCCTAAGCACATGCAAACTCATGTTTCTCTTAGTAAGAAATATACATGCTAAATTTATCTTTTTCCAATTAAATATGTCAGGTTGCGGATGTCTGGTCTTGTGGGGTAACCTTATATGTTATGTTGGTTGGAGCATATCCTTTTGAAGACCCTGAGGATCCTAAGAACTTCCACAAAACAATACATGTAAATTCATTTCTCTTTCAATAATTGAAAGTGGAAACTTTTTTAAAATCTTGACTAATAAATCGATGGTTCTTGCAGCGAATTTTAAATGTCCAGTACTCAATCCCTGACTATGTCCATATATCTCCTGAGTGTCGTCATCTAATCTCAAGGATTTTTGTGGCTGACCCAGCGAAGGTTAGTCCTCTGTTTGTGACCTGAGTTTATATTCATGCCTCTGACATTTCAGGGTCAGTGCTACTATGCTCACAAATCACAAACACTATCTATTGATGGTTTATGTTTTATTTCTCGAGTAATGATGTAAAATAATTCCTAATAACCATACAAGTTATAAGTTCCTCTTCCCATGGTTCTTAATTCATAAATTCTAAGTCTATACTTCTGATTGATCTTTATTGCAACAGAGGATATCCATTCCTGAAATTAGGAATCATGAGTGGTTTTTAAAGAACCTACCAGCAGATCTCATGGATGAGAATGCAATGAACAGCCAGTTTGAAGAACCTGATCAACCTATGCAAAGTGTTGATGATATTATGCAGATCATCTCTGAGGCCACTATTCCTGCAGCTAATACAAATAGTCTGAATCATTATTTGACTGGTAGCCTGGACATTGATGATGAAATGGAAGAGGACCTGGACAGTGATCCTGAACTTGACATTGATAGTAGTGGAGAGATAATATATGCAATATGATTCTGATAGTGCCCGTGTGCTGAGAAGGGTGGTCATCCAATGCTCATTGAAGTTTAACCTTGGAAATTGGAACTTTGGGTGGGAAAGGACAAAGGGGGTATCATTTTCTTGAAAGTGGGAGACAGTATAGGTACGGATTTCTCCGTCAAGCGAGAATCCTGCTGTGTGCTTGTGTTCTCTGTATCACTAAATGCCCTGCCACTTTGAAGTGGCATTATGTACTGTTTCTGTAGTCTTGTAACACCTGTAATGAAGTGTTAACGTTGTCTTTAATTGTACTGGTGACTCTGTCTCCATTTCTAGAAAGTTTATGACTCACAGGCACAGCTTACAGTTCATGAAATGGTCCTCTTGCTCTAACATAAACTACAACTAGCCTTGTTTAATTTAAAATTGGATAGTAATTAATAGATTTATAAGTGGATGAACATGGCCATCCGAATCAGGGTCAATTTGACTGTGTTTAATGGAATAAAATTAAGCTGCAATGGGCAATGAGTATGCACTTATTTCCTGTTTTATTAGGTTCTGGCCAATGGAATCTCACCTGGCATGTATTTTGCGCAGCACCAGAAGGATCAAATGTCAAATTTTCTGTCGTTATCACTAGCCATATCATCATTGAATATTTATAAAAGGGATCCAAATATTCTCCTTTTCAAAAAAAAAAAAAAAAGACAGCAACTCTGCTAATTCAACCAACAGATGTTTGGCAAAGCACCTACTCAAAAACTTGTCCCCCTCAAGGAACCTTCTTCCTCAATGCATTATAAGTTGCAGAATGATTCGTTGATCAGGGATGTTTTCAAATGAAATCCGAATGCAATAAACAGCAGAGAGGTTTTTTTTCTTTCTCTTTTTCTTTCTGAAAAGGCAGAATCTAGGTTTATGTTACACACCCTGGACAAATACATCTTCAGTGACGCAAGGATATGGGTAGGCTTAGAGTTTTCCTCCGAAGAATGGGCTTTAACAACTGACCTTAATTTGGTATGTATGTTTGAGCATGAGCTTCCTTTCTTGTCCAAGAGACAAAGTAACATATCTATTTTCCATATATGGCCTAGTTTCCCACAAAGACTAAAACGGTAATTGATGTATGAAACACTTGTCGAAACTATCAATGCATACAAGCTTTTAACCATAGCTAGGACCATATCCTCGTGATATTCTGTCCTGGCCACAAGATCATAGGGCGTGCTAGTTTTCCAGTCTCTCTCAAAAACTCAAGGTTGAATCAAGGAAAATACAAAAATGGCATTGGTGTTCAAAGTTTCAAGCCAAACATCCTAAGCACCAGCTTGTCTGATCTCCCAGCCGGAGCCTTCTCCAATTTTGATAAAATTCTCCTAAACAGCCTGCTCTCGCCAGTTTTTTCTCAGACTCAGAATGCCACCTGTTATAAAATGGGAGACATTAGCAATGCCATCAAGAAGTGAATATATGACCTTGGTAATTTTGAAAGTGAATCTTGATTACTACATAGTTACAGAAAATAAAAAAAAAATGTTGGTAGAAATGCAAATAACCAACTTCACAATTAGACTTCAGTAAATGATTAATTAAAAACATATCTGACATTTATCGGTTGTTTTCAGAGGGACAAATTCGATTATCCCTACACCTGGCTATCATGTGATAAGATTAAAACCAAAAGTCAACTGCACAAACTACCATTCATTTTCTAAGTGACAGACATGGATATCAGGTCCAAGCACTTTTACCTGTTCAGATTACAGCCTATTCAGTTTCAGACTCACTTGCATTTACCAAACTATTCGGCAGCACAGCTCCTGATATATTTTTGGGTCTTCTATGCCACAAAAACATAAACCATAGGGTCCTCAATAGTGCCCCATTTGCAAAGTGTGGAATGAAAATACGCCCCCAATAGGGGTAATATGGGCCTGGCAATTTGATCAATGTAAAGATTATTACAATTGCTATTAGGTGCCAGGGAACTTCTGCATCCTGAAAATCAAGTCAAATGATCAACAAATTGTTATGTGCTGACATTTTGGATAATATCTATACTTCAATAAATTCTATTCAAATGTTACAACAACAAACTTGTCCAGACATTTATTTCTCTATGTGCTGAATTCTATGGGGAGCACAATGGGGGGATGCTGTGAGGAACATCTGCCATAACTCAAATTTACCAGAAACACCAAGCATATTATGATGTAGATTCCCAACATCTTTTATTCATTAGTGACAAAAATACTTACCTTGAGAAGAGGAGAAAGTTCCAATGCAGTTTCTTTCAAAACCCCCATGAGTACAAAGCCAATGAGTAGGGGAACAGGGATAATTGTCAACTTCTTTTCATGTGCACAGTAGGACATCTCACTAAGGGAGGACACTGCCAGTAAAGGTACACTTAAATATTTGACAACTGCCAATATAAGATCAAGTATGAGTTGAACAAAGTTCTCCAAAACTCTGTTCCAGGGGAATCTCTTCACCGGCAGAGGAGAACTGTCCCACAATCTTCTTGCCTTTTCTATTACATGGTCAAAATTTATTTTTTCAGGATCACCTGATTGACCTGTTGCCATATTTATTGCAGAACAGATACTTGTTTTAGTACTCCAAATGACTTGATTTTGTTTCATAGTCAAACTACATCTGTGTGCTTCAAGATACTGAGATGAATCCTGCTAAAAATAAAAGCACAACAAAAAAATAAATAATAATCTCTAGAAGATAAGAAAAAATAGGCGAAAACACAATAATAAGCAACCCATTGACCTTGAAGACCAAACATCACTGTCTTATTCCCTTGGATCAAAAATAGATAAATAAAGATCACTTCCAGCTAAATGGAGAATATTGTTGCAGATAATCCCGTTCATAAAAGAGAGGATGCATGAATTTTGCACACATTCAAATGAACAATTATACTTTTAAAGAAGAACATAGTACTTGCTTCTTATTACACAGATTACAGAATGAAACTTTACAAGCAGATTCGCCAAACAAAATCAAGCAAAAAGGAATTCATATCCGGCAACTAAGAAGAGGTATACCTCAAAGGACAAAAGAAGATTTAACAATGCCACAAATAAGTCCCTAAAGTGATTGTCGAAACTAATTTAAGAACTGAAATACTTCTCTTATTTGAGCAGAACAAAACATGTGCAGTACACATATCATTTTTATGCTGCTTCCGACTTACTAAGAATCCCACAACCACCTATCTAATAACAACCTATTATAAAATCCTGGAACCTTCTTCTCTCTCCTATGAACATAGTCAGATGAAGGCATGGGGCGCCACCTTAAGCGGCCAAAGCTTAATATAAGAGGAATAACAAAAAGCAGTATTAAAGGAGCCCGTTTCGTCAGGATTAAGACTAACAGAATACAAAGTAACAAGGGATTAAAGAAGGCTAATGGAATGAATGAACGTGAAGCTACCATAGAACATTGAATACAATTAGACACCTCATCCCCAAAAATAAATGAAGC
This sequence comes from Theobroma cacao, assembly GCF_000208745.1. Classification (NCBI taxonomy): domain Eukaryota; kingdom Viridiplantae; phylum Streptophyta; class Magnoliopsida; order Malvales; family Malvaceae; genus Theobroma; species Theobroma cacao. Next base: position 4,710,730 of record NC_030851.1, on the reverse strand, counting down.
TGCATCGCATATTACAACTAAGATTACGGCTTTATAATTAGGCAATTCAAGACCCATTTCCAAAATCTATTTTTTCATTAGCCAAACATTTGTAATGTAGAAACATAAAGAGCATAAACCCACAAATAATAAATCCAATTAAAAACAAAACGCAAACCCCAAATTCAAAATGAAAAGCGTTGTCTACCCAACGTATACAGGAGAAAAAGGAGCAAGAGAAAAGCTTTACCTTGAGCTTATGAAGAAAAGGAGAATGAATTTTAAGAGACATTTTAGGGAAGCCATGGAAATGGGTAGAAGCAGATAACAAGTGAGAGGAACATGGATTGGTTGTTGCCATATTCGATAATCTCAAAGACCCTTTTCAGAGATTTATGCTAAACGCCTTGAAAATGGGTTTTTCATGAATTGCACCAAAACGACATTGTTGAAATTGTCGTGGAAGACTGGGTCTGGGAGGGATAAGATCGAAACTTTTGATAGTTGGAACTCTTTCCTTTTCTTAGAGCTTAGAGCGGAGAAGCGTTTCTGTTGATGAAGGGTTTAAGGGGTGGAGCCAGGATCTGCTAGTGCCACGGCTATTTTACGCAACCGTGAATCTTGCCTCGGATCGGGTTAGATTTTGATGTCTACGGATAAACAGTGGCAATTACGGAATATTCACAAAAACCGACATGAAAAAGATCAATGTCCAAATGGAGGAAAGAACAATTGGGCTACTCATCAATGATACTTATTTTTCAATCTGTTCAGGTGGCCTTATTATCTCTCTAATTAGTATTGTTTGCTTTGGCAATGTCCAGAGGGTTGAAAATGGAGTTAGGTATAATTGCAAGGAAATCAAAGCTAATTATTTTCCAAAGAGAACACTAGAATCAGATTATCAAAAGCCAATGCTAATTCATACCAAGGCTTTTGGCAAATCAGGCTTTCATTTTTTTTTTACTGCAACACAATTATTGATTTATTGGAGAAATCAAAGATGGAAATTTGGGCCTTCCATAGATACAAAATCATCTTATTTTCTATGGTACAACAGAGGAATTTAGCCCATTTTAGCAACTATCTACTGATTTCCCAACAAAACTTGGACTGCATCTTCAACCAAAGACTCTTTTATTCTACTTGCTCAGGATTCTGGAGACCTTCAAAACAGGATGGAAGCCTTTTCAATTTCACTATTCCACTTCACGGCCACCTGCAAGAACCAATTAAATCAGGCATTTAAGCTAAAGAACTCGAAAGCTGGTGCCAAATTTTGCATGTTTATTACTTGAATATGACCACAATAGAAACAGAAAGTGAAGTAATAAACTTACTTCAGAAGGGAAAAAAGGAAGAATATGTCACGGAAACAAGGGCTGGTAGAGAAGCCCTGTATTTTCTGGATAACCTAGCATTATGTTAAGATTTTGAAGTGCTTGACCAGAAGCTCCCTTCACAAGATTATCAATCTGCAGAACAGGTTTTAAGAGCTCAGAAAACAATGAGAGGACACTATAATATTTTGCATAGGATGTGCATATGCTGAAGGTTAATACATACAACTGATATGATTATTGCCCTTCCAGGGATTCGATCAGGAAAGACATTCATAAAACAATAGTTAGAACCTCGAACATTATGAGTATGAGGAACAACTCCCTTGTCTAACAATTTTACAAATTCTTCTTCCTGCCAAAAAGAGAAAAAAATAAAGTAAAATTAGTATTTAAGACCCAAACACCACTGAGATGAACAAACAAGAGTCATATAGACTAGCAGGTATAGCAAGCACAAGCCCACATGCAACCTGTAACCATTTAGAACCCTACAATAAAATAAGATATACCTGACAAATAAAACAAAGTATAAAACCAATTATGTTAGATAAGATGTACCTCATAATATTTTCTTAATTGCTCATATAAATCCTCAATTGTCACTCCTTGAGACATTTCCACATATATTGTTGATTGCATTCCACGGGTCTGATATGACAATCAAGGAAAAGAGAGTCACATGTTCTTAATTCCTTTGAAAGGAAAGAGAATAGAAAGCTATTAATACTAAAACTCAGCTTATTACAAATCTTACCATTGGCATTAGGTGTGGTGTGAAACTAACAGTTATTTTTGAATGTGCAGCATCAGATAGTCCCTGTTCAATTTCTGGGGCTGCAAAGAAAACAGAACAAATATTAACACTGTAATAACTTAGGCCTCCAGAGTTGCATTAAAACCAGATATTCCACCTAGCATAGTTCCATCAATAGATGAAGTACCATTATCATTTCCAAATTAGGCAAAAAGAATATAACAAATTTAAACAGGTCAGGGTCCATCTACCTTAATTACGAGATGAAGACAACTAAGTAGACCCCAAAATCAAGATGCATAGGATTCCACATACTCACCATGGCGATGTCTTGTAACACCGTAAGAATATATTCCTTCAGCTATTTCAGAGTATAAATTTGCTTCCTTGGCTCCACGTCCTGCAAAAGGTAATCTAGATCAGAATTGCTACAAAGAAATGCAGCAACATACAGAAACTGTTGTTAAAAATGTGTATGAAGATATAAAAGAAGGAGAAAACCAACCTGCTCCACTCACACCAGATTTTGAATCAATAATGATATTTCTGTGTTTAATGAGTTTAGCCTGCAAGTTAAAGGCAAATCAGTAAAATATTGGATGTCTAATATTATTAACTAATAATAAATTCACATGGGCATAGCATCAGTGGTACAGCAATCAAGCAAAAAAGATTATCAAAATGGGTACACATATTACATGCATCATCCATAAAGCATCTATATCAACAAAAATTTAAACATCAGCTACTCAAGTGAATAAACATGTGACATAAAACAACTTAAAACACAAGAAAATGGACACAACCTTTATCAAGGGAACAAGTGGAAGCTGAATAGATGTTGGATAACAACCAGGATTAGCAACTAGACGTGCACTTTTCACTTCCTCCCTTAAAATCTCTGTCAAGCCATACACAGCTTCTTTCTGGATTAAGGTGAAAACTAACCAGTTAACATAAAAAGTAATATCGAGAAAAGCAAAACAAAAACTCTCAATGGAAATGTCAAAAACAATCGCATATGACACCCTTTCTCAAAAAACAACTGGGTAAAGGATAGAAAAATTAATCAGTTACAAGATAGGTTGGCAGAATAAAATATAACCAGAGCTCATTCTCAACAACAAGGTCCAGTGAAGTATAGGAAATCTGAGGTGCTAAACAGAAATCTTCCCACTGGAACTTGAAGTCATATATGAGTAGGTACAACAACCTTTGCAGCAGTAAAAATTAAAGAATTATCTGTATTTTATTAAATAAAAGAAAACCTGCAATTCTGGTGCACTATGGGGCTGACCATACCATTCCTCATATTCATCAATATCTCTCAGCCGAAAGTCCTGAAATTATTGCATAACACATTACATGAGCAGACAACCATACACCAGGCATGCAAACAGATCTTTAAAAGAATAAAAAACAATACCGCAGAAAGATCAACAATCTTCAAATGGCGGGGGAGGCCTTTGATGATTTCCTGAAAATATTTAAATTAACAAAATTCACTATGATAAGAAGACTATTTTGAAGTAAGGAAGATAAGGTTTGTCAGGTTATGAAGGTACAGAGCACCTGTGTAGTTCCATGAGGCAAACAACAGAACACAGCATCCACGTTAGAGAAGTCTGCATCCTTAACCGAAACCATAGTTGGCAGATTCTGCAAAAAACAAATGGACTCAATCACCATCCAAAAGAGACACAACAATGACATACTTGACCAGCCTTAGAGAGTAGGCATAGCCACTACTTTTAAAATTTACAATTCAATATATTGCGATGACAAAATTCACTCTAGCCCCAAAATTAAAGTTCATTGTCGGAACATAGGAAGAGTTCTTGCTTACTTGTGTTATCAAATGCGGAAACACTGAGCCCATTGATTGGCCTGCTTTTCTATCAGCAGTCATCAGCGTAATGCCAAAGTATGGATGGTTTGCTAAGAGCCGAACAATCTGTGAGAAAATAAACAAATACATAAAATAGAATCAATTTTTATGCTACCAGTTAGCAATTAACATAGAGATAAATAGCACATAACAAAAACCTCAAAGCTAAAGATATAGTGTAAATATAAGAAATTTCAAACCTCAGCTCCAGTATAACCACTAGCACCCAGAAGACCAATGCGAACTTCCTTTTTGTTCTGTTGTGAAGATTGCATACATTTTGTAGTTAAGGCTGAGGCTCCGCCTACATTGAGCCTCACTTTTTCATTTCGATTCTTCAGTTTTGAAATCTTTCCTTCCTCCTAAAGTTTTGAACACCCAAAGTTAGGTTTTGGGAAAAAAGATAAATTAACACCAAAAATTCAAGTATCTTGAAACTAAGAACTTTGATTTTGTTTCTTTTCTAGCATTTCCTGGGGAACCAAACAATGAGCTTTCGTTTGAAAACAAACCTTCCATAAATATCCTTGATTGCAACAAATTGAACTGAAAGTTGCAGTGCTCATTTTGTAATCAAATTCTGCACCACCAAATTCAAAAAATGAAAAAGTTAAGCTTTAATAGACAAAATGTGATCATGTTTGGATTATATAGGAGATTGCACACTTACTGCCGATTGTAAAATCTGGGTTTGTTTGGAAAGAATAAATAAAAAGTTGGTCTCAAATTGTTCCAAGTGAAAAAGATGATGCTTGAATTATTAGAGAACCAAAATAAATTCCCAAAACCCTAGATGCAAAAGGGTTTTGTTTTGTCTTGTCTTGTTCGTAACTGTATGTCGAGGGTCCATGGAAAACTCCGTGCAACCTCGTGACGTGGGGAAACTAAAAGAGAGCACGTGCGGAGTCCAACGGACTTGATTCGAGCAGCCAACTCCCAGTCGCAACTCACGCTCTCGAGACATCGCGAACACAGAAATTGACCAATCTTTAAATTAAACAGCGCTAGTTCTAATTGAGGAATCAAGGGTCTTTCACATACGTCAGTGCTTAGATATTGGTGAAATTAAAACCTTGCCATATTTACTTAAAAAATTAATTAGATATATAATAATAAATAAAAAGGTAGAGTTCAATTAAAAATTAGTGGAAAGTAATGGAAAATGTTTTTTCATCGAATAAATTATACAATATACATTGAAAGCTAAATTTGATTTCTGTTTGGGTCGCAACTTGCTGCAGCTTCCGACTTGCATTTCGGCAGAAACATTATTTACAAGGAATATTATACAAGTATAAAAAAAAAATTAATGTACATCTCAATGAGCCTGGATTTGTTAGCAAAATGCTTACTATTGCATCCTCCTATCGATCTAATGTAGAAAGAAATGGAGCTTGGGGTACCCTTCTCGGAGTATGACAGTTTTCATCTGTACTTGAGCTTACTGGTGAAGTCTGGGGCATTAGTTCTGACAATCTGTTTCTTTCACTGGTAATTCTATTCTGCAAAAGAGTTTGTTGGTTTGTCAGTTTATTTCTTCAAAAGATTGCTAGTGTAACAGAAAAGCTGAGAAAAATGTGTATGTATATGTATATGTAATTACACACTTAGAATTTAGCATACAAACGGGACCCAGGAAAATCATGTGTCTTGTGTGTCGGAGTTATATACCTTGAGGGTCAAACTTTGCAATTCTTGTTCAAGTGAGATGACTTTGTTTTTGAGGTGCTCAAGTGCCTCTTCAGCGGCCGCAGGGCAGATGTCAGTAACAGGTTTTGTTATACCAGCAGCCTGAAAGTTTGGGTTCAAATGAGACCAGTAAAATTCCTGAGAAACCTAAGAGGTCAATCACTGTTCACGTACCTTTAAAACACTTGTACACAATCCCAATAACTTCTGTGCTAACTGCACCCGGTCATCATCAGATTCCTGTAACAGATTTATAGACGGTTATACTTGTGCAAATGTGTTGAAGCCTACGAAGAAATAGCTCTGTGGACTGTTACCCTTAGTTTATTATTCAAACGTTGCTCCTCGTCAAAATTAATGTGAGGATTTTTCCCAATAGAAGCACGGTAATGAGCAAGCTCTTCCCTGACACGTGAAAGGACAACTTCTGTCCGCCGCAGTTTGGCACCGAGGTCTTCATTTTGAATTTTTAGCATGTTGTTTTCCTCCTATTGCATCATTCAAGGAAGAAAAGAAAAAAAGAAAGACAGATCAGAGTTGGCAACTTGGCATTGATTTGGAGAGGAAGTCTTTAAACTTAAGACCAAGTTCAATAATCAACATCACCCAAATTTAGTAGCAAAAAGAAAATGTAAAATCTTGCCTTAATTTTGGCATGATGATGAATTCGCTGTTGGAGGTTTTGCTGGCCAGACAGCTTCTTTACTTCTCCTTCAAGTTCCATTACTTTCTTCTTGTAATTTACATTCTCCGTCTACATATACGGTAGGGAGTTAGGTCCAAAAGCCAAGGTTCAAGCAGTTGAAAAAAATCAGTCACAAACCCTATACAAGCACCAACTAAATCTACTACTTGATTAAATAGATCGGTTTTAAGACTTTAACCTTAAGCATTTCATTTTCAGTTTTGAGCAATTGGTCTCTCTGACGAAGCTTCTCCAATGCTATTTGGGCAGCTACCACCTCAGCCTGTTTTCTATCGATTTCCTCAAGCCACCTGTCAACAGAAAATGTGCAGCAAAAATGAGCATAGTTAAAATATGAAATAGATAACTGAAAAAAACCTTTGTTGCTCCGACTCTTCGTTTTCCTTGAAATACCCATGTCTGACATATAACCTATGGATATGGCTATGGAGATCCGACCCTCCAAATATATGGAAAAACTTAAAAAAAATTTGAAGGTACCCGTGTCGGACACATACCCGTATCCAACACTTACCCCCAAGTCCGAGTAACATAAAAAATAACCAAAAAGAGCTTTAGCTTAGAAGCTGCTAATCTCACCCTCGCCTCTCCTCAACAAATTCATTGAGTTGCTGCTTAAGCTTGACAACCTCATGCTCCTGTACATATTACATAATTCAAATAAATCAGAACACATAACAGGCAATATAAATTCAATATATCCAAGCTAACCATACCTTCACTTGAGATTCTAAACTATTAAGTCTAGCCTTCTCTGCTATTTTCTGCACTTGCTGATTATCCAACAGTGACTACATTCAAAAGAAGAGAATCATAAGATAGACAAATCCAACCGTAACTGTATGTATGTACG
>NC_030851.1:4625955-4703502 GCF_000208745.1 Theobroma cacao | reverse complement strand
CGTAGTGTGTGTGTGTTGGTTGGGGGGGGGGCAGGGGGTACTATTTTTTTTTTCCCACGAGGAAAAGTAATTTTTTCTTTGATCCTAAATCAACATATACTTATACTTGCCATAATTAAAATGATGGATATAGAAAATTTGGTTACCACATAATTGGTCATATCCAATTTGACTCCCAGTAAATCTCGAATTACATCATGGGTCATGCTCTCAGCAGCTGCTAATCTTGCATTGAGAGCAAATATCTGAGGAAAAGAACATGTTTAAACAAAGTAACTAGCGAGTCCAAAGTCTATAAGAAGCTGTAGAATGAACATCCCATGTGATAAAAGCCTACCTCCTTCTGTCGATTTGCTGCTAAGGATTCTAATTCTTCAATGCGCAGCGTTGCAGCAGTAAGATCCTCATCCTTCTCAGATTTTACTTGTTGTGCCAAGCCCAAACCAATGCATTTAAACGGGGAACCAGAGCCTCTAGACTTTGCCACATTTTTTTCTAACTTGTTCGATGAATGACTTTGGGCATGGTTAAAGTAGCCTTCAGGTTTAACTTGTTCAGCCATGGCTTCCAATGCCTTGAACTGTTTCCAATTTTTATAGTTTTTCAAAAGGTTAGAAAATCAAGGAAAAAGAACATATACTCTAATCCTACGTAGGCCAGCAAAAATGCAGCAGAACTGCCTAATCCAATCAATATCCATTGGCATACCTTCTGCTTATACTCCTTCGCCTGGGCTTCTGCATGCAAATTTAATTCAGAAATATGTGTTTTGCATTGGGCAATCTGTTGAACAATATCAGAAACATATCAATAACACTGCACCCACCTTGGAAAGGAAAAACCAAAGGCTTCAAGGTTGTTTTAGAAAAATTGCATTTCTCAGCATTATAAGCTTAAAACAAAGTTACACAGTTCAACATAAAGTTTTGACCTCTTTATCCTTGTCAGATATATCTCTTTCAAGAATTTGTATGTGATCCAAGGCTTGTTGAAGATCTTTCTTCTTCTCGTCTAAACACCTGCAGATAGAAAGAAATCATATATTGCCAATTAAAACCATTATCATCATTTAGAAAGGTTATCGCCACTGTAAAATAGATCAGAGCAATATTGCCAAACCTTTTCATGTCAGCATCAGCATTTTTAACATTCTGCATCTGATTTTTTACAGCATGAAGCTCTAATTCTAGCTCCTCTCTTTCTAATCGTTGACGTTCAGCTTCTCCTTTGATAATGTCAACCTAACACCAGTTGGGATTTGTTAAACATGGTTATCATAGAAGTAGTGCTTTCATGCAGCTTTATCACACTGCAAAATCTCACCTTGTTTTCCAGTACATTTATAGTACATTCTAGCTCTTCAACAGATCTCTCTAATAGCTTCACCTCAGCTTCCTTGTCTTCAGCATAGCTCTTGCTTGATTCAGCCATCTATCATCACATTTAATGGACACAATTATAAGACATAAATTAAATTAAACAGAAGAAAGGGATACTATTTTATACAGTGTTAAACTAGACGATACCATTTCAGCTTCCATAGCAATAGCTTCACTTTGTTTAACATCAGCATGTGCCTTTCCAAGCTGTTCTTCCAAGCTAAGCACCTCCATGTGAAGCTGATCTCTTTCACCAGCAAATTCATTTAAAGTGCTACTCATGGACTCTACGGTATCATTCATTTGGGAAAGGGAATTACTCATTTCTGAGAGTTCCACCTCCAAGCTCTCAATGATCTTCTTTCTCTCTCTTAATTCAACTTCAAGAGAACTTTTTGCAGCTAAGGCATCCTCAAAATGAGCTCTCAACTCTTGATTTTCAGAGCAAAGAAGTTTGAAAGACTCACGTTCATTTGAAATATCCAACTGAAGGTTGGAGATCATGTCTAGCTTTTCTTGCAGCTGCACTTCAAGCATTTGACTATGACTAACAGCCTCATTAAGTTCACTAGATTTTACAGCAAGGTCATCTTCTAAAGCCTCCAAAGAAGAAACCATTTCCTCAATTTCATCTTTTTGATCCTTAGTATTAGAAGCAGACTCTTGTAATAAGCTGAGATCAAATAATAGACCTTTCAAAACCTCATCCTTCCTTGATAACTCTGCCTGGAGAGTCATGTTTTCAGATTCCAGCTTGTTGGCATGATGCTCTAAGTACTCAAACTCTTCTACGAAATTGGATATCCTCTTCGCATTATCATGCAACTCCTGAAACATTTTATCAGCAACTGTAACACCTTTATTCACTGTGCTAAATAACCTACTATGTGTCATATCTGTAGTTTCCACTGAATCAACACATTTTGCAGCATTCAAGGCTGACTTGTTGAAGGCTGGAAGCTCATTTTTCTCAAGAGATCTAAGTTTCTTGCTCAAGAGAGCTTTCTCTTCCATCAAAGTATTTACTCTCTCAACAGAAATTTGCAAATCATGACTTTTCAGACCTAAATCCTCCATGATGATAGATTGAGAATGTTGGACTTCCTTCAATTCAACAGCTTTCAGCTCTAGATCAGTTTGTAGACCGGTAATGCAAGTCTCCAACGAAAAAGTTTTTTCTTTCAACTGGTGAATTTCCAGATTAGATGCGTCAAGGCAACTTACAGAGGATTCAAGATCAGATCTTTTCTCCTCCAAATCCTGGAGAAGTAAACAGTTTTCTTTCTTCAACTTTCTTAACTCACTTTTCAATTCTTCAAGTTTTTCTTGTGTAAAAGACAACTCAATTTCCCACTCCACCAAGACCTGTTCTTTCAAATATGAATCTACTTTTGAAAGAATCATTTCTTTCTCCAAACCATCAAGGACAGCATACGCATTGGTAAGCTCTTTTTTAGAATCAGCTAATTGAACAACCATTTGTTCCATCTCACATGCCAAAATAAGAGACTCAAAGTCTTTCATCCACAAGTCTACCATAGAAATCTCGGTCTGAGATTTGAGAAGGTCATCTTTATCTTTGAGCAGTTGCTCTTGATCAAGAAGGGAAGCTACAAAATTTGTGTTACTCAAATCCAATTCCTTCATTAGAACTGTGAGCTGAGATCCCATATAGTTAGACCTTTGCAACATAACTTCCTCTTGAACCTGTAAATCAGAAATCTTTTTCTCAAATGTGACTAATTTTACACTAAGCTCACCAGTTTCCTCTTCCTTCTTTGATATTCGATCAAAACTATTCTTGATATCAGCTAGAAGCTTTCCTTTAATAAGTCTACACATTTCAAGCTCTCTTCTTGACTTGGAATTGCGCTCCCTCAAATCAGCTATAACAGCATTTGACTCAGACAAGCCATGCTGAAGCAAACCATTCTCCGCATTCAGCCCTGTCAAGGTTTCCAACAAAATTCCCATATGACACAGGTGAAGCACTGAGACAGCACAGTCCTTCACAATAATCTCTGACCACACATCTTCAAGCCATGACCGTGCAAGCTTCACGGAATCAAACAGCAGAGACTTGAGGCAATGGCAATCACAAGCTACAGCCTTGATATTCTGAGAGAAAGCAGTTTGCAACTCAGTCATGAGACCCTCCAGTTCAGAAACCAGGTACGTTGTTTCTGTCAAACTTGAGCCAAACTGCTCTTCTAGGTTTTCAAGTTGCTGATCCTTCACAATATTAATGGATTGCAAGCTTTGCACCTGATTAACTAGCGCATCCTTCTCATTAACTAGCGTGGCTTCCACTTGCTTCTGCCTTTTAATATCAAGCTTCATGGTTTCATTAGCAATCATGAGCCCATTGATCATAATATCTGCTTCTGTTATGGTATCTTGTGCCTCCTCAAATTTAGCAAGAATACAAGAAGCCTCTGCAGCTTTCTGAGTTGCAATCATCTTTGCATCACCAACTTCAAGTTCAAAAAACTGAGCAACAAGATTGTAAAAGGAAAATATAAGGCAAAATATTGATAAAAACTAAATATACTTTGCTTCTAGTTTATAAGGGTAAAAGCAATGTAGGAATCTGTTATAATATTGTCTGATGAGCTCACATGTTCTTTGGCCAAACTAGCAGTCCGGCTGTATTTAAGCACTTAATTAAGCCTTTTTCTTTTTGTTCAGCTCAACCATTCAACACTTACTTAATTTAAACCGAGCCATATCAACACCTACTTATATTATTGTCTGCCAAAGTGCATGTTTGTTAGCTGAATTGGGAATAAAAAGTCTTGTAAATAATGACATGGACAAACCCACCAAAATAGAAAAGTTTGTCCATGTCATTATTTGTAAGTGCCTCTCTTTTGTATGTGCAAATAATGACATGGACAAACCAGACATAACACCAGAAAAGTTTTTCCATGGTTTTAAAAAATGGATGTTTAAATAAATTTAACAGGTTACCTCTTTTGTCTGGCACCAATGAGTTCTTATTTCTTGCATGGATTGCTCAAATGTATTTATCTTACGATTGACAGCTCCAATCTTGAGTTCACACAGCTTTCCGAATTCATTCATTGTTGCTTCCAGAGCAATTACGTGTGTTGTGAGGCACCTTAGGCTTTTCTTGCTCTGTTTCTCAGACAACTGGATCTCCTCTTTTTCATCCCTTATTTCGCCCATCTCAGCTTGAACCTCTTTTAAGCTTTCCATGGCTGATTTTATTTCCTTTTTCAGAAGAATAATGGTCACTTCTCTGTCACACACATTCATGCAAGTTCTTCTAAACCCCATACGTTTCTCATTACATGGAGATCCATGCAGACTCTCTCCAACTTTAAAGGAACAATCAGATATATCAGTTTCCAGCTCCTGAACAGAGTGCAAGTCCTTGTCATCTGTCCCTACATTTGACTGCAACAACATCCAGGTGTAGCAAAAAATCGATCACCCTTTTCAAAGAATAACTACAACAAAAAAGTGAATATCTGCAGCGAATAAGCTGTCTATCAGAAACCAAGAGCATTAGCTTACCCGTCTTTCATCACTGCCATCATCAGAGGTATAAAGTCTTTCTCTGACACTTCTTTCAGGACTTCTCCCACAATCTCTATACATGCCTACATGAGCCCTGAGTGTGGATACACCAGTTCTTAGCTCAGACAGCTTCTCGTGTGTCTTCAAAATGTCATTCTCTTCCATATCTTCAAGCTTTTGTTTCATAGCAGCAGCACGCTGCTCCTCCTCCAAAAGCCTCTGCCCAAATTCAGCACAGGCTTCCTCTGACTTTGCAACCTCACTTTGAAGGGAACGAATCTGTTTTTCAGCTTCTTCAATCATGGCAGCTTGATCAATGAGAATAGAGTCCTTACTCAAGATCATCTCTGCTGATTCTGCAAGGCATACGTCCTTATCCTTCAATGCATTGAGATGATTAAGGTTTGCCTCTGCTAATCTATTCACAAGTACAAAAGCAACTGTTGCACAAACAGATGCATTTCTTAGGTCATCTTCAGCCATCTTCATTCTGTCCTCCAGCTTTGTTATAATGGATGTTTTCGCATCTAGTTCTGACTTCAGTAGAACAATTGCTTTCTCTTTTTCATTGCATTCTTGCTGCTGTGCTTCATTAATAACCAGTGCAGCACCTCTCAAAGACTTCAGCATGCACTCCAGCTCACTTCTTTTATCTGTTGCATCCTCTAGGCATCTGCCAAGTTCTTCAATCAATAATTCCTTTTCTGAGAGTATTCTGACCACCCTACCAACTTGCTCAGAAATCCAAATCCTTCTCTGTGGAAATGAACTGGAAATGAGATCAAGTTGATCATAGGCATCAACAAGTTCCTCATGACCATCAGCAAGAATATTTTCAATCTCAGAAGCCAGAAGTTCCCACTCTTCTGATAATGTTCTTAGTTCCCCATCTTTCATTTCAAGCCTTTCATGTAACTGTTTATTATCTTCAGTCAACATATATGCCTTTTCTTGCAACTCCTTCAACTCAGTTTCTAAAATGGTGGCACCTTTTTGAGCCTCCATCTCTTTCATTTCAAGCCTTTCATGTAACTGTTTATTATCTTCAGTCAACATATATGCCTTTTCTTGCAACTCCTTCAACTCAGTTTCTAAAATGGTGGCACCTTTTTGAGCCTCCATCTCTTTCATTTCAAGCCTTTCATGTAACTGTTTATTATCTTCAGTCAACATATATGCCTTTTCTTGCAACTCCTTCAACTCAGTTTCTAAAATGGTGGCACCTTTTTGAGCCTCCATCTCTTTCAAATGACAATCTTGGACTTGCTGCTGAAGAATAGTAAGTTCTTCCTGCAAACAGACAATCACCTCAGCAGTTTCAGCTTCAGCCTGCCGACGAGTTTCATCCATTTCTTCTTCGTTAGATGCCAAATAAGCACGATCACTTTGGTACCACATATTCATTTTCTTGGCCTTCTCAAGAGAGGCATGCATCCTCTTCAGTTTCCGCTGGAGGGCAGAGTCTTCACTCTCCATCTTTTCAGGAGGTGGGTGATCTCTAAACGCTCTACTGGAAAGTTGCTCTTTCAAGGCAACAATTTCAACTTCTTGTTCACTCAAAAGCTTCACAAAATGACTATTGCTTTTCCTCAGGTCCTCCATCTCATTGATTGACAAAATTTGCTGGGACTCAAGTGCTTCAATTACAGACTTTGCCTCTTTTAGTTCACCATTTGCATCTTCAACTTGTTTGCTCAGCAGCAAAAGCTTGCCTTGTGCTATCTCAAGATCTCTAGCCAAGCACTTTGCCCTTTCTTCAACTTCGTCATGAGTTGTTTTCTCTTCTTGAAGAATAATCTTCAGTATATCCAATTCCAACTGCAAATCCATAATTTGCTCCGCATTTTTCATTGTCTGAATAGGATTCATCTCCTTCAGATCCCCATTTCGATCTGAACCCTGAAATTGATGTTTAGTTCCTCTCGTTAGCTGGCAGATTGCAAAATCAAAAAGGAAACAAATGGCTGGTCAAATATAACCATATTTTTAGGAACATAGGTATTGATTAATTCCATTCAAGTGTCCTTAAATCAACAATCTCAGTATCTCTATGTGTTTTTTTCCATAGTAATTGAGATCCCATGAGCTAAAACAACAAAAATAGCAAAACTAATAGTACCTTTATGGTCTTGATGTTGCCATCTTGATGACAAGCTGAAGACTTGAGGCTATTTAACATAGTACGTAAATCGTTAATTTCTCTGCAAAAGATGCAAGAAAAATTCACCTTAGAAAGCAAGAAAATGCCTGCAACAACTAATCATTTCAATCTTCAAATAAAGAAAGCCCAATTTTAGCTGAAAAGAAGACCAGATCATCTGACCTACTAAGTTTTGCTTTGTCCTCTAAACAAGAATTAAGGTTGTCCCTGCATTCTTCTAACTCATTGAGAGTGCTTTTCAACTGAAACAATGAAAAAAGAATGACATATAATTCCCAAAGACTAATGTTAAATGTATATTTCTGCCTAACAAAGACAAACCAACCTCTAACTGTAGAGAGTTATTTTCTTTGCTGATGCGAACAACCTCCTGCATTAGAAGAAAAAATAAATAAATCCAAGGTAGCCAATATTCATAAACTTTTAGGCCTTCATTTCCATTCTAAAAAGACTAATGTAAAAAGAATAACTTATCCTTCCCCTCATAGTTTCTCAAACCAAATAAGTTTGGGTGACAAAACTATTAAATATTATAATAAGCAGTGTATAGAGACCTGCAACTGATCATCTGAGCTTGGGTAGCTATGCTGCTTAGACTTTCCATCAAGAAATTGAAGGAGCTGCATATAGAAGGCCAGAATCATACACTCTCCAAAACAGAAATCCAATGGAAGAATAACAAGATTTTAAGCCAGAATTAGAAATACCTGATCCCGCAGTTTGGATAATTCCTCTAAGAGTATCTCCTTTTCTCCTTCTTCGTAGAATTCTTGAAATCTACAAGTGCCGTAATGAGAAAAAATAGCAAAATAACAGGTAGAATATTGACACTGTCATCTGTTTTCAGAATCTACCTTCTAAGTTGGTCTAAAAGTCTTATATTCTCCAAAGCAAAACGAGTTACTTCAGGATTTTTATCAACTTTAGCTTGAAGTAACTGAATCTCTTCTGAGAGTGCTTTATTCTCTTCGAATAAAAAAGAATCCGCAGGTAATGAGCCACGAACAAGTGACTCCATTCTTTGAATCTTGTCTTCCCGAAACCTAAGCATCATTTTAGAGCTTCTAGTGTCTTCCTCTCTTTGACGAACCTGTGAAGTAATTAGTGTTAAAAAATTAAGACAACAGTTTAAAATGGAACAAAGTCAGAAGTTAGGAGGGAAACGACAGAAAAAAATTACCAAACGATTCAACTGTTCAATCTCTGCTTCAAGCTTCTTGATACAAGTTTCTGCCATTTGCTCCCTTCTCAAAGCACCAGCAAGTGTTGTCTCCAAAGATTTTAACTGCACAATTTCAGAAAAGTTCAAAAGAGATCATAATGTTAATACACTTAGTTTGACACTCCATTAAAGAAACAAAAATCACCATTGCAGCATAACCCAGCTACCTGCTTACTGGACATTCTCACAATGCTTCTGGATTCATATCCAAGTAAATCATCAACTTGTTGTTGACCCACTTCATATGTGATATCATCAGAAGGATTTTCTTCTAATTGCATTGTACCACTGATTGTTGGACCAAACGACAGAGATCGGGATACATTCTGACATTTAAGAGCACCAAGCTCTTCCTGTTCAAGAAAATCAGTTTACATTACAGATTATTCAATTCACATGAATTTAGAAGATTATAAATTATTATGAATGCACAACACCTTTAGAAGTCGTATCTGGTTTTGTAGTGCAATGACATCTCCTGTGGAATCTTCATTCACCACAGCCTACACCATTGACAGGAGAAAATTTAATAATGAAAAACTTAAGTACATTTATACAATATGTAAGAAAACTAAAAATACAATAGGAATAAACTCACATTGTTTTGAATTAATTTTGCTCGCTGAGCAAACTTTAGAGTGTTCAGGGTTTCAGTTGCACAGCTGCAGAAAAATAAAACGTAAGAGGTTGGTCAGAATCATCATAGTTAGTTGTGTCCCAAGTTGAAATGCTTCAAAAGGTGTCACGAATAGAAACCAACCAGACAGAAGGGCTGACATTAGCAATTATCATTGTTTTTGAATTTCCACCAAGTGAATCCTGTATTATATTTAATGTAAAATGTTACATCATAACAAGTAAAAGCAATGCAGTAAATGAGAAGAAAAAAGAAAATCAGAAACTGGCCTGAAGAAGAAATGTGAGCTTTGAGTCTCTATAAGGAACATGCCGTGTCTTTCCATGAGCCACATCCACAAGAATCATAATTACATGACTGCAAATGACAATATGTTCTTATAATTTTGACTACCAAGACTAAAAGTAAAGCAAAACAATAAATTAAAAAGCCTCAATATTTGTTGAAGAAATTGGAAAGGGTTTAAGTACCCTAGCGTTGACAAAGATTTGTTTATGCTAGCTGCTTCCTTTAAACGCTCACCCTCAGCACCAGAAGTTTTCTGCCTATGGTAGAATATCAAAAAGACAGGAATCTCATTACACAAATACAAACTAAAATATATATATAGCTCAACACCCCAGTGTGTATCTCACCTTTCCGAACCGGCAAGATCAACCAGGTTTAATCTTGCAAACCGCAAATTAGTTGTGGAATCCTTTTCCCACCTGCTCTCAATTACACATGTAAAAACACTATGTGAACGACTGCTCTCCCTATTCATATTTGTCGCTGCAACTTTCCTATTTAAAGAGCCCTATGCACCAAAAGAACAGTGATTTAAAACAAGAATATATACAATGGAAAGAGAATATTTTTCCAATGGACAGAGAGAGCGAGCAGCAGTTTCCTACTACCCAAAGTATTGATAAAAATTGTAACCTGGGTTAAAAGCTTCAAAATATCACCCACTGTCTGAACTTCAAATTCAGAGAGATTTTCCACGTACACCCCTTTCTTAACATCTTCCCTCAGCTACACATTAAGAATGGACAAATGAAAAATAGCTGAAAGATATGAATGACAGAAATAAGAAAGGAATAAACTTACAAGCAAATTGGTAGCAGAGGGATCAAGAAGATCTGTTATTTGTTCATTATAAATCTCAAGGAAAGAGCACTTGCAATTGTATTTTAACTTCTCATCCCTTCGGATTTCCTCTTCCTGTAATAAAAAGAGACAGAGATTATTCATGACCATGGTTTCCAAGCTTATGTATTAAACCAAAAGTGACTGGCAAGAACTTCGGAAGAGAGACAATTACAGCTTGAATTCTAGCAAACAAAAACTCAAATATCCGTGGTGTCATTCCCCGTTGTGGACTTGGCTTGACTTCCAAATCTTCAATCTCACCAAGCATCGTATAGGTCTTTCCACTTCCTGTCTGCATTTCCAAACCCAGTGATGTCAAGCTAACTGATCAAGTTTAGAAGAAGGGGATAAAACGTTTTGTTGCATCATTGCTTTAAGTTATTAGAGTTGAATTAAACAATCCATTCCAAACTTCCTATACTATTGCAGGATATCTCTAACTGTCCTATATATGTCTCATAATAGAATGGTAGTAATTGATGCATGGTTGCATATCCTTTCACAATTTGCAAGGAGCAACAAATACTACATAACAAACAAAATGACTTTCCTTCAGACAAGACTAAGTTTTGACTTTTCTTTGTTTTCCCTTTTGACAAGGTAGGGGGGCTGCCAAGAACAATCCTAGTTCTTGTAGGAGTTTTAGCATGTAAACAACTACAGGTTTGAAACTCCATTGTATTGACACTTAAGCAAGAGTACCTGGGCAAGTGTGCCACATTATCGTCGCATCATTTTGGATATAAACAAACTTTTAGGGAACATGTGCTCTATACTTGAACACCACAGATTAAAATATCCAACACCAATGTAGCAGTTTTGTTAAGTAAGCTAATAAATATCACATCAAAGCAACAGATACAAGAAACAAAGTCAGCTGCTGCACGTATATTTTTCTCATCCAACAAGCCATACATGTCGTAACATTACTACTAGCTACTTCATGTTGCCTAAATGAATGAAGAAAGGTAACCAATTCCTGTTTTGCATTACCAATGAAAAGAAAAATGATATCAAAAAATCCTAAACTGCAAGAAAGTACCTGGCCATAGGCAAACATACAGCTGTTATAGCCAGATAAGCAATTTTCCACCATTGGCAGACCAGCCATCCGAAAAAGCATTTCCTGCAAATCCAAATGTGTGAACATACAGATTACAGGAAAGCAAAATCTTTCTACATACAAATGTTAATTTGCCTTTAACCAAACCTGATCTACTGTCTCACATGCCACATGATCAAACGTGAATTTAGTTTCTGGTTGCCCAATCCAAGCGATGCTTTGAGAATTTTCTTGTTTTAAACATCTGTTATAGCCATGTGTGCTCTTCTCCATGCCATTGAGAGGACGGACACGAATAAGAACCTATGTAAGTTTTAAGAATCATCACCAGAGATAGCAAATTAGTCCAGAATTATCCTCAACCATCACAATAAACAATAAATTTGTGCAATTAACACAACATTCTTTCCCATTTCTATATATTATATCACAAAAATTAGATATAACTGAATAAAAAGTGGATTTTAGAATGCTTTTACCTGTACATTGTGATCCATCCAAAAAGACGGGTCTTCTTTAAGGTCAAAGTGAGGAACTTCAACAGTATTCACAACAGTAGGCGGACCACAAGAAGAAGAACTAGGCACTCCTTTATACAATGCAGCGAAATTCCCTCCACGCATCCCTCCATTCCCATCAAATTTGTTCCTAAAACCCGAAGCCGGAGGCTTACTTACGCTCTTCGTCGGCGTACTCTGTGTCGAATTGCTTTCCGAATAACAACTAGAATTGGCCCTCCCTATTCCCCTACTCACCCTTGGCGTCATATTCGTCATCCCCCCATTTCGCAAATCAGATTCCACCGCCTCATTCTTCGCCCAACCAAACCTCTTTTTCGACAAAAATCCATGTTTATCTGGGGTTTTAAGTGGCAAAGTCGAATCAGGGAGTTTAGGTTTGGGCTTAGTAGGGGTTTTATCGACTCGGCTTCGAATGCTTTCATCTGGTTCTGATTTAGGGTTTGGCGTTGGATCTTGAATCGTGTTGAGAGGAGCTCTACTTGAACCATCATTGCTCGGTTGAGAAGCTAGTGAGTCGCTAGGGTTCACTGGTACATTCTCGATTTCCTCGTTCTTGCTCGAGTTTCGCCTCAAGAATTTGAAATCTCTCAACATTCTGGTAAAATCAATGCGAAAAACAAAAGCGTTAAAAAAGACCAAAAAATGCAATTATGATTCAAAGTGCGTACCTGAAAGTGGAAGTGAAAAATAGAATCCGAGATCGATTCCCTGCAATTGTTTCCTCGAAAAAAAGAAGAAAGAACTTAGGGTTTCATGTCAGATCTTGGAAGATTTTGGTAGAGTAAATGTATTATTATTCTCTGCTTCTTCTCTGGGTTTTTGGTGAAAGGTTTTTGGGGGTGGGTTTTGAAATTGAGGTGGAAGATAGACGGTGGAGATTGGATTTTAGATTTTGGAAAATGGACGTTTGGCGGTGTTTCGGATTTGAATTTGGGAAGGGGCCTTGGGTCAAAAAGGGAAAAGTACGAGGGTATCTTGTAATTATGACATAGATTTAAATTTCTCAACGGCTAACATATCGCAAGTTAGAACGTGGCTTTTTGAGCTGTGGGCCTAATTATTGATTTGTTTGTTTTTTTCTTGTGCGGGAAGGGTAGGGTACCCCCTGTCTTATTTTATAAAGAAAAAAATATTTATCTCTCCATTCAAATAAAAGAATCAGCAGTAAAATTCAAACATAATAGTTAACTTTTTGTCAAATTATCTTAATAATAATGATGGATGCGCTTTGACATTTTCCTCTAGATTTATACTTAATCCAAATTTTTAAATAAACTTTAAACTAAATAAATTTTTGAAATTTTCTTAATAAAATTTTGAAATTTTCTGTATCATTTGCAACTTTTATTTTCTTGCTTTTGTGCCTTCTAAGATATACTTCCATGGTCCTCTTCTTTCCCCTTTTAAAAAATGCATGTTCATCTTTGTTGATTAGTATATATTTTTTGATATAATTTTCAAAGATATGTGTTTCAATTTTATTTTGATAAAAGAAAATTATTTTAAAGTTTGTATTTATTATTATTATTATGATTTTAAACAATCCTTATATAAGTCGAAGTAGAATGATTTTAAACAATCCTTATATTAAAAAAAAAAAAAAACAATCCTTATATGAATAGAAATAAAATGATTTTAAATAATCCTTATATGAGTCAAAGTAGAAGATGAGTAGAATGTTCCTCTAGTATATATATTCTATTCCTAACCCATATTTCATAGTTTCAATTTCAGAGTTTTCTTTTTTAATACAAATCTATTCATCAAAATTCATTTGAGAAATTTTCTATCACAAAAAAATACTAAAAAAAAGTTTGATATCATGAGTACACAAGACAAAGTTGATAGTTGTAACAATATACTGAGTCTTGATAATGAGAGAATATTCAAAAAAGGTCGATTTATTTCTAAACAAATATCTACTGAAACCTTCGAGCAAAATCTTGATGATAAAGTACAAGTCTTTTCAAGCCAAGGATTGAAGATGAAACTTGGAACATGTTATGTTCCAAAAGACAATGAGTTGAAGCCTTTAGGAGAAGATGCTTGTTTTATTTGTTACGAGGAACAAACTTCAGGTGTGGCTGACGGTGTTGGAGGATGGGCAGCCAGGGGCGTGGATGCAGGCGAATATGCTCGACAACTAATGGCTAATGCCATTGTAGCTGTCCATGAAGAGCATATGCTTAAGGGAAGTGTTGATCCCGGCAGAGTCTTGCACGAAGCTTACTTTCATACCAAAGTTGAAGGATCATCAACAGCCTGTATTCTCACTCTTAAAACAGACTTTTTGCATGCTGTGAATGTGGGAGATAGTGGTTTCATGGTATTTAGGGATGCAAAATTGGTCTATCGATCACCCATTCAACAACATGATTTTAACTGCCCTTATCAACTTGGGAATAGCAAGACTAGTGATGGACCTGATATGGCAATGGAGTTATTTGTGAGGGTGAAGGCAGGGGATATAGTGGTTCTTGGCACTGATGGGTTGTTTGATAACATGTATCCGACTGAGATGGAAGAAATTTTGAAGCGTGAAACGAATGAACAAGAAGGAAGTATTTGCCCAAAGAAAATAGCGTCGTTAATAGCAGGGTATGCATTGTACAACTCGTTCGATAAGTTTGCATTCTCTCCATTTGCAACAGCTGCAAAGAAAGCAGGATTGAATCATATGGGAGGTAAGGTAGATGACATTACAGTTGTTGTAGGGATCATTCAATGTTAAAAGGCTACTGCTGAAGTGATTTCATTCTTCTCATTCTCATGAATCATTGCCTTTTTTTTTTTTATGAAAACCAAACGTCAATGTATTAATGATTAATGTTAACATGAATATCAATTTGAGTTTGATGCCACGAGCATCATTGCTTCATTAATTACTAATTTCTCTTTTGTACGTACAACATTAAAAATATAATAATATAAACATCAAGAAAAAATAAAAAAAATTTATATGTGAGTATTTAATTCATTAGTTAGTGTATGATTCCCTACTTCAAAAGTAAAATTTGAATCTTCTTCCTTTAATTATAAAAAAAATTATTTATTTCTTTACTTGCTTGCTAAACATACATATTATTACATTTCTAATTTCATAATTATATCAAGACAATAATTTAAGTTTTATTTACTTTATAAGTAATATAAGAAAAGAGTTTATTTGCTTTTCTTTCGAAAAAATACATCAAAATCTAAAATTCATTTTAAACTCAATACCATCTCAATATGTATATATATTTCGAAGCCAGTTTATCATAAAAGTAAGACCAATAATTGAAAAAGATGAAAAATATTTGAAAAATTAAATTAAAAAATAAGAACCTAAACATCTATAATATACTACTATAGTAATAGAAACGGATACCGAAAAGCTAAAAAAAAATGCAAATCTAACTATAAAACCTACATTTTTCTCCTTTTTCATTCCCTATTTCTCTTTCCATCTCTCGTTATTCTTCTTCTCTTTAAAAGACCGATCGCCCCCATATTTCCAAGTTCCGACAACGGGCCACTGTCCGAAACCGACCTCCAAAAAAAATCACAAAAAAACTAAAAGTCCTCTCTTGTTTTTCGTTGATTGTTTGTTGGGTTTTTGTAATGTTTGAATATGTGGTAAAAAAAGGTTTTTTACATCTCCATTTTTTTAGATCTTTAAAATCTCATTTAGGGTTTCAAAACCCCAAAACCTTCAAAATCCTAAAATTAGATTCCCAAACCCTAAAACTAAATTTTTCAAAACCTTAAAACCGGGTTTCCCTTGAATCGATTTTCTGAAACCTTAAAACCGGTTTTTCAAAACCTTAAAACCTAAGAACAATTTTCCGAAACCCTAGAACCGATTTCGGAAATAGAAAGAACTAGGCCCAAGAAGCAAGATTGACCAATAAAAAGCCCAACTCGACCATAAGGGTAAAACCCAATTCTTATCAGAGCCCAAGATCCATCCCAGCCTGAACTCATCATCATCATCGACTTAGGCCTTTAGCAACTACTTGGGT
Organism: Theobroma cacao; assembly: GCF_000208745.1. Lineage (NCBI taxonomy): Eukaryota > Viridiplantae > Streptophyta > Magnoliopsida > Malvales > Malvaceae > Theobroma > Theobroma cacao. The sequence goes on along the minus strand of NC_030851.1, from coordinate 4,687,841 downwards.
TAATTTTGATGTGATAAATTCGACCTAATAAGGCCTCACACTAGGGCCATCTGAACAACATATTTGGTGACACTAAAAAAGTTGTAATATTTTCTAGGCTTTACTAGAAAACGAATTCTCAGTATTTTAACTTTTTTTTTAATGTATATATTATTTTTCTTTTTACTATATGCTAAAGAGTTATGATTTCGTCAAAAGAATTTATAACGCAATTGTTATAAAAAAAATAAATTGTCCAATTGAATTATTTAAAACAATTTATGCATACACTTATAGAAATTAATTAATTTGAGCTCTGTCTGCTCTCATCAAGCATTGCTTGTATTGAACTCTCCATGTTGTCAATTAGATGTCTGAATTGAAGGCATCATATCTACACATATCCCATCTTATCCATTCCATAATCAAAAATATACATTTGCAGTACTGTTGTCTTCAACCCTGACTACCCTCCCTGCAAATTGGGAGTTTTTTTTTAAAGAAATATAACCAAATTGTAATTTTTTTAAATTACATCATTGTACGGAACGAGGACTAAGGTAATAAGATAATTGATTTCAACCAACGTGCACCCTTTCTTTCTTTTTTTTTTCCTTATATTTTATTGCACATTTCTTTTTCTTTTGGATAATCTGTGGATTCACAAAATTATTGCTGCCGGCATGCATGGTTGTTTAACCGCCATTGGTTTAGCAATCCAGCATGTTGGTAGGCCTAAGTTGGACCCATTTCCCTTAATTATGAAGTTTGTCGGGTAGTTATAATGGCATGTTAAGGGTAATGTTGCCAACCACATTAATGGGAATAGGGTCATGGTCATCCATACCTTGAAGCCTTGTCTCGCTGTCCCGTTTGTGGTCAATTCAATCGGATAAACATTTGGTGTGTCTGTTGCCAACAGCTTTTGAAAATTTTAACTTGGTTTTGGGATAATTGAATTTTCAACAAGGAGAGGCAAACCGACCTTTGGGTGTTTCCAAAGGCCATATTTATCTTCTTCAACCAATCAGTTTTTTTCTTTTCCATTGGCGACGGTGTTTCATGTTCTGGTATATAAATAGGGGAGTCTTTCAGGGTTGATAAAGAAGAGGGACGCGGGAAATTGAAGCCGAAAAGGAAACCACAAGGAAAGGAAAAAAGAGTGAGAGGACTTGCAACAATGTTGCTGCAAAGATTGGAGATTTGCGTGGAGTTGCTGAAACTAGCCATAGAGTTTGTCATGGTCGTAGCTGAAGCAGTTGGGGTTGTCATTCACCAAAACGACGGGGCGCCGGCGTTAACAGGTAGCCGGTCTTTGGGTACTCCAGTTCCCTTCGTTGGGTTTCTTCCTTGATTGTCACTTTTTTTCTGGCTTTTTCCAAGCGAGAAACACTGATCCTTGTACCTTGTTCAACTAGAAGTCTTAGGTTTGGACCAGCCTTTGTAATTTTGTTCTTTCTCTGAATAGCTAGCTAGGGTTGGAAATATTGGAATGTGTAAATATAGGCTTAGCCGGTATGATGTTCCACCACAAGAGTTACGTTTCTTTCTGAATTTCAAAGTTTTTGGTTGAGTGCTGGGGTGAGGTATTTGAATATTATTCTACGTTTGCTTCAATTTTTGCTTGCAATTCAAGTTAGAATAAAAGAAAACTGGTTTCAAAAAAAAAAAAAAAAGGAGAAACGGAGGAGGAGATGTGGCAGAAGCATGCAGACAGTTTAATTATAACTTTAGCGTTCTCCATGTGTCCAACAACATTATTGAAGCAGAGACATATGGTTTTGTGTCTGCTTTTGGACAGACTTGCAACGGTGAATATTGGCAGATATTTTTGGCTTAGAATATCAGGCCCTTTCGTTGCATGATGCATATTTCATTAGTTTGTATTTTCCAGATAACTATCAGTCGAGGATGATCAACAAACAAGGAAGTATCTTTACAAAAATAAACCCATTTCTTTTTTAACCTTTTTGGAGCTGGGTGGCCCAAGAATTCAATCCAGATAAGACAGCTTGCAGACTTTATTCCGTGGATGTGATCAAGAATAAGCTAATCCCATCTGCCCCTGCCCACTAGCAAGTTACGTCAGTGTGTTGGGGATGGATAGAGTTTGACTGACTTGGCATTGGGCGCACAGCTTCCTCTGCTTCAAATGGGGGTGTATGTGTCGGAGAGAGGTGGTGATGGTATAGAGAAACATCTATATATGTATTGTGCATGCATTGTTGGGGATATTTATCGTCCCTCGTCGTGACTCAGCATCAGCATTTCCATAAAGCAACGTCTTTCATGGATATTGGATTTGGATACTTGTCACTTGGTCCAAATTGAAATTGGGAGTCATTTCATTGCCAAGCTGGACAAATAACACATTCCAAAAAAAAAAAAAAACCCCCGACTTAGAAAGATTTTTATGGGTTACTCAAAAATTAGTCACTTTTTCTTTGTAATTTACCTAGTTCAAACTACATGAACAAAACGCCAAAATGGTCAACAATAATTATTGGGATTATGAAATAAGATAATATAAAAAGTGTATAATTATTGATGATTATGACTTGTTTATTGAATAATATGGTTTATTCCCACTTAAAATAAACCATATGATTACTTTCATATTATATTAATTAAGTAACGATGAAATCATGTCTTTTAAATTTGACAAGAATGGAATAAAATATGAATATACCATCCATATCGTAAACATGATTTATTACATTATTATTTTAATTATAATTATACTATTATTATTATAATGTGCTGATTGCTTTGATGTATGTTGCATGTTAATCACATGATTTGAACCAATTAAAAACATTGCTTCTCCCTGGTCATGAAAAATAAAATAATGGCAACTCATTACAAAATCAAGCAATATGGTGGCGATTGTTTAATGTTTCTGCCTCCTTTTGATTAGTATATTAATTTAAAGTCAATTTAATCAGAGAATGCTACTAATAATTCGAATTTTCTATTCATTTATTAAAGCAAAAAAAATCTAAAACCAAGATTCGATACAAAAAGATGATTAAGTTGTAAATTCTATAACACATTATTTGTAACATGTAAACTTAAACATGCTTTATTTTTTATCTTTATTTTTTTTAATAATATTAGCATCATTTCGTAGCAATGCTTAGGAGAAGATTGCAAAGTTGTCTAGGCTTGGACATCATGACCATATGATCGGATCCTTTGACCTCTTCTACTTGATGGGGCGGGTTTTTCTCAATCATCCAATGTACTAAATCCTTCCTTGAGACCATGTCTTTTTCCGAAATTATAAAAACCCGATTAACCGACCCGTACCTCTTCTTGGAAAGTACTAGTTCTGTTGACATGTCTTCCATGCTATACAAAGGTATTGGTCTCATCAACATATTAGCCAATGCCCAATCCTGCAATCGTACTCTTGCAAAGCAAAGGTTGTTAGCATAATTTCAGTGTCATAGTATTTTAAAATCTTATAAGATTTAAAATAGGCTACATGAATTAAAGATAGTTGCACATCATCTTACCTCACGTGGGCTAAGCTGGTAGACTTGGGAAGAGAGGTACAAGGGACCAAAAATAAAGGTGGTTGGAGCGTTGTTGGGACCATTATCATAAGTGTAGAGGCTGTCCATTTGGGAATCTTGCTCCTTAAATGCCTTCAACAAAGACAGAGAGAGAGAGAGAGAGACACACACACACAGAGAAAAATATCAGAACTTGGAAATTGTGAGGACGATGTAAGGTCACCTTTCAACTTACAAGTTTCAACCACCTCCAAAAGAAAAGAGACAAGTTGCAGCCACACATTAATGATAAATAAGGTGAAAATTGAGCTTATAAATAAAAATTATTTTTACTTAATAAATATGTGTTTTGAGTTGAAAGCTTGAATATGTTATTAGTGACATCTTTAATCTGAATTAAGGTGCAATTTCTCCCTTTTATGATTCAAAGAATCATTCATAAATTTTACATTAATAAAAGATAAAATAAAAATTAAATTTATAAATAATTTTTTTTGCATATTTTTTAAATTAGGAACAAAAGAGAACTCGTGACACAGGCCCGTAGTAACCCATACAAAGGCTAACGTTGTTTGAATATTAAATTTTTTGGCCCACAGTTCAAAGCCTGTAGCTTCACAATTTTGGCCCAGATTGTGGAGTAGAAGTTAGAACTAGTGAATAATTGAAAAAAAAATTAAAACTTTGGAGTCGATAATTAGAACAGAAAAAAAAAAAATATTGCATGGGTACCCTTTGACTGAGAGTTGAAATATTTAGGGTCGGGCCAGGCATAAGGGCAGTGAGAAAAACAGCTACAGAAATCTTCTCAGGAAACCTTTCCATTGCTTGAGAGATAGCCAAACCGCCTAAGCTGTGACCAACAAGGATGACTTTCTGTTGATCAGGTAGAGATTCCATGAAGTCCCTTAATGGCTTGATGTAATCAGAAATCGACCTGAGAGTGTTCACTTGCTGTGGATCCACCCCTGATCCTGCAAGGTCTATGCCGGTGACATTGTGGCCCTCTGATTTTAGCAGTGGCACCAGCTTGTACCATGACCAAGCACCATGGCAGGACCCATGCACCAGCACGAAGTGCTTTGGTGGTTCGGATGAAGTTCCAAGTACCATGGCAGGAAGGTAGTAAATCAGAAGTGAAACTAAGACCACGAGCTTCTGCTTCTGTTCCATGTTTCTTTCTGGATTGAGTACTTTCTGCCGTTTGACAAAGCCCATCAATTTAAGGTTGGACAAGATTGTAACTTTCCAGGAAGTTGGCTTTTTCTTTTGACTGAAAGGGCTTATAAGATAATGAAATCTAGGATCCTGAAAAAGTCAAAAAGGAAAATGGGGGAAGTTTCAGTTTGATGTTCATTTGGGCCGTGGTCTATCGCCCATTTTATAAATTTGACTGACCTGGATCATGTGCAAATCAGCTAAAACTTGTAAGAAAAAAAAATGCTTGAAACAGGAAGAACAATAATAGGACTAGCTTTTTACTTCTTAAAAAACAGAAAATCCAAAAAATTAGAATCCCATCACTGATTTATTTTACAGAATGTCACACTGCAAAATGATCTTTTCCTTCCTCCGGCTTGTATTTCATAGCAATGCTTAAGAGAAGATTGAAAAGTTCTATTGGCTTACACATCATGACCATGTGACCAGACCCTTTGATCTCTTCCACTTGATCGGGCTGGTTCTGTTGGATCATCCACTGTCGTACGCCCTCCTCATAGATCAAATCGTATTCCGCAGCTATGAAAACCCAATTAACCGTCCCATATTTCTCACTCGTTAGAACTAGTTCCCTTGACTTGTCATTAACGCTAAATAAACGATTTGGTCTCACTAACATGGTTGCCAATACCAAATCCTGTCACAGTTTTTAGCCAACTTGGTTAGTAAAATTATTTGCATGATTGCAAATGCGGTTCTAATAATCTAGTGGTCCTTGGATATTTCAGATTTTAATATGTTTACCTCATATGTATTGGTATAAACATTTTTTAAAAAAAATAATGAAGCACAGTGCAATCTTCTTACCTCAAGTGGGCTAAGCTGATATGTTCTTGCTGCAAGGAACAAAGGACCTGGAATTGAGGCGGTCGGAGGGTTGTCAGGGCCATCATCATATATGTACCGACTGTCCATTGAATGGTGCCCGCCGGACATCTTTCTCAACAAAAACACAGAAAAGTTCAATAAATTAAAACGGTTGGATGATGGTCGTTAATTATAGCTACTCAGGTAGCTAGGTTAACAGTAAGTCAGTCACCACCATGCTTTAAACAAAACCCCTTTTAATGAGAAGTCATAGATTTAGCTAAATCGAAAGTTCTTAATATACTGGTATATATGCTGTCACTACGAAAATTAGAAGGGAAATAGGGGAAAGGTAAATGGGTAGAAATTGAACGCCAACATGTTGAATTAGTGTGGAGATGTTGAGGGTCGGACCAGGCATTATGGCAGCAACAAAAACGGCTACAGAAATCTTCTCAGGAAACCTTTCCATTGCTTGAGAGATGGCCAAACCACCCAAGCTGTGAACAACAAGGATAACCTTTTCTTCCAAGGGTAAAGATGCCATGGCGTCCCTCAGTGGCTAGATGTAATCAGAAATCGACCTGAGAGTATTCTCTTGCTGAGGATCTATCCCCGATGCCGCCAAGTCTATGGCAGTGACATTGTGGCCAGCTGATTTTAGAAGTGGCACCAGCTTTTACCACGACCAGTCACCATGGGATGCCCCACGTGCTAACACAAAGTGCTGAGGACGTGGTTCTGATGAAGTTCCAAGCACCAGAAAAGAAAGGTAGATCGTCAGTGAAACTAAGATAATATGCTTTTGCATTTTTTTTTTGTCCTTTTTAATTTCTGTGGTTTTGTATTTCCCCAAGATATGCACATATGTCTCATCAATTTATAAGCAGAGATATCTACTTTATGGGTTGTCCGCAGCCTATTTTATGAATTTGGGCTCATATTTTACATCAGTTAAGAAACAATGCTCAGCTAGGGACCGTAGGCAAACCCTAATGTAGTAATTGGAAGCATCAATTTACAAGCATTCCAATAATTCCAATTATCAGACTTTGTCACTGTTAAAAATCTGGGGGAAAATAATTGAGCTGATGGACCCATATTTGACTGAGAAACCAAATTATTTGCCTGATAGAAAGAGGTTGTGGTCGCCTAAGTGGATGAATGTCAATTTGATAAGTATTCATAGGAGATCATGTGAACATTTCACTCTCAATTTGACAAAATATATGAGAATCATCAAAAGTTAGTGGAAATACTTATGTTTATAAAGAAGTTTCATTGCTGTCAATCATAATGGTTCATAATAGAAATATTAACCACACCATGCATTCAAAGTCTTCTCCTCAGCAATAACAGCTTGAAATTTACAGGATGAAATTATTATTGCTAACTTGCATATGCTGTCAATAGCTAATGCTCCATTTTATTATATCACAGATAGTGCTCCATCTAGATGATCTGCTAACTCTGATATCCTGAAGTGCTGGATTTGGATGTTTTTGACGTCAAGCTTCTTGAAATTACTTCCCTTTCTAGTGATGAGAAATTTTCCCCAATTGTACGGCCTATATCTGGGGGGATTTTTCTCACTTGTCAGCTCCTCTGAGGGCATCACTATGGTGTAATGAGCCGGATTGAAGAAGAATGGAATAGAAAACCTTTCCCTCTCGGAATTCACCATGACCCTGTGCTCTACACTCTCATAAGTCTCATTGCTCCAAACCTGCTCATTCGTTTTGAATTAGTGACCAGGCCGCAACTAATTTTCTATATTACTACAGAGTACGTCTCTGGTCAGAAGTTGAAAAAGAACCATTTAAAATTACAGCCATCACTCATCAGATTAGGCCTCCAAGGTGCATACATGGAACCAACAGGCTATAAGCCCTGCTTATAACTTACAAGTTTCAAGATATAATTTCATACATTAGTTGTTAAGTGGTTAGGCAAAACCTGGATGCATAATTTTCTAATATGGTTACTTATTGGAGTAGCAATCCATCAGCCAAATACTATCATGAAAAGTTCCGAAACTAATTCTCTAAATACTTTCCAACATTTGCTATTTTGTGCGCCGTGCAGACATTGAGCTCTTTGCTTGGTTCATATATATGATTAACAACTAAAGAATTATATTATCTGTACTTGGCCATGTTAACTTGAGTTCCAAAACATTACCTGAATAATGTCACCAACATTAATGATAAAAGCATCCGGGGTAGGCTTGACGCGGATCCACTCTCCGTCTGATTTTCGCTTCACTTGCAGTCCTCCTACATCATCTTGAGCAAGAATGGTCAAGGCACCAGCATCCTTGTGTCGGCCAACGCCTAGAGCTAGGTCAGGAGCAGGGCAAGGTGAATAGTGGTTAAGCCTGATGAAGCTGGTTTGGTCCTTGAAGAAGCCATGGAACCTATCCGCTGGCAAGCCTAAGCTCAAGGCAATAAGTTCCATCAACTTGTAACTTAATTTTTCTAATTCCTCTGCATATTCTTCAAATGCCTCTCTGTCACATAAATTAAAATTGCAAAAACTATTAGAGCTTCATAGTTGAAACTTCTTACCCCCACAAAATTTCAACTTACTAGGTATAAAATTTGGTGAATTTAATGAAAAACAAACAAAATAATGAAGATATCAAGTGGGAAAAAGGTGGAATTTTATTAAAATTGCCTTAGTTCATGAGGATAATCAGGCCATTGATTGTGCCACTCAACTACTTCCTTGTCATCAGGGTGTGTTGAAGCTGGGACTATAGTAGGATTTTGCACAGTAAAATCAAACACCTCTTTCCAATCTCTAACATTCTTGGTATGCTCAGTGTCATAATAACCTAAAACCTTCACTTCATCTCTCCTCACCTTCACCTTCTCTTCCCATGGTTGAGCAAAGAATTTCCTGGACGCCTTCTCAAGTTTCCGGCGTTGCTCCAACGGTACCCCATGGTTGATCACTTGGAAAAATCCCCAGTTCTTGCATGCATTACCTATCTCAGAAACAAGGCTGTCAAGGGTGCTAGGGTCTGATACTGCATCAGGTGAATTCAACATCGAAAGATCAATGAAGGGTATTCCTTCAGCTTCAATGATCGAGAGTTTAGGCCTGTGTTCAAGCTCTTGGATGAAAGCAGGATCAACTTCTCCCATTGCGTTTTCTTGTTATCAAGTGTTCAAGTGAAAAGGAAAATTGAATTGGTTTTGTCAGTGGGAAGTGACAGCCAGAGGAGTGGTTCTTTATATAGTACAAGGTTGGAGTTTAACCGAGATTGAACCTGGACAGTTTTTGATGAAAAATTAGGAGGGCAACTAGGCAAAGGCAAGATTGGCAAAACTCTATTTGGGAAGGTTGTGGCCTCTGACGTTTGCGCTTGCCTAGCTGCATGGACAGTGGGGTTGGACATTTTGGCCGAAGGAGAATATTGTTGGATTCCTGTTAGGCAATAATCAATGCAGTGGAAGTTTTTGATTAAAATTAGGTTAATAAAATTACAAAAAAGTTTAAATAATTTTATCAAGTTTTAATATTCTATTAAAATGAATGCTTTAATTAAAAATAACTTTTTACAATCATATACATCTTGATGTAGACTTAATCCTAGTTAAATTTGTTCATCTTGGACTAATATTAATCCACTTAGAAGAGAAGAAAAAAAAGTATTTGTCACTATTGACTTGTCGTTGGCGTGCCATATTTGCCCATTTTAAATGGACTAACATGGTTTATGGGGCAGGCTAAAGATGCTAGGTAAGTAACGTCTCAAATTCAATTTTGTACTGAATCTAAACTAGACAGGTTGCCGAAATTCATCCACAATCTCTTGGCTTGTATCACTTCTTTGTTTTTTTTTTTTGTTTTTTGTTTTTATAATTCGAAAAAATGAAATTCGAACTCTACTTTTTAAGTAAGAGAATTATGTACCAACCAATAAATCAAATATTTTCTTTGTTTGGTTTCTTAGACAAACAATAAAATGATGTCTGATCCACTCAACAATCTTGTCTCTGTTCATTCCCAAAGTAATTTAATTCATCAAATCATGTTTTAATGCAAATGAGTGAGGATTTGGTTGAGAAGAAACCCGTAAATGAAAGGATTAAGAATCCTTCCAAGTCCTTCATAAAATGACATCGATTCATTAAATAATATGAAAATGATCCATGATGCTCCCTGCAGGATTGCTGATTTAATTTAAGTCTTAGGGTCTTGTAGCTAAAACATAGTAAAGGATGTTTTAGTGTATATATGATACAAAGTCTCTGTTGATTATGCCATGAGCTGATATGAAAACAAGTGCTGGTAGTAGCTGATACTGCGGCAATCAATCAGACCTCTTGAAATGATGAATTTGAATGTTTTCAGCTTCAAGTTTCTTATAGTTACTGCCGGTTCTATTGACATAATATTTTCCCCAGTTATACTCTTCATACTTTGCTGGATTTTGCTCATTCACTAGCTCCTCTAGAGGCTTCACTGTGACATAGTGAGAAGGGAAGAAGAAGAATGGAATAGAAAATCTTTCCCTTTCGGAATTCACCACCACTCTGTGCTCTGCACTCACATAAAGATCATTACTCCAAACCTGCAAAACATCATTTGTTAGGCTCTTCGTTGCAGGCATAAAAAAATAGCAGGGGATCATAAGCCAATGATTAAGCCAAATGTTCGGGTGCCTTGGTGGTAGGTATATTTAAGCATAAGGAACTTGTCTAACAATGCCAAAAACCATGGTACCTGAAGACTATCAGCAATGTTGATGATATAGGCATTTGGTATTGGTTTAACAGGAATCCACTCCCCACTTGACTGCTCCTTAATCTGTAACCCTCCGACGTCATCCTGAGCAAGGACGGTCAAGGCACCTCCATCCCTATGTCGACCAACTCCAAGTGCTAGCTCAGGGGAAGGGCAAGGAGGATAGTAATTAAGCCTCAGCATACCAGTCTGGTGTTTGAAGTAGTCACCCAACCGATTAGCAGGCGAGCCTAAGCTCAGAGAGATGAGTTCCAACAACTTGAAAGCTAGTTTTTCCACCTCTCGAGCATACTCCTGGCATGTCTCCCTACATACACAAACAATTGCATAAACTAAGTGCAAAACCCGACGCTGTGATCGAGGGGTGATGAGGGATGAAAATGGCCACATCAAAATTGTTTTTTCGAAAGCAATTGGGATAGGAGATTCAAATCTAGCGGAGGTGAGAGCCATAACGGAGGCTTTTTTTTCTGTTCATTGCATCCATTTGGGGCCATTCCCACACCTTGACCATTGAAAGCAATTCAAGAAACGGTGTTAAGTGGGTGAATCAGCCAACTGGGGCCCTGTGGAGGTTAAGGAAGTGGATTCTCCAGATAGAGAGACAGAAAAAGGATGTCAAAAGCTGGGAGCTGAAACACATCTTTAGAGAGAATAACCAGTTGGCTGATAGCCTCGCAAAAACAGCGTGCAACGCACTGAGGACTTTATCAATGTCCAGGAAAAACATGTAAGTGCATGTATGTTCTGCTATTGGATGTGTTTTACTCATGAACAGGTGCCCAAAGGCCATGATGAGGTTTGTCTCTTGATGGTGGAGGCTTTCTGTACGGTATGTGTATGTGTAGTGTCTGCAGAAGACGGAGGGTTGGGGATTATAGACTTAGAGATTAAAAATAGGGCGATGCTTAACAAATGGATATGGAGATACGGGGAACGATAAAAGTAGCTTGTGGAGAAAAGTGATAGTTGAGAAAAATGGGAGTGATCCTACCAGCCTCTTACCAGACATAAACACAAATAGGATGTGTTCCACCACTAGGAAGAATATTATTAAACCCCTTTATACCACTAGTGAGTAATTTTTACAGGTTGAGAGGCTGTTGGAAATGGTGAGAATATTAGATTTTGGATAGACAGATGGATGGAGGGGGATAACCTCAAAGATCGGTTTCCAAGGATTTATGCTCTAGCTCGGAATAAAAATGGTTGCATCAATGAATTTGGGCATTGGGAGCATGACCTATGGAGACGGGATGTTGAACTTAGAAGAATGCCTTTCGGTTGGGAAGAACAACGATGGAGTCAATTTAGAGCCATAGTGGAGGAATACCATTTAAACAAAGAGATGGAGGACAAGCTCCTGTGGAAGAGGTCTGCCTCGGGTAATTACACAGTGAAAGCTTTTTGCAAAGAGTTGATGCATTCTGATGGCAGCAGCAGGGAAGGATGGAAAGAGGTTTAGACAAAGTTGGCACCATTTAGAATTGAAGTCTTCTGTTGGCAGCTACTTCATGAAAGAGTCACTGTCAAGCATGAGCTGGTTCGAAGAGGGCTTTTATCCGTCGATGCAGCAAGGTGTGCTTTATGTCATAAACAAGAAGAAACGGTTAGTCATCTTTTTATTCATTGCCCTGAATCATGGAACCTATGGATGAAATGGAGTGGTGATTGGGAGGTCCAGTGGGCTGTTCCTAATAATATTTTTAGTTTCTTCTCTATGTGGAATAATGTGATTGTTAAAAAAAGAGAAACCAAAATCTGGAAACTAGTGTTTTATGCCACTGCTTGGTCACTATGGCTTCACAGAAACGACATGGTCTTCCGAGGAAAAGTATGGGATGTTGAATAAGTTTATGAAATTAGTAAGCTGAGAGTTGCTACATGGGCAAAAGCAAAGCGGCTTTATGCCTATAGTGCTGTGCTGGACATCTACAGAAACCCAAGACTTGCGCCTAGAATGATTAAAACAACAAATAGCAGGCAGGTGGAGGAGTGGGTTAAGCCAAGCCAAGGAAAGATGAAATTTAATGTTGATGGAGCTGCAAAAAGGAGTCCAGGGGAGACCGAGATTGGAGGAGTTCTAAGAGACGAAAATGGAAGCTTCAAAATTACATTTTCCAAGGCTATTGGAATGGGGGATGCAAGCTTAGCAGAGGTTAGAGCAATTAGAGAGGCCTTTTTGATTTTTTCAGTTTCTAAATGGGTTACAACACATGAGTTGATAATTGAAAGCGACTCTAAGAATGCAGTAAAATGGGTGAACAACCCAAGGGAAGCACCATGAAGAATGAGGAAGTGGATTCTCCACATTGAAAGGTTGAAAAAGAGTATTCAGAAATGGGAGGGTAACCACATTTTTAGAAAAAAAAAACAAGTGGCAGATTGCCTGGCAAAAGAGGGGATTCAGAGACAGGAGGATTCAATTAATATTTTTGACTGAGGCCGGTTGAGGGTGGGGTGGAACTGAAGAAAAGCTCTGATTTCTGGAGCAAGGAAACAGGTTTGATTTTTTGAGATACGAAAAAAGGCTCCATCAAAGCTATGCATGTCTGACCCATTTTTGTTTTTGCTTTGGTCTGGATAGGATTGTCTTTATGATTCTGTTTTGATCATGTTGACTGATGTTTATAGCTGTGCAAACTTTCTTGTCATTAACAACTAGATTTGACTGTAAATCTGGGAGGGGCTAGGATGTGAGAATATACGAGACTGTATATCAGGGGGTTTTTTTGGGACTTGTATAGCAGGCTGTTGCTCTGATTTGTTGTGTAACAGAGCCCTAGCATTTTTGTAAGGGAAGGTTTTTATGCAAGTGGGTTTTACATCAAAACTCATAGGCTAAAAATCGTCCCATGCCTGGCTGGAATGCTTACCCAGGCCTCATTAATAAATCAGTTAATTTTCAAAAAAAAATGTGTAGTGTCTGCGGTGAGCATGTACAGGGCATGATGAAACTGTTTGATGGGATGCGGGAATGTATATAATTCTACTTTCTGGAAATGTGTTGTCTGGTTACTGGGTAGGGGAATGTTGTATTTTTTGTGTAAATGATAAGGTCAGGCAAAAGGTTTTGTTTTTGTCAAGGCGACCCTATGCAGATGCTTAGGACAACCAGGGATCTCCAGACTTTTTGTATTGAATCACCAGAGGAATCTTCTATAGGTTGATTTTGAACTGTTATACTCGTATCTAGAGCGTGTCAGGACAAAATCTTCTTGTATGCTTTTCCAGAGGTGAATGTTTCCTCTGCTTCTACTATACACTGAAATTTTAAGAAAAAAAAACTACGTGCAAAACCCAAATTAATTAAACCCATTATGACTCCATTTTAAAGAATACAGGCATGGCATCTCTATGATCTGAACTATTTTCTTCCTCCTTTATGGTTTTTGGGTTTTCTGGTGTCCTGAGTGTATGCCAAATTCAAGACTTACTCGGTTCTTGTCAAACATATACCATGTCCATATTGATCCTAAGTGAGCCCTAATGCTAACTTTCCATGTGAAAACTCTCATCTGAAATTCTATCAAAGACAATTAAGTATGCATAGTCTGAGCAAAATTTAAACTCTTTGCTTTTGAAGGTCAGTTTCTTTACCTAAACTCAGGGGGATACTCAGGCCACCTGTTAGTATACGTCGTTATTTCCTCATCATCAGGCTCTGGCGATGCTGGGAGCAGCGTTGGGTCCTGGATCAACATATCAAAGACCTCCTTCCAGTCTCTGACATTCTTGGTATGCTCCTCATCATGGTACCCCGTAAAATTCAATTCATCTCGTTTAACCTTTCTCTTTTCCTCTATGGGCAGATCAAAGAACGCTTTAGCCACCTTCTCAACCCTGCAGCGCAGTTCCAAGGGCACCCCATGATTGATCACCTGAAAAAATCCCCATTTTTTGCAAGCATTTCCAATCTCTGAAGCAATTTGTTTGGTGTCTCCAGTGTTATAAACAGACAGGTCGATTACTGGGATTTCATTGACTTCGATGCTTCTTAGTTTTGGTCTGTGTTCAGGTTCCTGGATGAAAGCTGGATCAATCTCTCCCATGGTGATACCTTACCAGAGCTGGTAGTTAGACAATTGACAGAGTTGCAGCCTATCTCAATTTTCTGCAACAAAGTCCAGTGTTCCGCAACTTTATCCTGTCTCGTTTTATATACATTGAACGTGGACAATTTTCCTGATTAATAAAACAAAATTGGTTTGGGGTAGGTGAATAGGTGATAAGGGGTGTCGTGGCGTGAGGAAGTACATAGTCTAAACCACCATGATATATTTAATAAAATTTTACTTACCTACCTTTGAAAACTTGTTTTCCTTTTAATCCCTAAAAAGGAATTAAATTTGACTCTTTAAAATAAAAAATAAAAACATTTTTCATTGAACCATTCAAGTAATGAAAGTATTTATTCATATTCAGGAACGAGAACCGACTGTTCGAGCTACGGAAGTTAGGAGTTAGTACATGGGCGAAAGGTGAAATGACCTCGAGGGTTTGGAGTGGCGCTGGACACGTACCGAAACCCAAACATCAGCAAAGTGCTAAACAGAGCGAAGAGCATTAGGTTTGTTGACGAATGGAATACTCCACGCCAAGGTCAGATGAAATTTGACATTAATGGAGCAGCCAATGGCTGCCCCGGACCGGAATTGGGGGAGTAATGAGCATCATAATGGACTGGTGAAAGTCATTTTCTCAAGGGCTATAGGTGTGGGAGATGCAAGTTTAGCTGAAGTTATAACTTATAACATTATTAGTTATAGTATATATATCTTTGTTTATATAAACTTATCATAATATATATACTTAAAAAGAGTTTGTAAGATTAAAGTAATTTTGTAATTTATTTTTTTTAATTTTATGTAATTAAGGATAAACCTGTAAATTTAATTAAATTAATTCATGAAAGAATGATTATTTATCAGCTTGTAATGTCTTTAAAATATATACTCTATATATTGTTTTAATTTATAAATAATATAATTATCATTATATTTATACTTTAAACATAAATATACTTACTTTGTATTTTGTATTAACGTTACAAAAATTATAACTTATAAAATTATAAAATTATAAATATATATACTTTTATTTACATAAACTTATAATATATATATCTAAAGAAAGTTTGTTTGTGAGATTAGAATATAATTATTGTTTGTTTGCTTTTATAAATTTAAATTAAATAATGATTGTTGTAAACTTGTAATTTTATTGTTTGTTTGTTTTTTAAAATTTAATTATTAGTGAATTGTATGAAATACAGATGTGAATTGTGAAATATAATTTAATTGTATACGAATACGAGTTTGGATTTGGGTTTGGGAAATTAAATATCCATAAAGAGTTTAATAAAATTTTTTAATCAGGTTTTTAAATGAATTTGGATAATTATCGGATAGTGATTATGTATTCAAGTTCAAATTAGGGTAACAAATTTCATAAATATCTGAATAATTATAAGATTCGGATTTTTTAAAACTTAATAAAATTCGGTTTCGGATATCTCAAAATTAATGAGTGCCCTACCCATTGACATGGATCCATGCGTGGCAGAGGGTTAAGGGGTTTCAAGAGCAGAGGCCTTTTTTTTGAGTGCAGGAGTGAGTCTGGTATGTTCTCTTTGTTCTTTTTAGGCTCGATGACACTTTATAATCAATTGTTAAAAATCTACTACTCTGACAACACTCAATTACTAAAAATATATATTAAGTATACTATTAATCTAGATTTTTATGTAATTAATGACATTAATGAACCTATTAATGTTTTTACAATTTTGTAAAGATAAATAAATCATGAAAAGATGTTTTAAAATATAATAAATTATCTCACAAGACTTAAGTCCTAAACAACAACATAATTCTATTAATGATGGTACTCAACAATGTTCTAAGTAAAGTCGTAATGAGTTTGATCTAAGTTTCTACTACTGATGGTACTTAATAATGTTCTAAGTTAGATTGTGTTGAATTTGATCAAGTACTTTCTCAATAGATCATGAATTGAGAAAAAAAATTTAATTATTATTGTTTTAGTTATAACACCATTAAGAAAAAATTTTGACTCTGCCCCTGGGTGTTACCAAGGTTAAATTTGCTGAATCACTGAACTTGTATGGTTGAGAGATTGGATGTGTGCCTTGTGGAAGTTTCATGCTGGATGATCTTTGCAATTGGCCAAAAGCAGCCTTCCTGCTTTTATTTCTGTGTTCTGAATGTTGGGCAAGTTTATGCCTTGTAAATTGGTTGAACTGTGTGATTTTTTGTAATTGGGGAATGGAGGTGAGATGAATGCCTCATGTTGCAGGGGGGTTGCTGGGTATTGTTTTTGCGTACACGTTTCTTACAGTACCTGATCTATTGTATAGTCCTGTAGGAGATACTTTTGGAGATGATTCTGCGCTGTTATTCTCAATTTCAGAAAGTAACAGACATGAATCTTCTTGTTGCATTCAATATACTATGAATTTTCAAATATATATATATATATATATTCATATTCAGAAAGAAGTCTATATGGCAAGGAACTCTCCCAAATTCGGTGGTTCCCATGCAGTTTTATCTAATGTATTAGTAATGTTAGCATTCAAGTTGAACACACAGAGTCATCCATGGAAGCCTGGATTACACAACATGAAAGTAATCTTGGGTTGAGAAGAAATATTTTTATTCTGATATCAAGGTTCCATAGCATGATAAATTACAACAAGCCGAATCTAGTGCTTTATTAGCAGGTTTGTATATACATCAGCAACTTAATTAGATATCTTAAATTTATGAATTTGAATGTTTTCAACCTCAAGCTTCTTGTAATCACTGCGGTTTCTAGCAACAAAAAACTTTCCAAAGCTGTATTCTTTATACTTTGCTGGATTTTGCTCATTGACTAACTCCTCCAGTGGCTTCACCATGACAGAGTGACAAGGGAAAAAGAAGCATGGAACTGAAAACCTTTCCTTTTCAGAGTTCACCACCACCCTGTGCTCCACACTCTCATAAAGTTCATTACTCCAGACCTGCAAAAGGGCAGCGTGTTAGCTAATGGTACAAACTACTGACAAATAATGAGCTTTTACCCTTATGGCCTTCACATCTATTTGAGGGATGGCCTACTCTAATTAACCTGTTGGGACTACAACCATTCGAAATATTGAAAAGAATAAACAAAAAAGAAAAAAAATTGAATAGTTGCAAGAACTTGACTAATTAGCCAAAATTAATCCCTGGTACCTGAACAGTATCACCAACATTGATGATGAAGGCATTTGGGATTGGCTTAACAGGAATCCACTCTCCATCAGTTTTTCTCTTTACTTGTAGTCCTCCAACATCATCTTGAGAAAGGACAGTTAAGGCACTAGCATCCTTGTGTCGACCAACACCAAGTGCTAGGTCAGGGCAAGGGCAAGAAGGATAATAGTTAAGTCTTAGCATGCCTGTATGGTCTTTAAAGTAGCCACTCAACCGGTTAGCCGGCAAGCCTAAGCTTAAGGAGATGAGTTCCAACAGCTTGTAACCTAGCTTTTCCACCTCTCGAGCATACTCCTGGCACACCTCCCTAGCCAACATTAACAATCCTTGTATGAAACCAAGTGCCAGATTAATTCTTGATTAGAAAAAGTTGCTGTGAATCAATTCAGTCAAATTATGGTGATTTTGATACCCCAGAACTTTGACATGACAAATCACCAAATCAATTGCTAAAAAAAAAATTAAAAATCTTTGCTAAAACATGGTCATTTTAAACCAACAGTCAACATCAGGAACTATAGGCATATGGCATTAGTAATTTGCACCATTTTCTTTCCCCTTTTAACTCATGCTTTTGTGGTATCCCGAAGTTGTAAGCTGAAGTCATTCTTATAGGCATCTGTCATCGGCTCATCTCTAATTCTCGTATCTATCAAACAGTCATAAGTTTGCTCATCTTTATTTGCTAATCCTATAAACATATGAAAAGTGAAATGATAGACCTATGCTTTCTGGAAGTGACCACCAAAAATCCCAAAGGCAAGATTTATATTACCTGAACTCGGGAGGGTTCTCAGGCCACTGGTTAGTCAACGTCCTTATTTCTTTATCCTCAGGCTCAGGCGAAGCTGGGACAAAAGTTGGATCTTCTAACAAGAAATCAAAGACTTCCTTCCAGTCTCTAACGTTCTTTGTGTGCTCGCTATCATGGTACCCCATAGCATTCACTTCATCTCGTTTAACCTTCATCTTTTCCTCTATGGGCCGATCAAAGAATGTTTTCGCCGCCTCCTTAATCCTTGTGCATAATTCCAAAGGCACCCCATGATTGATCACTTGAAAAAATCCCCACTTTTTGCATGCGTTTCCAATCTCCGAAACAAGTTGTTTGAGGTCTCTAGTGTCAGATACGGAAAGATCAATAAGTGGGATTCCCTCGATTTGGATGGTATTGAGTTTGGGTCTGTGTTCGGTGGCTTGGATGAAAGCTGGATCAACTTCTCCCATGGCTCTCTTGAGAGTACGGTAGCTACTTGCTAGATAACGGTAAATCACTGCGAGACAAAAGACAGTGGTTACACTGTCATATCCTTTTTATGTGATTATGGTTTTTTTACTTTCTTTACATACATTGAACATGGACAGTTTCTCTGAAAAAAACAAATCTTGTGCAGTGGGGTCTATTTTGGAAGGTTTTGCTATGTTTGCCAAACTGGGATTGCAGGGCTTCCTGGTTGCATTATATTAGATCACTCTGTTTCTACTTTCCTGTATTACTACTGTATATAGAGAACAAATACCATTATAAAAAGAAAGAGATAAAAGCCTTCCCCATTCAGTCTCTGTATTGTGCCTGTCCACTGTTTTAGTAAACTTTCGTGTGAAGAAATACACAAGTTTTCTAGAACTTCTTCGAAGGCACAGCTCGGTACAGTGTACAAGCTTCGCCTCTCGCGATTTTCCAGAATGCTAAACATAGAATCAAGGCCAAGAAAATTTCTGAAACCTCATGAATCTAGATCTCTCAAATCCGTAGAAAGAATATGATATTTGAATTTCTTTTGATCCTTTATGTGGAAATAGACTGTTTAACACCAAGAACTCTACACAAAAGAAACTGCCTTAACCCCTGAATTAAAATGAGCTCAGTTTCAATGGTGTAGCATAAAAAGTTCAAAGAGAGACTGGGGGTTAAACTGGTCTAAAATGCAACTATTTACATGGAAACTAACAAGACACGTAGAGAATTCGTGTTTTCAAGCGGCTGGCATTGTGGTTGAAAGGACTACATAAGTCAAATATTGGAGTCCATCCTTGATTTTACTCACTGCAGTGGTCTGATCACCGTGGAGATGTTCGAAGAAGGCATTAGCTTTCTCCTGGATTGATGCCTGTGGAAGTGCTTCATGCGAATCTACAGTAGCACTCTTAATGGCCGCTAGATAAGCTTCAGCTACATCAGATATGCCTGAAAAACACATTTAAAGATAACCACCTTCAGCTATCTGTGCTCACATGTACCATGTAAAAATATAACTGATCTAAGAAGATAACAGAGGTACATGCTGCCGCAGGGGGGCAAGAAATATAACCTGTGATAAAGCTGCTGGATACAGCTTCCGCATATCCTATCATTGATTGTGCCTTTACTCTGATTAATTTAGCTTTTTCAATGGAATCCTCAGGCCAGTCGATATTTAGCATATCGCCATCAGCATCTTCATCTTGAACTTTGTTAGCACTAGATATGATAGATTTACCCAGCATCAGGAGCTGAGACACTGCAAAACAGCACATTTCCGAAAGCCTCTGCAAAGACATGCATAGTCATTTTAAATTCACCAAGGAACCAACAATAAAGATCATGTCCTAAAATAATTGTCAAAATGTTAAAAATAATTCAAAAATATCTCAATACATGAACCCCCTCTGAGTGCAGCGACTCTAGCCTTCCAGCAGTTCTTTGAATTATATCATTAACAGCTAATCCTGACAATGCATTTGTGAACCTGAAAATGTTTTGGAACTATTAACAACCAAGAAGTATCAATTATAATTAATATTATGCTTATCTGGAAAAAAAAAAAAAAGACTATAAATAACACTATAAAATGTGTTAAAAATCGTTGATCGCGAGCAATATTTTTTGCTGCATGTCCATCTGATTCATACTACATCAAGAAACCCTACACACTTGTCACCATGCATATAATTTAAACAATCTTAGGCGAAAATCCATTTTTTATCTATTTCAAAGCATGTGCAATATTTAGAGTTGAAAAGATGAAAATGGAGTAGTTATCAAGAGGAGGCTACTGAACAATATGGATACAAAATCAACTCAGTTAAAGGAAATTCAACTTTGATAATTAGAACTGGATGAGCTCCTGAATGAAAGCCATAATAGAAGATACCTATAAGTAGTGCAGACATTCAGAAAACCATATTCTATACCCAGTAATACCTTGGTGCAGAATTTTCTGAGTGAGGTAAACGAGAAAAAAACTATGTTTAGCAAATTACCCAGCAGCCATATCAGCAGCCTTGCTGACACTTGAATCATGCAAATTTTTCATCTCATCCTGACTGCCCTCAGTTCCAGTCTCTATTTTCTTTCCTTTGGCCAACTCTGGACCATTCCCCTCCATTTCAGCATCCAAACTGAAAATTTGCTGGATTTGTTTAAGCTTTCCCTCATACACAGATTTCTGTTCTGATGGTAACTTTGCTTTTCTTCGATTGAATAGAAGGGCATAATGGCTGGACAATGCTTCCAGTTCCTGACAGCATTACAGTTCAGCAATTTGAAAGATATAATCATTTCAATAATCCAACTCAACTTCAAGAATAAGAAGTTAACCTCCAACTGCTCTGGACCTCCATATATATAGAAGCATCGATCAAAACTGACTTCCTCAAATAACTGATCCTCATCAGATGGCTGTTCAGTGCCCTTAGGGTTCTTTTCAACTTCGATACCAGTTTCAGTGATTAGTAAATCCATAGTCTCCTTTCCCACATATTCAAGCACTTGCATTCCCTTTGTTGTAAAAGCTTTTCCAGTCTGCCAAATAAAAATGAGAAATAAGAGATCATTGCAACACTAATAAGCCAGAAAACAAGGCCTGCACAAACCTCAATTAATGATGGTGCAACTGAACCAGTGGGTAAACCTCCATGCTGAATAGAATCTGCAATGTTTGCAGCAGAATGCTCAAGCCTAGACAATAAAAGAGAGAAAAACTTATTAGCGGAAAAATGTTCAAGTGTATTCAGTTCTTGAGTTTCATGACAATAATTGTAGAATTGTACTACAACAAGGAGAAAATAAAGGTAAATTATAAAATGATGACACAAAACCAAGCAGCCTAGGTTACTCTGTTGTTAATCTTAGCATTAAAATCCTCATTTCTAGAAGTATGCATCCACCCAAAAACAAACTTTAAATATCCTAGATACCAGGAAAATACTACTCAAAAAGTCTCATACGGACCATAGATGAAAAAATCCATATCCTGTCCAAAAAATGTGACTCAACTACAGCCAACTTCCCTGTTTTTTATATTGAAAAATGAGCCCTACTAAATTTCACTTGGAGCTTTGGCAACTACTGTAGGAGGTGTGATGTACATGCACTTGTTAACCAATCCTTCCTAATTCTCATCTTGGCAGTTCCAATTGAACACTTTCCATTTTTCATTATTCTCAAAAGTGAAGATTTTTTTACCATCATTTTTCACTTTTTTGTTTTTGTTTTTTTTTTCAGTGTGCAGCCTCCCTACAGAAGGCGCATGGGGGTGTCTAGTCTCCTGTTGTTCCTCAGTAGCTCAGTGTTAGAGCTGGTTGATGTCCTGAACATAGTCACGGCTTCACAGAGGGGGAAAATCCAATATACTGCAAATATTCCATGATGATAGAACCCTGAACCCATTGCTTTAGAAATTAAAGATATTCATATTGAATGAGTTCTGAAAATTTTGAAGATGCATAGCAATTAATAAGCATCAACCCATTCGTTTTTTATTTTGTGCTCGTTAGTTCCTGGGAATCAACTAATTATTTGAAAATCAAACTCTCTCTAGCTTGCGATTTGAACAATCAATCTTCGGCTCTGGTGCAACTAATCACAATTGGAAAGGAAAACGATACATTGAAATGCAATGAAACATACTTCTGAACAAGATTGGTACCCCCTTTCCATGCACTCCCTAGTGCTTGCCATGCACCAGAAGCCAAATTCTCCACAGAGTTGTCAAAAACCTTCAAACCCTGCAAACATTGCAAGTAGGACATAAGATGATGCTCAACCAATATCAAAAACAAAAATATTGATTCTGATTGATCAATATCAAAAACCAAATATTGATTCTGATCCATCGTAACGCTATAATATGACTGTCAGTGCACTCTGGTGTGTCTGCAGAAAAAAGGACAGAGTTTCGAACACAAATGAAAAAGCAAAAGCTGCAGGACTACCATCATCCCAGATTTCTGCACCAAGTGCTAGTACACATAATTTCAAATATCAAAATGGATAAAAAAGACTTGCCTGGCCAAGGAAAGAATCGTCACTGGCTTTCTCTAACTTATCCAGAGCAGACTTTCGTAGTTTGTCATTTTCATCTTCACCTTCCTTTTCAATTGGAGATTCCTCTGCTTCTTCCTCCTTAGAAGATTCTGAGTCTTCAGCAAGTTGCATATCTGCCAGGCTCTTGGCAGCCTTTTCTGCAACCACAGAAGCCTGCATCAAGAAAGCACTGCTTAATAAAATTGAAAACAGCATGATATCACCATTACATGATAAGCTATTGCGCATAATTCTTATAAAAAATTATCAGTTTATCCTTTCTGAAGTGTAAATGACAACCTTCACTATTTATAAACTCAACACCTCGCCTCTGAATTTTCACACAAGATAAGGTCCTTGAACAATGGCACATTTCTAATGCTTCACATATCAAACACAAATTTATTCCACTAACAAAGAGGAAGGTTTAATTCAACAAAATAAAACTTCTCTACTAAAAGCAATACTGAATAAGGCTTCCACAATTCACAGTATCAAAAAGCTACGAAATTAAACAACCAAAAAGACTCTTTATTCAAAATGGCAATTCGAAAAAAAAAACCCCCAAAAACAACCAATTTCACTCCAAGATCTGAATACCCACATTTCCAAACATAATTCAAAAAACAAACTTTAATTCGAATACCAAAAACAAAACGGAAAAACTGTTAATCCCATAATTTGATAGTATTATATATATAAACGAATACGTAGAGAGATAAAATGAAGCTTACATTGCGACTGATCTCCTCAGCGGCAACAGTGGCAGCTTGTTGAAGATCCGAGAGAACAGAGAAAGCAGAGAAACCCCAACCACCCCATCCTCCTCCACTCTTTGCTGTCGTAGTTGATGCTGATCGTTGCTCCTCCTTCTTGGGTTCTTCTTTTTTTCCTGCAGATTCTCTTTTTTCTTTATCTTCCATTTGTTGTGGTGGTGGGTTCTTGGTATCTTCCATTTCTTTTCTTTGTTTTTGTACCAAAAAATGCAGAAGAAATTAGTGACGTAAGTCTCAAAAAAACAAAAGTTCTGCTTTTGGCTTCGATTTTCTTGTGATTTTAATAACAGAGAAGAGATTGAATGAGATCTGCACAAGGATGCTGGAGCTTCAAGTTGTTGAGGATAGCGGCTGTTTTCAGTCGAAAATGGACCACGAAACCGTGACTCAACGTGCGTTTGAAGGCAATCAACTTTAAAACGATGCCGTATCTCTAAAAATTAAGCAAATTAAACGCCTGCGTTTTGTGTTGATTGGGCCAATCTTCCCCTTCTGGCTCTTTCCAAACGGACCAAACCTATTCCCGTTGTCGACCCATTGTTAGTTTTCCACTTTTGAACCTAATAAAGTCCTCTTGACCGCCAATGTCAAAGTTTATAAGGTGTTTGAAATACATAATTGCATTTGATTCAGCAGCTAGTTGATTGATCACTAATCATCAACTAATGCATGCTAAGAAAATTAATGATCCTGATTGATGGGTACTTTCTTGCATTTTTTAAATTGACCAAGTTTTAATCTGTTTACTACTACATTTAATCAAGACCCTTTTGTCTCTATGCAATTTTTGTTCTATCAGAAGTTTGAAAATGAATTTCCTACGTACACAAGGCAGTGAAAGGGTCCGGTGTGGCTGACTGGTCATCCCAAGGACCATGGTGGAATAAACTATGAACCACTACAAGCTAAAAAATACAAAAGTGAAAACAGGGGAAAAAATTATGCTACTACTATTCTTTAACATTTCATGAAGGCAAAAACTGAAAATCTTAAGTCTGCCAGGTTCCCTGATAGAGCAGCACCAGGAGGTTTCTGTTGATCCATTCTGAATGTTGGGACATCATATCCGAGTAGTGTTGGTTTGTGTGAGCATCGTACTTGCACTTATCTATGCCTTTCTTGTTTTGATATGGGCTAGGAAAAAGAAGCCTAAATCCAGTGATGGAAAAGTGACAACTACAACCCCAGTTTCATTGTTGGAAGTTAAGGTGACACTTCCTATGGAGGTAATATTTGGGGACATAACAGTTGCCAAGAAATATGATCCACCAGAACTGGCTCAGATTCCAAAAAATAGGCTTGGTGAAGGTACCCTGGGGACTTTGTTTAAGGTTGTTCTTAAATGTGGTTCAATTGTCACAATCCGAAAGATCAGAGAAGGGCTGATCACGGATGCCGTTAGTCTTGACTTGTGGATTAACTTCTTTGGAGGAATCCGGGATGCTTGGCTCTTACCAATACATTTTAGTTTTTGGTATGGAGGAGAGGCTTTTATTCTGTATGAGTATGTGATCCTGGGGAGTTTGGAGGAGCTTTTACATGGTAAGCTACGATTTCTTCCTATATCTTAACCTAATTTTCATATCCATTTTCTGGGGTATATTTCTGATTGAACCTGATTAAACTAACTTGTCGAACTGTTAATTGCAACTCTAACACATATTCTGTCGAATTCTTGGAGTAGAAACTCTGATGCTTTTGGCAGCTTATAGATATAGATGATGTTAGAGCTCTAATTAACTTTTCTATCATTTGCAAATATGCAGGCAGCGAAGGGATTCAGTTCACTCCATTAAACTGGGGAATTAGGAAACAGATAGCATTGTGTGCAGCACAGGCAGTTGCCTCAATTCATAGCCGAGTAACTCCAAATGGTGAAGCTCTTGTTTGTGGGGTGATTAAGGCTTCGAACATCTTGATTCGAATGGATTTTTCTGCATGTCTTTCGAGCTACGAAACACCTTACCTAGTACCTCCGGAAAAGATGATCAAAAGAAATTCTGGCCGTGTGGCGCCTGAACTGAAGAATCTTCCAAAAATGTTTACACAGAAGTCTGATGTTTACAGCTTTGGAATACTGCTACTAGAGCTAATTACTGGGAAGAGGCCTTCAGTGACCAACCTGGGAGCGTACATAAAAGAAAAGAAAAGGAAAGAAGGACTGACTAGTATATGCGATGAGAAATTGGGAGAAGTGAAGGAGAACATGGTCGGAATGATTGAAATTGCCAGGCTTTGCCTGTCACGCAATCCACAAGATAGGCCTTCCATGGATAAGGTAGCGCAAATGATCAAGTCTTTGTAACTAGAACTTTTTGGTCCTTTTGGTTTCACTTTGGAGACAGGGAGATTAGAACCAATTATATTGTAAAGCTACATGTCTTGTATTTAAAAGTTATAAAATCACAATAAAATGAAGAAAAAGCAATAAAAATGGTGAAACTTTTGGCTTCACGTCATGTTTCATGACATAACTGAAATTGGCTGAGCCTAAACATGAACATCACAGGCTGCAACAATTGTTCTTGTTTATTATTTCATTATTATTCTATTGTTGATTTATAATTCTTAATAACATAACAGAGTTAAGGCATTGGTGTGTATTTATCATTTGTTTAAAGCTGTGTGACATTTCAAAAATATGAGAAAGTATATGATTATTTGGAATGTTTTCTTTTTTCAATGTCATGCAGATATGCCTATATGAAATGACGAATTCAACAAAAATAAATGCACTAAATAATTACGCTTAAACTCTAATTGGCACCTTGATTTTGTAGCAACCAAAAAGGGAAAAAAAATGAAAAAGAGACAGATTAAGGGAACGGAGGAAACTAAATCAGATGTAATGGAGATTCATATGCATATAAGGAACTTCTCTACTTAATGGAAATTGCAAATCCATTGAGAAGTCAAGCTAACAAAATGCCTGTGTACTTTAGCCTCTTTTTTTCTTTTTTCATTTTTATAGCCAAAAGGGTGAATATACAATATAAAGATGTTTTAAGGCTATACTATTTAGTAGCCTGGGAACATTGGTGGAGGTGGCGAGGAGTACTGGAATCCCAAGTTTGGTGGGAGAACAAATTCCTCGGTAGGTGGCGGTGCAGAAGCAACAGGAGGAGGAGGAAGAGATGGAGTTGGAACTGGTGGTGGTGGTGGTGAGTAAAGCGGTGGAGGTGGGGATCGTACAGGTGGTGGTGGTGAGTAAAGCGGTGGAGGTGGAGAGTGGACGGGTGGTGGTGGTGGTGGTGGAGAGTAGACGGGTGGTGGTGGTGGTGAATGGGCAGGTGGTGGAGGGGAGTAGACTGGTGGTGGTGGGGAGTAGACAGGAGGTGGTGGTGAATGGACTGGTGGTGGTGGTGATGGTGAATAGACAGGTGGTGGTGGTGGGGGTGAGTAGACTGGTGGAGGTGGCGAGTGAACTGGTGGGGGTGGTGAGTAGACAGGTGGAGGTGGTGGTGGAGAATAAACTGGTGGTGGTGGTGGAGAATGGACTGGTGGTGGCGGTGGTGAATAGACTGGTGGCGGGGGTGAGTGCACGGGTGGGGGTGGTGAGTAGACTGGTGGTGGAGGTGAGCGGACCCCTCCAACAGGAGAATTACCGTGTGGGTCAGGTGAAGGCATTGGTGACGATTTTGGTGGTTGGGGAGTTGGATTCTCCGGTGCTGCTGGTGATTTTGGTGACTCGGGAGTCGGCTTCTTAGGTGCTGGGGGTGGCTCCCGAGTTGGGTTCTTAGGTGCTGGGGGTGGCTCCCGAGTTGGGTTCTTAGGTGCTGGTGGCCTGATAGGAGTCACTGGAGATTGGTCATGTGGATCAGGTGACGGTGCTGGTGCTGAAGATGGTGGTTTAGGGTGCCCCTGTACCGGAGGTCGTCGATGTGGCTCCTCCGGTGTGGATGGTTTCGGCTTTGGTGTTGGAGGAGCTGTGACGGGTGGTTTTGGCTGTGGCTTTGATGGACTGGATTCATAAGGTGATGGTGTCTTAGGAGGGTGTGGTTTGGAAGGTGAAGAGCCTCCACCACACTTGTCCTTGCTACAGTCCACAGGGCGGCTCACCACTGGGTAGCATTCCTTGGCTGACTTCTGCTTTGGCCTACCACCTAAACAGTTGCTGGTGTCATCTATCACAATGTCCTTCCTTGAAGGTGGAATGCAAGCATTGGCCTCTCCCTTGAAGTAGTTGTAAGAGAATGTGAAATTGGACAAGCTCGACAACTTGCAGACATTCTCGGGTACAATTCCTGTCAGCT
Organism: Theobroma cacao; assembly: GCF_000208745.1. Classification (NCBI taxonomy): domain Eukaryota; kingdom Viridiplantae; phylum Streptophyta; class Magnoliopsida; order Malvales; family Malvaceae; genus Theobroma; species Theobroma cacao. The sequence goes on along the minus strand of NC_030851.1, from coordinate 4,659,983 downwards.
TGTTGTGGGAAATATCCAAGAGCTCAACCTTCTTCAAGCCTGAAAAGCTTTGTGGCAAGATACCTGTAAATGAGTTGAGGCCAGCATCAAAGACAGTCATGTTGCTAAGCAACCCAACTTCTGCTGGGAAGCAACCACCAAGGTCATTGTTCATGAAAGTTATCTCATTCAGGTTCGCCATCTTGCCAATGCTGTGTGGAATGCATCCGCTGAATTTGTTGTTGGCAAATGTCACAACAGACACCGTGGATTTGCCAATCGTTTCGGGAATGGTGGAGGTGAACCTGTTGTTGTTCAAGAACAACGCATCCAGGTCCTTTTCGAAAATGCCACAAGGTAATTTGCCTTCAAAATCATTGAATCTGACATCAAGGTACTTGAGCCCTGGCCATGATAGAACAACTTCTGGGAAAGGACCAACAAAGCGGTTGTTGCTGACATCAAACTCATGCATAAGCGTAAGCTTAGACAAGCTCTTAGGTATAATTCCACAAAACCTGTTAGAGTTTATGTGGAACAATGCAAGATCAGTCATAAGCCCCAACTCTGCTGGAAGGTATCCAGCAATGTCAGCATGATTAAGATCAACGCCGGCTACAACACTCAACTTGGGGTCATCCAGTGCCGGGGCACAGAAGACACCGGTGTAGGCACACACATTGGGGCCAACCCAGTTGCCAGTTGTGTTCAATGGATCAGAGTACATAGCCTTTTTCCAGGCTTGAAGGGCAATGTAAGCCCTCTTGAGCCTTTGATTGGCGAAAGTTTCAACTATTTTGACTTCATATTCAAAATCCTCTGGAAGTTCGCCATTTTCAGGGAGGGTTAGGAGCTGGCGATGAGCAATATAGGATGCTTCAGCGTCAGACAATGCAAAAGTGAACGTTGATAATGAAGAGAGAAGAAAAGAGAAGAAAAGAAAGCAGCCAAAGGCCTGCAATCTTTGAGGTTTAGCCATTGCTGACCACCTTGGTAGGCCCAAGGCTGCTTATAGAAGGCAGATGGTTCTGAAGAGGGGTGGATTATATTGAGGGAGAAGGAAGGTATGGTTTGGCAGACATTGAGAGGTCATTGGAAGTTGGCTCCTGTTTTAGCACCGGAAAGTTTGTTGGGTTCGTCTGGACACCACAAAATTTTAGACTTGCCTCTAATTTTAGACACAAATTTTAGGGAGGGGCATTGCATGGTTCGCGGGATGAAGGCTAAATGAAACCAGAGCTCAAAACTAACAACTGACCAAGTCCCCTTGCCACATATCTGCTGCCAGATTGTAAGCTTTATGGCTGGACCTGGACATGAAAATCTTCTAGTTGTGAACAAGATTAATCTGTAATTCTATATTCCTCTTATAACATCAAATTCTTGCTTCTATATTTTGGCACCTTAAATGTGGCATCTGATGTGACAAATTCCTGATAATTTGCAATTTACTTGTTTGTCAAACACAATAGTTTAGTTATTTTCCCCCTTCTTTCAACTGCTCGGTTCTGATAACTGGAGGAGAATGCATAATCAACAGAGTCACAGTAAAGTCTGCAGAATGTAAGCTGCAGCAACCTTCACAAGATTCATGCTCACTATTTAACTACATAAAAGAAGACCTGGGATTTTCAATCCAAAATAGTTTGTCCCCACTGGCCACAACATAATTGGATGTGACACAGAATCGTCTCAAAACCTGCTGTGGTTCTAGAATGTGAAGAATTTTACTGCACTGGTTCTGACTGCCACTTGGATTGCAACTCAAATTACTGCGACTTGAGGTTAAATGAAAAATTTGCCCTTAGTTTAAGTGCACAAGCAACTAAACACGTTATGTTGGGAAGAGCATGTAATCATTTGCTTAATTTCCTAGTTCTGCTCCTATTTTGTTAGCTTGGCTGTACTTCTCTTATAACTTGTTAATCACAAATGCAAGGAACCACATGTCTAAAATCCATCCCTAGTAGTACAAATATACTTTGTATGAATGAAAGCAAAGAAAATTTTGACTATAGATACAAAAATGAGCAATGAACAATATTGTTCTGGCAATGCAAGCAAACTTTCAACAATAACAGTCATTTTGCCACTATGATACAACTCTCCAAAGCAATCCCATTTTCCAATATCACACAGCTCAGAGCTTCACAGTCACAGCCCCTGGAAAACTTTTTTGCTAGAAACAAAAGAAAATTGACTCTTAAAAAACTCCCCCACACTTTTATCTACAATGAAGCCATATGCTAATTCAATTACAAGGTTTCGTGTATCAATCGGTTTCGTGGTCAGGGACGGGAGAGTACCAAGCAGGCGACGTGCCTTTAGTTCTAAGCAATCTAGTAAAGGGCGAATCAGGCATTCTAGCTCTCTCTTCCTCCTCTATTTCCTCTGCAGATTTCGGCAACCCATCTGGGATATGGTAGAATCTTTTTCCTTCATTTTCAGTATTCAATGGCTTAGACATACTAAAATAACCGTTGCCGTTTCCCTTGTTGTGGATGGCAGCAATTCCATGTAAGCATCCAATCAACGACTTAACGCCCCCTGCTTGAAGAATTAACTTCTCTACATCTTCTTTCGGTGTCTCTCTCTGTTATGCATTAAGGAGAAAAATTAAAATTGGAAATTACAATTATGACATTAAAAAAGATTTTTTTTTCTTTTGCTTTGATTTATTTACTAAAAATTCAAACAGAAATTAATTAAACTAAAAAAAAGGGGCTGTCCATGGTAGCTTCCTAATAAAACTACCACAATCTCATCACTAAGATACAAATATTGCGAATTATTATGGATTTTATAAGCTTCACAAAAGAGTTTAATTGATTGTCGCGTACTTATTTTATACTAGTTAAACTAATACGTACTTATTTTCTTTCTTCTTCTTTCTTTTTTTTTTTCTGTATTTTCTCATCATCCAAACAGGTGCAATGCTTAAATTTAAAATCTAAAAAACTTGCCTCAAGATCTTTTAGTTCGAAATAAGCTCTCCAGCAACTATAAGAATCGTCTCCTTCAAGCGTCGAACAATAATCTGAAAATTTCAAAATTTCACCGAAATCAATAAAAATAACGAAGTAAATACTATCACCTAAGTTTAAAAATGTTATAAAATTAATTACGTACCAGCGAGCTCGTTCTCGGATTTCTCGATCAAGGGAGGCTCTTTAACGGCACGCTCGAATTTTGTTCTGCTAAAAGGCTCGAGCTTCGGTATGTAAGCGTCGCTGCTCGAGGAACAACGAATCGTCGAAGCGAATCTCGTTTTCGACGACGGTGATAATCCAGTACGGTGGATATCTTTAGCCTCGACCAGGATAGGAGACGAATAGGTACGGAGTTGAACCGACTTTATCATCGCAACCAAACGGACACAAAAACACGGAGTTTTCTTTCTTTTCCGCTAAATCTTGTTTTGCTCAAGATCAAGAAGATGATTATGTGGCGATGCGGTTAAATAGTGGACCGAACTGGATAAGGATCCACGATATTTTATTGCTATTAAGGGGATTAGGATATTTTGGGTTGACTATTCTTATTATTGGGGTGACAGGCGAATCGTGGCCGTTGGATTTGTATTGGTTGGGTTTGATCTTAAAATAAGGGCCGTTGGATTGGATGGTTCTTGATTAGCAAAGTGGGAATGATTCAGCAGCAGGTGCGCCCACTGTTTTTGCACTTATTGGGCTTTTTGGCCTCTCATTGCTTGTTTCGTGGATAAGTTGTCTTTTCATCCACCGCAAAGAATACCGCAAAGAATAGTCAATCTGATAAAAATCTTAAAAAAAAAAAGAAAAAGATTATTTCTGACTGGGCTTGCAACATAATTTCTAGTCTCGAGCCCAAACATGATATGGCCTTTAGACCCAAAGCAAATGAGTAAATCCCAAGGCTCGAACGTATGGCCCAGTAATTAATAAACAATCCCTTTCTCAAAATAATAAATTTTGAATTTTTCTTTTTTCTAAATAAAAAATAAATATTCATATCTTTTATAATTAGTTGAGAACAATAATATTCAAGATTTATGATTTATTTTTTTTATCTTGTGCATTAATAATAAATTTTTTAAACTTTACAAACAATTTAAATTCATAACAAGTGCACCAAGAAATTATATTAGAGAAAAACACAAAGAAATTATTTAATTAACATATATAATCACATTAATGTACATCGGATTACATATATTTAAAGTCGTTAGGAAAGTTTAAAACACTATACAATAACATTGTTGTGTTTAATTATTTGCAAGTATTAATAAAACTATTCTATTTTGTTATTCCTTTAAGAGAAAATAATTTCACACTTTGATGTAACAGTAAATGGGATACCAGCACAAGACATATCGCTTTGGCCAAATCCAACGAGCATTTCATGTGCACTACAATCTTTGGACTTCCCCTTTAGAGATGAGTTATAAAAAATCTATTCTTATCACAAAAGTTGTTATCAGTTAAAAGTTATTTATAATTTAGTATATGAGTATTTGATTTATTAATTAATATGTAATTTTTTTTATGTAAATAGGGTTTGAATTTTTTTTTTCAAGTTCATAACCTAAACGTAAAATGAGAAAATTTTTAAATTGATATAATAATATAAAATGCAATCATAGAACATTTAACATTTCATAATCGACTATAATTTTTACATGTGCTATGTTATTGCTGTCAGGCAATGCATATCCACTTATATTTTTTAGTATTATTAGTTTTTTATGACAGCCATAGCATTACCCATGTGAAAAGCATGATACACGAAAATATTTAATGAAGCATAAAATTCCAAAGTATTTTACTGGCAATTTTTTATAAAATAATTTTTAATTACAATAAAAATTAATGTAATAATCTGTAAGGTGTAATTAATTAATTGTATGCCATTGTTACAGGAGATAACCTGTCAAATTTCTTACGTGGCAAGAATTTAGAGGGTAGTTGCCAGTCGGGCGAAGAAACTCCAACGCCCAGTTTCTGCACGAGATCATGTCCAAAATATTTATCCTTCTTTCCTTTTGCGACGCATTTTGTTGCTGTCTATTAAGACCAATTTTATTTAAAAAAAAAAAACCAAGAAATTCCAGATACTCTCTTTTCCCCTCTGTTATTACTTTCTTGTCTTTTTAATCCCAAATTAACACCGCTGACGCGGAAGCTGGTCGAACAACACATAGAAGAATAAGAGAAAAAACTCTTTTGTTTCGTCTCCGGCGATTAATTGTCTTCCATGTTAAGAAAGACTTGATAATTCTGAAATTCCAAGATTAGGAAAAAGAATCGGAGGGAGAAAAATCAAAAGAAAAAGAAAAAGCTGGAAAATGAAGCCGATGGAGACGATACAGGATCTGATCGACGAAGCCAAATTCCGGACGGTTACGTGGGCCATGGTTATCTTTGCCGTCACTTACTTCTTGACTCGTAAGTTTATGGATAATATTCCAAAAATAATCTTTGTTCTATGCTCGTTTTTTCTTTTAGCTATTTAATTTTTTTTTTTGTTTTTGGCGAATTCTTTGATTTTACTTCATTTGGATAGTTAATTTTCTTAGAATTGTTTTTATTAAAAGTTTGAAGACAATTCCGGAGAAATTGGAATCAATTAAACGTTGGATTTTAAATTTCTTTTAATTGATTAAGTTAGGGTTTTCTACTGGTATTTTACGTTAATGCGGTTTCTTTTTTGTTTTTAGGAATTAATTAAAACTATTTTTTTGAAGTTTGTAAGAGTGTTTTTTTGGTTATTCTGCTTTGTTAATTGATGCAGATACGAGTACATCAATGTGGATGAATTTACCTATAGCAATTCTTATTGTTGCTGCATTTCGAATTATTTCCAATGAGGTTGAGTTCAAATGGAAAGTTCAATCAGTTCGTCCGCAAACTTTTTTGTCTTATTTGGAGAAGAAACAGTTGTCTTTGAATGATTCCCGTCTTTCCAGCTCACCGCCTCCACCCAAGTGGAAGCGGAAAATTGATTCTCCTAAGGTGGAGACTGCTCTCAATGAGTTCATTGATAAAATACTTAAGGATTTTGTTGTTGATTTGTGGTACTCGGAGATCACTCCAGATAGGGAGGCCCCTGAGTTGATCCGTACAGTGATTTTGGATGCTATCGGTGAAATATCAGGGAGAGTGAAAGAGATAAACCTTGTTGATTTGCTAACAAGGTAGGCTTGTAGTGTAAGAAGCTCTGTCAATTGTAAAAATATTTGACATTTTTAAAGCTCAAGGATTTCAAATGGTTGTCTAATGTTTTCAGGGATATAGTTGATTTGATAAGAGATCACTTGGATCTTTTTAGAAGAAACCAAGCAGCAATAGGTGTTGATGTTATGGTAACATTGTCATCTGAGGAGAGGGATGAAAGATTGAAACACCATCTTATGGTTTCTGAAGAGCTTCATCCTGCATTAATTTCACCAGAGAGTGAGTACAAGGTGTGAGTGGAGTGTTCTGATGAAAGTACATTTGGCCTACGCAGTTTATGGTTTGCTTTAGTTTAATTCCTTATACATTTTCTTTTTCAGGTTATTCAGAGGCTTATTGGTGGAGTGTTAGCAGTAGTATTGAGGCCACGAGAAGCTCAATGTCCTTTGGTTCGAACTATTGCTCGTGAGATTGTAACTTGCTTGGTAGTGCAACCTCTTATGAATTTGGCAAGCCCAGGGTAAGTTATTGAGTGAAAGTTTATTGCTTTTTAATTATTAAGATAGCAAAAATGTAGTTAGTACTTAATATTGAAGATTGCAGTTCCCTTTAACTGAGTTAGCTGAAAGTTTTAGGTTGATGGGGAAATGCATTCTTATTTAGTGGTTATTTGGCTTTTAAAAAGAGTGGAATAATTAGAATACAATCCATCCTGCAAGGAATGGCATTTATACAAGTGGAGTGGAATCATGATTAGAATCTTACTATTGACCAAATGTAAAAGAATAGGTGGAGAATGTTTAAAAGGCTACTCATGATGAACTTACAAGCACTTCATGTTTCCTGAATATAAGCTTTGGTCCTTGCCTTAAAAAATATTATTCCATCTTTTTTTCCCCTTATGTTTTGTTGTCAGGTATATCAATGAAGTGATTGAATATATTCTACTCGCCATTAAAGATGATATGAATAAGATGGTGGTAGGTTTTGATCAGTCTTCAGTGGGAGTGCATGGTGCTGATTCTACTTCAAGCAAGATTTCGTCCTTAAACAGTCAAGGAACTGATTTGACTTTGGCTACAATTGACAATCAGAAAGAAACATATTCAGATCATAGCAGATACAAGGAAGAATCAGAGCAGCTGAGACCAGCTGATTGGGCTCGAATCTTAGAGGCAGCAACCCAGAGAAGAACTGAAATTCTTGCTCCTGAAAATCTTGATAACATGTGGACAAAAGGAAGAAACTACAAAAAGAAAGAGAACAAATATGTAAAAGCAGCAGTTCAAGAATCTATTCCAAAGGGTTCTGTGACAAAGAGTGCTATATTGATTGGGAATTCAGGAAGTGAAATCTCTACCAACAAGATTGGAACTTCTACAGGAAGGGAAGAGAAAACTGTGATGCAGCTAATGCCTGGTTTAAGTCTTGACACTCAATTATGTGATGGTAACATGAAAGGCACAAATTTAGCTTTGGAGTTTAACAAGTCATCATCATTTGAAGGAGATCATCTTGTTAACAAATTTATTGTTGCTAGTGAGCAAGCTGCTGATGGAAATAAAAGTAGGCTTAAGAGATCCAGTAGTACCTCCGATTTGAAAGTTGAACCTGATACAAAGAAGGCACTGACTGGAGATGTTGGAGGGCCTATTATTTCAGAGTTCTACAGCCCTGATTTTGGCAGGCATACTGAAGGATATAGGGGTAAAATTGCCTCAAATATAGTATTCCGCAATGAGGGGCCACATATTCCCATGCTTAGGTGCCGGGTGAGCAATCCTGTCAATATTGCTGTGAGTTATGCAAATTTGAAATTTGAACTGCCAGCTGAATCCTTATATGGTGTGGGATATCGATTAAAACAACTTCTTGAACTTGGTAGTGTTGAATTGTTGCCATGTACATTTGCTGTGATCTATAATTGGATTTGCTATTCCTTGTCTACCTCTGCAGGTTATTGGAGCATACTTTGAGAAACTTGGATCAAAATCTTTTGCAGTTTATTCAATTGCGGTGACAGATGCAGAAAAAAGAACTTGGTTTGTCAAGAGAAGGTTTTATCTCACCTAACCTTTTTTTTTAATTTTAAAAGAATGAAAAAGCAATTTGTTTAAGGGCCATTATCAGTTGAATGTATCTCTGAAATTTTAAAGTCTTTAAGGTTTAAGTCACTTTATATTCATCTCAACATAACAACTGAAAGCTCCCACAAAGTTGCTTTAGTTACTTTTTTAAAGGTTTAATTTTGTTTCATTATTTTTAATTTGCAGATACAGGAATTTTGAACGGTTGCATCGAATTCTTAAAGAAATTCCTAATTATACATTACATCTGCCACCCAAAAGGATATTTTCATCAAGCACTGAGGATGCTTTTGTTCATCAGCGCTGCATTCAGCTTGACAAATATCTGCAAGTAATTTACTACCTACACTTTCTTTTTTGTAGTACGCATACTTTTAAACCTGTTGCTTCAATTAAGCCACCTTTTTGCAGGATCTGTTGTCTATAGCCAATGTTGCTGAACAGCATGAAGTGTGGGATTTTTTGAGTGTTTCCTCAAAGGTGTGTATCTTCTTGACATGGGAGTGTTACTTTAATTTTTAAGGGTAGGATAATGACATCTGAGTCTATTTATTGTTGCATTTTGCTTTTGAAGAATTACTCTTTTGGAAAATCTTCATCAGTGATGAGAACCCTTGCAGGTATGTTTTTTCTGTTCTTGGTTATTATGTCATTCTTGCTGTTTAGACATCTGGGTTCCAGCTGTAAGCTGCTGCCAACATTAGAATATGTTCCACCTTGTGGTTCCACTAGTTCAATTCATCAAGGTCTTGCAGAAAAATAAAAACGGTTTAGAGAAACTCCTAGTAGGCATCTATAATTTCCGGAATGCAGTCATGTGTGTCACCTTTCCATTTGTCATTAAGTTGTCTGGTAGATGAGGTTTAGCTCTATTACTGGTTTCATCTTTTATACTGACATGTTTTACCTATATCAGCTTTCAGAGATAGACATATCTTGTTTCTTGTTTAAAACTTTTTGATCCCCAGATTTCTTATAAATACTTCATCATCTTTTAAAATTTTTTTTTATGGTTGTGTAAAGTTCATTTGATTACTCTGGCCTTTTTCTTTTGCTTTAATTTATACTTTTGTGGAAATGCTCCACAGTTGATTTATTTCCATCCTTTATCTTTGGCTTAATTTGTTGCATGATCTTTCAGCAGTATATCTTTTCTCCATTTTGTTTTATTTTTTTTATTGGGGGAAGAAAGATTTGAATCTAGCTCTTTGAGCAGGGGATACTGCCATTGAGCCAAATTTTGGATGCATTTCAGTCTTCTCCATTTTACTGGTTAAGGTGGTTTGCTGTTAATTTTAAGTGATTGCAAAATAAAAAACCTATTTGTGTTTATTATTCTCCTTCTCTTTGTTGTGTACTATGTGCTGAATTTGCTCGGTTTTTGTTCTTTTTATTGGCATTTTCATTTTTATAAAATATTGTGTTTAATGATGGGAAGTATTATTCGTCCCTGCATATATTTTCAAAGGCTCAAGCATCATTTTGAATTCTTATACAGATTATATCATCCGTATACATGTGAATCACTTCCTTTTCTCCCTCATTTGGAAAGAGAACTGTCATGTTAAATTTGTTGTCTTTTGAGAATGGTAAATGGTGAAGGACTCATATTCTATGTCCAATTTACTCAAAATCATGCATAGATCCTTTTGGTTATTGGTTTGATTCTACCATTTATAGTTTAGAATTTTATTTTAACTTGGCTGATGTCTTGCTTATAAATGACCATTTTTTGTTCAGATTACTTCCTGACAATTTCCCCGTTTTCTTGTTTATGAACAGTCAATGTGGATGATGCCGTGGATGATATCGTACGCCAATTTAGAGGAGTATCCGATGGCTTAATGCGCAAAGTTGTCGGTTCATCTTCTCCCCCCAGTGAAGCCTCATCTTCAGTCACTGGTAGGACCTTGTCATGGACTGCAGATGAGATGGCTAAAGATATTTCAAGGCAAAGTAATTTAGAAACAGTGAACAGTGCTTCTGATAATGAAGATGGTGACAAAGATGGTAGCCATGATCACCAGGATGACAGATCTGGTCCACAAGGTCATGGTTGGCACTCAGACAATGAATTGAACTCAAAGAGTTTGCCACCACGGGTGATAGAGCGTGGTGGAGTGTCTGGTAATTTAGTTTCTGAAAATCATAATTTAGGTGTGAAACCTGAATCAGTTGGCCAGGGTGGATTTCCTGCCATAAAGTTATCAGCAACCTCCAGTTATTTGGAGGATCCAGTTGGAATGCCCCCTGAGGTATTATGCTTTAGCTCTGTTGTTCTCCTGTTATTGTTGTTGTTGTGGGTTTTTTTTTTTTAATTATTATTTTTAGTTCCTTTTTTCTGAGAAGAATTTAGCATATACTAAAAGAAATTTTTTGACAGTCAACCAATACTTAATTTTTCTTTTCTTGTGAGTGTATGCCTCTAAACTGTCAGCTTTGCAACTTTATCAATAAAATTGGGGATTGCATTCATAAGAATCTCAACCAAAAGTTAGCTTCATTACTAGGTTTTCAATTTTCTGGGTTGGTTGCACAAATTTTCTACTGCAACCTTTTTCTTTGGTGTCTGTCTGGCTGTGATCCATCCCTATTATTAATGATCTTTTGATTGAATAGTTTGAGTTTTGTTAGCTAACTCCATTTTAGGAAGAGCATTCTATTCCTATGTTTGGAATTTTATGGATGCTTACCTATTGATTTTTGTGTAGTGGACACCACCTAATGTGAGCGTACCTTTGCTGAATCTAGTTGACAATGTGTTTCAGCTTAAGAGAAGAGGCTGGCTAAGGTGAGCTTTTTTTGCTTTATTTCCATAATTGGGAATTAAGTAATTGCTAAAACGTCATGGTAATGTCTTCTTTTATTCAGTAATTATAATATGGAAAGATTCTCCTAGAAGGATATTGTACCTTGTACCTTTGTTTTACTAATGCTTGTTTACCTGTCATTTTGATTTATCATTAAGTTATGCAGTCAGTTTAGGTTAGGTTGATTATGAAAAGGGCATATTTGATCATGTGTTCAAGTAGTATACAGTGCTGTTTCCTAGCATAGGAGTGGTTGATATGGTGAGTTGATTACCTATTGTGGAACTAGCAAATTATATAATGGCTTGCTGAATTTTCTGTTGTTCAATAAGTAATGACAGGAGTCTTTTGGCTACTTCATGGTGTTCTAAAATGACTTATTTCCTTTATAATTTTGCATAAACATGTGCTTGTTGTCATTGATGCAGAAGACAGGTCTTTTGGATATCTAAGCAAATATTACAGCTGGTGATGGAAGATGCCATTGATGACTGGCTTTTGAGGCAGATTTACTGCCTTCGGACTGAGGAAACTGTTGCCCAAGGGATTCGGTGGGTTCAAGATGTAAGGCTGAATACATTAGAAACATTATACATTAACTTTTAGTGTTAACTGGTTCAGCGTCTGGTGCTGTAAAAGCATGAGCTTTGACATTAAAGGCTGCTGCTAGTGGTATATAAACTTTTAGATGGCTGTCTGTTTCAAAACACAGTGTATATATGGTATTGGGGTCTTCAACCTGAACTCAGGTCTGAATGAGAACTGTGACTGGCTGAGGCTCAGCTGTAGCCCAATTTTTGAGACCAATGAGCCAATGTCACTTGTTACCTAGTCAAAAGACTCTTGAAGAGCCTTGTGCAAGTTCTCTGTTTCTTCTAATGGCCTCTTCTTCTCTCAGGTTCTGTGGCCAGGTGGTACATTCTTTACAAGGGTAGGGAACATTCAGAGCAAATTTGATAATTGTCATCCTAATCAGACACCTTCGGAGAACTTTAGCCAATTTGGTGGCAGTAATGTCTCTAAACCTGGGTCCTTTGAGCAGCAACTTGAGGCTACTCGTAGAGCAAGTGACATAAAAAAAATGCTTTTTGGTAAGTATGTTTTTGTGTTATTGATATCTTCTTCTTGTCAGATCAGAGTGAAGATGTGCCAAGACTTTTGGATCTGTGGATGCAAGTTCACTTGATCATTGTTTTAAATGGCTTGGGCAAGTGTTCAATGGTTATATTTTTAATTAAAATTCTGAAGTCGTTGTTTATTGAGATAGTTTATGTAGTTTATGTCGTGCAAATCATTGTACATGTTAATTGAGATAGTTTATTAAAGTACTTCATTATTAATTTATATGTATATATACATGTATGTCCCCTGGAGCTAGGACCTCAGGAATGGTGAAAATCTCTAAAATATTGCTTTTTTTGTCAGATGGAGCTCCAACGACCTTAGTTAGCTTGATCGGGCATAAGCAATACAGACGGTGTGCAAGAGACATATATTATTTCACTCAGGTTGAGCTTTTATCCTTCTGTCGCATGAACTAGGTCGCTGATATTTTTCTTTACTTTCTTTTTATTTTGGTAGTTTTGACTTTCTGAGTATATTTATATGTTATTACCCATTGCAGTCTACTATATGTGTGAAGCAGCTTGCTTATGCAATATTAGAACTTCTACTCATATCGGTTTTCCCTGAGCTGCGGGATCTAGTGAAGGATCTTCATGGCAAGAAACATACTAAAGTTGCGTAGGAATCGTGGTTTCTAGTTTGGCAAGAAACATACTAAAGTCGCCTAGGAATTGTGGATTCTGGTTCTGCTCAGAAACAGATTTTGTGTCAATGATCCAGAAAGCTTAGAAAGGAACATGTATTCAAGGAACCTGAAGACCGATGTGGTCGTTGTGCACCATTCGACTCAGTGGCTGTGCCTCTGATTTTCATTATACAAATTAAATTATATGGATCTTTTTGGGATTTAGGAAAATAGGTTTTCTTCTTTTCACATTGTGTAATGTACAGGGATGTAGATTTATTCTGTATAGAAATCAATTATTGTTTTTCTTTTGCTTTTTTTAACAACAGCCATTCAGTAGGAATTTTGTGTTGATTTGTATTGGGACATTTAAGAAACACGGTCAGTGATATTCGATATTCATTCATCACCATTCACGATAGGTTTTGGAATTTAGCGTCTCTTTGATTGTTTGAACTTTGAACACTTAAGGATTTTTGTTTTTAAGGGTATGCTTTGTTGTTGGTTTTTTTTTTTTTTAATTTTTGAGATTGAGATTCAGTTAGAAGAAGGTTTGAAACCGGAACTGCATAGGGAGCGAGAAAAGCTTTTGGGTGATCGCAGAATGAACTGGACTCTGCTTGTGGATGGGAAACGCATATCTGGTCCCAGTCGCATATGTGGTCCCAGTCAAAGGAGAGACATGTCATCAATGCAGGTAAACTCAATACAGGTTTTTTCCATTTCATCCCCCTTTTCTTCTATTGTCAAAAACGCATGGATAGGGATAACCTGTTTCCATTTCGCAGACACAAAACTCTTGGCCACCTTACACATTGCAGCAAATGCAGGTTGGTCCAAGGCCAACTTTGTGGAGATTACTTATACACGAGTTAATTATTTTTATTTTCTACCATTTTCGTGGTAGTACTATTTTACTTCCCCAAAACCTAATCAAGATTTTGGGTCTATTTGTAAAGGGGTGGGGAGAATGTGAACTGAAGTAAACCAAAATCCCAGTTGGATTTGTCCTGTTTGTCGTGGAATTTGCAACTGCAGCTTATCTACAGAAAAGTTATACATTATAATACACTGAAACCGAGTTTGTGCTCCGTATTTTACTGTTGTGAAGTTCTAATAAAGCCTAGAAAAATATATTTGGCATATGTGGGAACTGGGAATGTATGTCGTTACTAATTAACTTGGTAATTGTATTGATGTTGTGTAAGTTAAAAAGGGCTGGGTCTTATGTCTGTAGCTCATTACCTCATCCAAACTCATCATGGTCAACTTCGGATGCATAAAGGGGAGAAAATGAACGGTGAAGCAACCCTCTAATATTCTTTAAAACCATTCTGTGCACAATTCCCTGAAAGATGTGGTAAAAGTCCAACCAATTCATAACATCAGCCAAATATCCATTGCTTTCTCGTGCTAAACTGGCTATTCATTGACATGGACAGGTAATTAGTTCCGGCCTATTTAGCTTCCTAGTCATACATATAATTTAGTTCAGGACCATCGTGTACATCCTCAGCTGTTGAATAAGCCAGTAGAAGGCTTAGAAAAGCTTGTTATTGGTGGGGAATAAAACCAGGAATAGAATTGGTAATCGAATCACGCAGATCTGAGTATAGGCCATAGAGAGAATATTGCCGAATTTTGTTCACTTCATACCATGAATTCAGTGGTTCAAGGTTCTTGTCTGTGCCAGAAAATGCTAACTGTATGCCCAAGCTGCACCCAGTATGCCCACATTTTGGGGTTGGTATTGCACAGTCTTGATTGTTGAGGCAAACAGCAGACTCCCCAGAACATGAATCACAACCAAAACTTTTCCAGTGTAAATTTTGAAGAGTACCCTTATGGAATTCAAGTACCTGTGTAACAACAAAATACAAACAAACTCCATTTCTGTCATACTAGCACAGCAAGATAGAAGAAATATGCCAGCTTGTAATGAGCATACCAAAGTGAAACTAGTTATGGTATTTCGATCATCAGCAACCATTACTGGAAATGACCTGGCTGCATACTTCCTTCCTGCAAATGCTACCATGAATCCACCGGCTACAAGCTGGAAAATTTTATAAAAATCACATATTCAGATTGCATCACTTTATTAACATTTTCATTGATGTACGTTGTAAATTTCTCATCAGAAAACAAGTTTATGATCGGGCATGAATAAGCAGCAGAAGTATTAACTACTTCACTGTTCTTGCACTAGCAATTCTATAAACACAAAAAGGTTCTCAACTTTCCTCAAAGAGCAAGGAACTAAAGAACAGTGAAGTTGTGAAGCAAATATTCTCCTTGCTCTGCTTGAAGGTCAAAGCTAGAGATACAGCCACTGAATATAAAAGAGAATATATATATGATTTCATTAAGTCATTACTTTCCAATTCAAGGAAAACTTGAGAAAGTGGATTTATTGTTTGTGTTTGCCTGCTCTCCAGATCAAAGTAAAGTAATAATCTTGATAAACACAGAGCATTTCAGAAAATTACCCTGATCAAACTACAGTGACCTCTGAAATTTCCAGAATCATGAAATAATTAAACCCAAATCGGGTAATTTTTTACTTAAGATTTTGTTATCTTGCAAGTATTTGCTATGCCTAGGGGATGGAGAAAATAGAAAGCACTGGAGAGAAACAGAAATGGAAAGTGCAGGCCCAAAAAGTCTATATGTCAAGCGTGGCTAAAACGAGACCTTATTACAAAAAATTTTCAACATGTTTAACGAATTGACATCTGAGGGGTAAACCAGCTTGTGCATGATGGCATGATATGATTTTTCGAGGATTTCTCTAGAATTAAATTAGCTTATGAAAAATATATAGATGAAAATGTCAGTAATCAGTATTGGTTCAAACGTCATTGTCCAACACGATATAAATGCAGAACCAAGAAAGAAGCACCAAATGATGCCATGGATATCACACTTTTGACATAATATGAAGTTATAAAAACATTGTGCTGAGCAATCTCTATCATTCGACTTCATGGAAGGCATATGAGATGCGAAGTATTGCTTGAATTAATAAAAATCTTTGTCTATGGCAAAATATACAAAAAAAAAAAAAATTGTTCTAGCTAACTACCCAGAGGTTAAAAATGGAGAGTTTCAAGAGATGCAAATACTTACAGGAATGCTACCATTGATGGTAAGGAGAGAAATCTCATCCACCTTTGGCCTAAATACAGCTAGTGGGGCCATTTTACTGGCTAAGGCAAGCCGACTATCACAGGGCGAAAGCTGAACATTATCAAAGAAAAAAGATTCCTTCTTCGAGAACGCAAGACCAAAGGTGAATCCATCTGATTTCTGTACTTTTGAATCCTCACAAGGGCTAAAAACACCATTAGTATCATCTGCAATTGCAGCAATCATCATCCTCATCATCGTCATCACAACCATCATTTGTGTCACCATGATCGTTCTCCTCATGATGGGCACACTTCCTCCTCCAATTCTTCTGAACACCTCTGAAAGATCGTGAAAAACTTTGAGCTCTGGCTTGGATATGCAATTAATCGAAAGGAGAAGAATTAATTTCTTTGTTTGGTGATGATAACAAAGAAGAATAACAAAAACTCAATGCTAATACTAAATTCCAAAGAAGAAAAACAAAACCCTTGGACTCACAATCATTAACATCCCAATGGGTAAATAAAACTTGCATGTAGAAGAATCATAACACTAACAAACTTACCATGACAATATACAAGGGTAAACAAAATTAAGGATCTAGCAAGTAACAACCATAGAATTTAAGTTCCAGCTAATGAAGCAACCAACATAAACAATTCATAAAGAACCAAAGACCAAAAACATACCAGAATGTCTGCATAAAATTCAATATTGTTCAAAGGCACCAAAGATGGTCTTAGAACTCGATTGCTATGATTTTTTTTTCCTTTTATGTTCATCTCTTTTTGTGAATTAAAAGGAGAAAAGAGAGGCTGGGGTGAAGAAAAGAATTTAATAAATTGTGTGTGCTTTGGTTTAATATGTGCAAGATTTGGGATGAGACAATTGGTGGGGCTTTTGACGTTCATGGGAAGAAACCTAGGACGCGCCAAACGGTTATATCGGCAGGCCAGATGGATCTTTGTCCCCGAAACGGTTACATGGAAGTTGGGAGTCAAAAACTGAAAAGAAAAGCCGAATCAAACGTGTATAATATATATCTTTTTTGGGCTAAATATTGTAGTGAAAAATGGACAATCCTTTGCCTTTTTAATGGCTTTAACCAGGTTAGACACAAGCCTTGAGTGCACGAAATCAGGTTTAGCCCAAAATATAGAAATGGACAAAGAAATATCACTTGGCCCATGAATTACTTGACAATGTTTCTACCTTTTTTAAAAAAAATTAATTCAGGCTTGCCATTACCTTAATCTTACTTACCATTTAACTCAAAGTAATCAAATCTGTCCCTTTTTCCATTTTATCTTTGTTTCTTGATGAATGCAGAACAATTAAGTAATCCTAGAATTGGGTAATGACTGATGAAAGGTAAGAGTAGGGGGGTTTTTCAGGGGTGGGTGAAGAAATGCACTGCTGATTCATATGACAGAAAGATTGTGTTTGGTATAACAGTTAAAAAGGCATAGTCCTAATAAAGTTTGAATTCTACAATAAAGTTAAGGATACAACAAGATCTATATGAATATTAAATATCCTAGAAAGGATCCACCAAACATGGTTGTATGATTTGCACAATATTGAATAGATGCTTTTCCAGTCCATGGCTGTTTACACTTCTCTCTCAAATTTATTCCAGGAAATCCCACCACATTTTATTAGAACCCATCTACCAAAAAGAATGCCCACTAGAGCAGTTCTTAGGGGTCCATCCGGTGATTTTTCGAAGATTACAATGTGCAAGCAGGACCGAATCACTGCTTGGGGGACAAGGATTTCTTGGTGTTCAGATACAACCGCAATATGTGTTTTGATGTACAAATTTTTGAGAAAAGTGGATGCGAGAGGAACTGTGTTTCAATCACCCGGATGCACCAAGACTCGACTGAAAAAAATTAAGGAAGAAGAAATGGACGTTACTGATACGGTGAAGACCAAATCACAAGTTCAAATTGGAGGGAAGGCTAAGAAAAAATCAGCAGAGGAAAAAGATTTAGCCTCTTCCTCGAGGAAGCGGCCAGCAGGTAGAAAAATTACAGCAAAGCTTTGTAAAGCGGCTAAAAATTTCACCTCCAACTTCCCTCATTTCAAGCATTGCATTACACGGTGTAATGTGGAGGTCCCATTCCTACTGGTAAGCATTTTCAACCTCAATGGTTTGTTTTTTGGAATTTTAACCACAACAAGCATATTAAGTAGAATTTGTCATTCCTACAGACCATCCCCACATCTTTTCTCAATGCACATCTTCCTCAAGCCAGAACAGAATTCACCTTCTGGACTTCAAAAGAGAAATCTTGGGAGGTGACTTTGCTATACACTGACACCAACAAGGTTTTCTCCAAAGGTTGGCGAAGATTTGCAGTTGATAACAAGCTGGAGATGGATGACAGTTGTGTCTTTGAACTTGTGGCACCTCGAGAAATGAGAGTCCATATTTTTCCCACTGAGAGAGAAAACTGCAGTCAACTGTTTGTACAAGTTTGATCAACCTCTGACTGATTGGTCTTACTCTACCCTCTTTACTTCGCATGACTTTTAACCTATATGACTTGGAATTGTTAACTTCAAATTGTGGAACGTACGTCCAAGAACCATCTCTTCCATGCATGATTGCAGCTTTGCAACTGTCAAATATCTTTTACCGTTTTGCCTCCCTTGTTTCAACAATTTAACAACTTTAATATACTAGTTTGTTTTAATTGCCCTATATCAAGATCATTATTATGAATAAAAAGCAAATATTCCCTTTCTTTTCCCAAATTATCAAAGGCTTTACCCAGATTACATGTCATCATTGATTCCATGCAATAAATTTTCTTTCCAGGATATATTGATATATTTATTGAGGAAACCCTATGCATATACAAACTGAAAGCTCATATTAAACCACTACTCTGTTGGGTATTTTTATTTGCATTAACATCACTCTGCAAAACATAAAAATTGATGCCATCATAAACAGAAGTTGGGGGACCAACAAATGCATCACCATAGCATATGATGAAGAATTGAGAAGATTTTAAGCCTAAGTAATCCAAAGTGTGGGTTGATTTGGAAGAGCAGAAAAAAACAAAGATGAATGAATTATTTGATTGGTTGAGATTTAGAGGCCCAACAACTTCAGGCAGTAAGGGAGCAATGAAGTCATGAAGGTGTAATAAAAAGGTCGCTTCTTGCTTTTCTTCATTTTGCTGTGCATGTGATTCTGGTCGTGGTCCCCATCCACCCTGGCTTGACACGTGTCCAAAAGTCTTTGTCCTAGACGAATGGAATAAATAAAAGGATCCCCCTTTGCTGAGAGAATTGCTCGGGTCACACGACTCAGGACGACACTGTCTTCTTTTGCCAACCTTTGACTCAGTGCTCTCCCCTTCTTTCTCTTGCTGACTCGACCCAGTCACCTAAAAATGAGTTCCAACCAAACTCACCATGAATCTGTCTTTTACCAAATATTTTTAATAAAAAATAATGAAATATTGAATAATTGATGGGGTTGACACTTTTGCCCATAATAAACAATTTTCTCACCAAGTACTAATACTTATTGTAACTTAAATGCCCATCTTTTTCATCTTTAAGGGGAAAAAATGTGCTAACAGAGTAAAAACTTATTCAGTCTTTGTCAAAACTCGGGATATAATTGATCTTGCATTGTACTATTATTAGAATTACTGATTTATTATGTCAAGTTATGCTGTCGAATTCTCATGTTTAATTATAATGCTAGTAGTAGATTGAGGATAGCTATAGAGAAGGTTGCACTCTCCTTACAATTTTCAACATAAACATACTTTTTATAATTTTTTTATGTAAATTATTATATAACTTGATTGTTGTTGAAGTACTGGCAATGGAAAATTACAATTAAAATTGAATATTCCTTAAAATGATGTAAAACTATGCTTGACTTCCGATGGTGAGTTGGTGGGTCAGCACAAAAAAGGAAAAAAAAAACCACTAAAAAACAAGCAGGGGAGTTGGTGGGACACACGGTGGGTGCTTGGGTTAAGCAGGCGAGATTAAAACTCAGTGAGTGAGTGAGTAGGGGGAATGTGATAAAAACTCGGTTCCACTTTTAGGTCAAGTTGATGTTTTTTTTTTTTTTTTTTTTTTTTTTTTTTGGTCCCTTAAGGTTTGAATATATGACCAGTTGCTTTGAATCCCATCTGAAGATGTCAACAATGCTTGTCTTTATTCCATTTTAAGTGTACTTTTGGCATGGACCTCAAAAAAGAGTTGTTGCTGAAGAACTATATATGCATGCTGTTCTGAAAATTCTGTCAGAACACTAAAAAATTCAGAGTTATAGCTCAGAACTCGATAATTGAAGAAAGTTGGATTAACTGCTTCTATCACCACCAGATTATTCATTTAATTCTTGCAAGCTAACTTGATATATTTCTGATAAAACGTTTGTTCCTCTAATACTTTGGAAAAACTTTGTTACACGAGGAAATAGTTGGGACTGAAAATGGAGAGAAAGCTTTAAAAACATAACAAACTAGAAACCAGAGATAAAGTTTGAACGAGGAATCTGTTTTGACAAAGTTAGCTTTGTTTTGTAACCCCTTTTGTTCCAGAGAAAGAAAATGCAAAGCCATTTGGAGTCAAAGAAGAAAATGGTGAATAAGAGCTCAAAGGGTGTGGAAAGCAATCTTCCGGATCACGACAACCGACCATCCTTCTCCATGTTCATCCTACATAAGGGTGACGCTAGCCGTAGCCTGGTGATTTCTCTGTCCTTTTTTTTTGGTTGCTGTTAGAATTGAGATTGTTTTTGAATATTTAACTCTTCTAGTTGAAATACATGTCTGGTTCGATGCCTTTGTTTTTGGTTCTGGTTTCCGCAGCATAGCAGACAACTGAGCAAGTTTAGTCTGCCTAATACTTGTTTTAGTGGTTAATTCTTGGGAGACACTATGAGGGTTCAAAGTTTTTTGGATTGTGGTGGATGTCGGGGAAGTTCTGTGTCTAAGTTCTTGCGTTCTACTGAGGGGTTGTGGATGAAGCCTCGCTTCTGGCCATGGAAAGGATATGATGACATTGAAGCTACTGCTTTTTGTAACTGGGGGTTCAGTGGTGGATATGGTCTAGGATATGTATAGAAGGTGCTGATGGCTCTCCTCTTGAAGGGATACCACAGTTTGTGTATGCTACAGTCCAGGGGTTCTTTTTTGATGCAGCCACCTGGGGCATGAGGTCGGTTAAGGGGTAAGCTTGTTTTGTGTGGCTAACCCATTGTCCTGTTAGGTCGTTAGGGAGGTGGTGTTGTGGAATATTGTGTACAGTTTATGATCCTGTCCACCTAGTAGTTTTTGAGGGTGGCGGGATTTGCTTGGGTTTTTCTTTTGGAAAGGTACAGGATGGACTCTGTTTTTTTCTGGGAAGGGTACTGCAGGCTTGTGTGTGTTCTCTCTGGATGTATCCTTAAGGGATTGGCTATGTAGTGATTAAGGGCTGTTATCCCCAAATAGGTGAGTAACAGACTTTAATCATGTTTGTACTTCTCCCAGAGGTGAACCTTTAGTATCCTCTGTTATGGAATGAACAACAACTTTCAAAAAAAAAAAAATTCAGCAGTTAGTGGGAGTAGCTAATGCTACCCGACACTACCAGCAGAAGTGATGACTTAATGCTGAGATATTTGTGTTCATTTGTAAGCAAATGACCTGTGTATATGTATGCTTTTGCACATGAAAGATGTAGTATAAGTTTGCTGCATTTTTCCTTCTTGTTCTGTCTTTCATTTTCTCTGCAGACTTTACCAAGGAAAACAGCCTTTTTTCCTATGTTTCTGATTCTTCATTCTGTTGTTTGTTTAAACTGTCTGTGATTTGTTTATTTAGAGTTGCAGACAAGCACTATGCAAGCCTTTATACATACGAACTGCTCTGTTCTTTTATGTTTGTGGGAAAGTTTAGCCTTGGAAATTAGAGGATGATGGATATATATAATGGATTTGGTTTTTTATATGTCTTTCTTTGTAAGTTTTCTTTCTTTCTCCTCTCTTTTCTGTTTTACATAATGTTGTTCAAGTTTTTATTTAAATTTGAATTTGAGACCTGCTGCAGTCTGTTTTTTGTTGATAAAATTAAAGGAAAACTGAGAAAAGTTCATTTAAGATTTTGATGGCTAGTCTGATAAGGTTTTGATTGAGTAATCCTAGAATTGGGTAATGACTGATGAAAGGTAAGAGTAGGGGGGGTTTCAGGGGTGGGTGAAGAAATGCACTGCTGGTTCATATGACAGAAAGATTGTGTTTGGTATAACAGTTAAAAAGGCATAGTCCTAATAAAGTTTGAATTCTACAATAAAGTTAAGGATACAACAGGATCTATATGAATATTAAATATCCTAGAAAGGGTCCATCAAACATGGTTGTATGATTTGCACAATATTGAATATATGCTTTTCCAGTCCATGGCTGTTTAAACTTCTCTCTCAAATTTATTCCAGGAAATTCCACCACATTTTGTTAGAACCCATCTACCAAAAAGAATCCCCACTAGAGCAGTTCTGAGGGGTCCTTCCGGTGATTATTGGAAGATTACTATGTGCAAGCAGGACAGAAGCACAATCATGCAGCATGGTTGGCAGCAGTTTTACCAAAATCACTGCTTGGGGGACAAGGATTTCTTGGTGCTCAGATACAACGGCAATATGTGTTTTGATGTACAAATTTTTGAGAAAAGTGGATGCGAGAGGAACTGTGTTTCAATCACCCGGATGCACCAAGACTCGACTGAAAAAATTAAGGAAGAAGAAATGGACGTTACTGATATGGTGAAGACCAAATCACAAGTTCAAATTGGAGGGAAGGCTAAGAAAAAATCAGCAGAGGAAAAAGATTTAGCCTCTTCCTCGAGGAAGCGGCCAGCAGGTAGAAAAATTACAGCAAAGCTTTGTAAAGCGGCTAAAGATTTCACCTCCAACTTCCCCCATTTCAAGCATTGCATTACAAGGTGTAATGTGGATATCCCATTCCTACTGGTAAGCATATTTCAACCTCAAAGGTTTGTCTTTCGGAATTTTAACCATGACAAGCATATTAAGTAGAATTTGTCATTCCTACAGACCATCCCCACATCTTTTCTCAATGCACATCTTCCTCAAGCCAGAACAGAATTCACCTTCTGGACTTCAAAAGAGAAATCTTGGGAGGTGACTTTGCTATACACTGACACCAACAAGGTTTTCTCCAAAGGTTGGCGAAGATTTGCAGTTGATAACAAGCTGGAGATGGATGACAGTTGTGTCTTTGAACTTGTGGCACCTCGAGAAATGAGAGTCCATATTTTTCCCACTGAGAGAGAAAACTGCAGTCAACTGTTTGTACAAGTTTGATCAACCTCTGACTGATTGGTCTTACTCTACCCTCTTTACTTCGCATGACTTTTAACCTATATGACTTGGAATTGTTAACTTCAAATTGTGGAACGTACGTCCAAGAACCATCTCTTCCATGCATGATTGCAGCTTTGCAACTGTCAAATATCTTTTACCGTTTTGCCTCCCTTGTTTCAACAATTTAACAACTTTAATATACTAGTTTGTTTTAATTGCCCTATATCAAGATCATTATTATGAATAAAAAGCAAATATTCCCTTTCTTTTCCCAAATTATCAAAGGCTTTACCCAGATTACATGTCATCATTGATTCCATGCAATAAATTTTCTTTCCAGGATATATTGATATATTTATTGAGGAAACCCTATGCATATACAAACTGAAAGCTCATATTAAACCACTACTCTGTTGGGTATTTTTATTTGCATTAACATCACTCTGCAAAACATAAAAATTGATGCCATCATAAACAGAAGTTGGGGGACCAACAAATGCATCACCATAGCATATGATGAAGAATTGAGAAGATTTTAAGCCTAAGTAATCCAAAGTGTGGGTTGATTTGGAAGAGCAGAAAAAAACAAAGATGAATGAATTATTTGATTGGTTGAGATTTAGAGGCCCAACAACTTCAGGCAGTAAGGGAGCAATGAAGTCATGAAGGTGTAATAAAAAGGTCGCTTCTTGCTTTTCTTCATTTTGCTGTGCATGTGATTCTGGTCGTGGTCCCCATCCACCCTGGCTTGACACGTGTCCAAAAGTCTTTGTCCTAGACGAATGGAATAAATAAAAGGATCCCCCTTTGCTGAGAGAATTGCTCGGGTCACACGACTCAGGACGACACTGTCTTCTTTTGCCAACCTTTGACTCAGTGCTCTCCCCTTCTTTCTCTTGCTGACTCGACCCAGTCACCTAAAAATGAGTTCCAACCAAACTCACCATGAATCTGTCTTTTACCAAATATTTTTAATAAAAAATAATGAAATATTGAATAATTGATGGGGTTGACACTTTTGCCCATAATAAACAATTTTCTCACCATGTACTAATACTTATTGCAACTTAAATGCCCATCTTTTTCACCTTTAAGAGGAAAAAATGTGCTAACAGAGTAAAAACTTGTTTAGTCTTTGTCAAAACTCGGGATATCATTGATTTTGCATTGTACTAATATTAGAATTACTGATTTATTATGTCAAGTTATGCTGTCAAATTCTCATGTTTAATTATAATGCTAGTAGTAGATTGAGAATAGCTATAGAGAAGGTTGCACTCTCCTTACAATTTTCAACATAAACATACTTTTTATAATTTTTTATGTAAATTATTATGTAACTTGATTGTTGTTGAACTACTGGAAATGGAAAATTATAATTAAAATTGAATTATGCCTTAAAATGTTGTAAAACTATGCTTGACTTCTGATGGTGAGTTGGTGGGNAAAAAACACAAAAAAAAGAAAAAAAAAAAAAAACACTAAAAAACAAGCAGGGGAGTTGGTGGGACACACGGTGGGTGCTTGGGTTAAGCAGGCGAGATTAAAACTCAGTGAGTGAGTGAGTAGGGGGAATGTGATAAAAACTCGGTTCCACTTTTAGGTCAAGTTGATGTTTTTTTTTTTTTTTTTGGTCCCTTAAGGTTTAAAAAGCAGTATTTGACTAGGAAGAAAAACCAGTGGGGAAGCAGAAGAGGAAGGGGAGACCCAGATCTGAAACCTCTTTCCCTCTCTCTTTCTCTCTATGTTTTGTTGTCTCTCACTCTCTCTTTGCTTTTTTTGAGTATCTCTCTCTCTCTCTCTCTCTTTCTCTCTCTGAGCACTTAACAAAGTCTTATCATTTAATCAGTCAGTCAGAGAGATTATATAGATACATAAGAGTAGATAGATAGACAGATACATACACTTTGAAAACTCAAAAAAACTCAACTCTTCCTCAAACTCAACATCATTATATGATCTGACCATTTCTCCAAAATGCCACGCCCTTTTTTCCATAAGCTTATTCTCTCCTCTACCCTCCAAGACAAGAAACTGGTAAAAGCGAAAAAACCCAATCTTTCTATTTCTTCAGTCTTCTTCTTCTTCTTCTTCTTCTTTTTAATTTTTTGTTATGGTCTTATATGTTTTTTATATTGTTTTGGACTAAATTAGGGAGAGCAGAGAAACAGATGATTGGTTTTTTGGTTTGATAATTTAATATTTCTAGAAGTTCTTTTGTTGGGCAAAGTTTTTAGTGTTGGAAAAGTACAGGATGATGGGAATATATTATGGGTTTTGTTTGTTTTGTGTTTTTTTTCTTCCAATTTTCGGGTTTGTGTATTTTTTTTTCCTTTCTTTTGTTTATTGAAGTGTCTGTTTTTTAGACTATGGGGTGAAATTTGAATGTTGAGACCTGCTAGAGTAAGTTTGGTCGATGGAATTAGAGGAAGACTAGGAGACTTGAAGAGTTAGTTTAAGGTTTTGGTAGCTCATGTGATAGGATTTTGATTAAGTAATCGTAGAAGTTTGTTGGGTTGCTGGTACTAGATGAACTGGGTAAAGTTGAAGGAAATGGATGAAACACAAGATCTCAATTATTCGTCATCTAGTCCTTTTATTAGGTAGGTGGTGTGTTAAAGCTGTGGGGAGTTGCAATTTTTTGAAACATGATATATTTTGCTTCATGGTAGTAACTCTATTGAGTTATATGAGTCTCTTAGTATTATGCTAGTAAGAAAGAAATTTTTTTTTTTTTCAGGTTCAATTTTGCACGAAATACTCTAATGGTGAAGCAATTGTAACCAAAAGGCGTGAAATGCTTCTTGTTGAATGATTATGCATTTTTTGCTTAAAATTTTTACACTCATTTAAAGTGGTGTGATAATTCATTTTGATGATTTTGTTAGAAAAATCATTGAAGATTTTAATTAGTTTCTATGTAAAACATTTTAGATAGTAGTTTACCTTCCCATGATCTACCTGCATGTGAGTTGAAGGCTTATTAATTTTCACAGTTGAAATTGATATGCTGCATTCCAAAGTTGGGGTATGCTATTGTTTTGATCTTCCTGTATGAGAGTGGGGGAAGACACTGCAGGTCTACATGACAGTGAAATCAAGTTCTTTATTTCCTGGTTTTTGTTGGATTTATAGGGTTGATTCCCTCTTCTTCATTCTTTTG
Organism: Theobroma cacao; assembly: GCF_000208745.1. Classification (NCBI taxonomy): domain Eukaryota; kingdom Viridiplantae; phylum Streptophyta; class Magnoliopsida; order Malvales; family Malvaceae; genus Theobroma; species Theobroma cacao. Next base: position 4,633,563 of record NC_030851.1, on the reverse strand, counting down.
GTTGCAGCCCAGGGGGGGTTGTAAAAAGATGCATCTTTCTAATAGAGTTAAAATTTACCAAAACCAGAAAATTAAAGTGTAATAGGATCTTTATAAAATATTACATATCCCGGATACCAAAGGTAATCTGTATTAATTTCGCAAGATGATGCCAGTGGTGTAATGCATTTCACTCTTCATTCTTTTTGTGTATTACTTAGAGTGGGAATGTGGAGACTCTCATCCGTGTTTTGCCATTTGTTTGGATGACATTCCTCTTTGAGTTAAACTGCTAGTGAGTTTGATCAAATAGGCATCAAATGATGTGGCTAGTACATAATGGTGCTTTATGAACAAGACTAGAAAGTTCATCTATGGTATTTGCTTTTTTATTTTTTTATCGTTCTTCTGATTTTTGGTACTAGGAAAAGTATATATGGATTTTGCTTTAATTATGATTATACTGACTGCATTTATGTGTGATGATGTATATTATTTTCTATGAAATGATTCAAACTTGTCTTTTGGATGCTAATATTTCTTTAGGTAAGAGGATGGTCATAGTAGCTTTATTCATATAACATTAGGTTTAATGTCATAATGTTATGGAAGTTCATCTATAAATTATTCATTAAAATCATTTGAATCCCAAGTTTATTATTCATCAGACAAATAAGCCTAACTTGATTTGGGGTGTCTGCAGAGGATCCCTGATAACTTTGTTAAGAAATTCAGGGATGAACTATCTGTTGCTGCTGCTCTCACTGTTCCTGATGGTCATGTTTGGCGTGTAGGAATAAAGAAAGCTGACAACAAGGTTTGGTTTCAGGAGGGTTGGCAGGAATTTGTAGAACGTTACTATATCCGTGTTGGCTACTTTTTGATTTTCAGATATGAAGGGAATTCCGCGTTCAGTGTTAGTATATTTAATTTGATCAACTCTGAAATAAATTATCAGTCTAATCCCCTCATCGGTAGTCAATACAATCATGGCAAACAATATCCATTTGAAGAACTTGAAGATGATGAATGCATCTCTCCAGCACTGCAGAATTTGTTTGGTGGGACAAAGCTTAACAACTGCATAAACTGGACTGGTGAAGTCAACCTTCACACATCAAAGGGTGTTAATAATCAACCTATTCGAGGTATGGCTCTTCATTTGATGCATTTGAACTTAAAAAAATTCTGCTAATGTAGTGAAATTGCATTCTTCAGGTGCAGAGCTACCAAAACCAAAAAAGCCTGGGAGGAAAAAGCGGAAGTTTGACCCTAGTAAGTCCTCTTAACTATGCTTTTTGTTTGTTTGCAGTTTGTAAGGTATTGAAATTTCTCATCGGTTGTCCAATGAAATGTAGATGAACAGGATTCATCTGTTGGACATGAAGATGAAGTGGAAATGCGCTTTAGATTTTATGAAAGTGCTTCAGCCAGAAAGAGAACAGTGACAGCTGAAGAAAGAGAGAGGGCAATTAATGCAGCCAAAGCGTTTGAGCCAACTAACCCTTTTTGCAGGGTTGTCTTGCGACCATCATATCTGTACAGGGGATGTATTATGGTGAGCATTGTATATGTCTGCTGTACATGTCTTTTCAGTTTCAACCCATAGCACGCCTCAGTGTACATTTTGATTTTTGCTCTTGCAGTACTTACCATCATGCTTTGCTGAGAAGCATCTAAGTGGGGTTTCAGGATTCATTAAACTTCAGCTTCCTGATGGAAAACAGTGGCCTGTGCGATGTCTTTATAGAGGAGGCAGAGCTAAGTTCAGTCAGGGTTGGTATGAATTTACATTGGAGAATAATTTGGGGGAGGGAGATGTCTGTGTCTTTGAGCTGCTCAGATCGAGGGAATTTGTGCTCAAAGTTACTGTATTTCGTGTCCTTGAAAGCACAGGACTAATGAACCGTCCTCAATAAAATGCCTGCTGAGTTAAACCAGCTTGAGTATAGTGGCCGGTAATTTCAGGAATGTCAAAACTCTTAAGTAACTCCTCTTTTTCAGGTGATGTGTAACTGATCTGGGTCCTTCATAAGAAATTTAGATGCCGTGCCATTTTGATGTCCATAAGCTTTAATGGGACTTTTTAGCAGCTTAGGAGAGTGGATACAAAAATTTTGTGGCTTGACTAGGTCTGTAAATAGAATGTCCAATGAAGTTGACGTTGAGTTGGATTGGAAAAATGGGTCTTAGACTTGATTTTATGGTTTGTTTGATTGGTTTGAATTTTTCATTCGCTGCTTGGCTTGAATTCCTCTTACTGCTTTCATGCTGTAGTTTTATCTATTGCTTTGACTTTTTCTTTCAGAGTTTACTACAGAAAACATGCTGCTCTTCTTTCCCATTTTTATCTTCATATCTTTTCGACATAGTCATTCTTATTGTAGCGATAGTTGTCATTTGTATGCATTTGCATGTTTAAAGATGTTTGTTATTATCTATCTGCTGAATTACGCAATGGGAGATAACTCTTATTGTGTTTCTTTTTCTACTGCCTATATTTCAGCACAGGATATTACACAATTTCATGATCATTGTTTATTCCCAGGATATTTCATGATTTTTTTTGGCAAAAATAAGACTAAAACGCATATTTTCAATGGATATGGAATCCCCATCTCCTGGTTTTAGCTTCAGGCTGGAGTTCCTGGCCTTTTATGTTTGTTCAGTTATCTTATCTAATGGTTAGCATAGCTAACTATCGTTCAGGAATTTGAATTGGCTAATGTTAGACTCCTAGTAGAATTGTTTTTATATCTAAGTTATTTTGTGGGATAAGTGTTGGTCAACTCAAGACATACTGAAGCAGCCAAGCAGGATAGTGATAGCCAAGTTGTTTTCCATATCAAAGTAGTCAACTTTCGAAAGCTTGGGAGTAGCCAATCAAAACAGCAATAATGATATGCCGTTTAAGTTCACCATCCCTTCTTTTTCTTTCAACACTTTTCAACCCATTTGACCCTTCTAGTCTGACCACTGATCTGAAGAACATAGTGATAGATAAGAGTTGGCCCCTGCTTTTCTAATTTCTATACCAATCACAACAGAAGAGAAACAACAGGCCTTGAAAGTCCAAGTTGACTTGTGGGACTAAAAACCACGGAATTATATGTCAACTATTGAATACGAGAATTGGAATGACTATCATGTCGAATAGGTCAGACCGCAGAGGGTTGAGTGAGATTTGGCAGTGTTTCAGCTTGGACACTCTCTTCCTTCTCAACGGCTCTTTCTCTCTCTCTCCTTTTTTCCTTTCCGCTACACTCTGGCTTTTCTTTTCTACTCGGCCCTACTCAGCTTCTTTTTCTTTCGCTTTCTCCTTCCCTTTTATGAGTCATTTTATTTTTTTCTTTTCAATTTTTAAACTATGTATTTTTTAAGAAATAAAAATATTATATTTATGTCAAAATAATACGCGAGAATGAAATTCTCATAATATTGTCTAATAAAATTGAAACACGAAACATTGTACTAACAAGATATTGAAAAGTCATATTGGTAAAAAAATAATCATGATACACATAAATGATATTGATTTGTCATTTTTTTTTGAAGAGATTTTTAATAGTCGAAGTCAAATTTGAATAAATTTTTGATTTATCTAAAAATGTAACGATTTTATTGTTCATAGCCAATATCGCTATATGACATCCCTCATCTCGACCCATTGGCAAACCTCAATAAACATTTCATAATTCTGCTTGATATGTAAAATAGTTTTCGAGTTTGATCAATCAATGTTGAGTAGAAGTTGTTCATAGCCAACATCACTGTACAACATCCCTCATCCCATCCCATTGGCAAACTCCAATAAATATTTCATAATTATGCTTGATATGTAAAGTAGTTTTCGAGTTTGACCAATCAGTGTTGAGTAATACCCAATCTTGAGGCGACAGAGACCATTGATCAACTACTCCACAAGGGATCTATTGACATAAGCAAACGTGGGAGTAAGCTATAACCAAAGAATGAATAGTATCTTCAAGAAACTTTTTAACGAGGAAGATCCTTTTGGAAGTAAGTATGCTATGGTGGTTAAATATTGCTTCGTTGACAATACCTAACAGCACTTATACTTTTGAATTATATTCATTCTTGGATCATTAAATCAAGTTCACTAGGATTACTCTTGCCTGTTAAGAAATTAAATTGTATATATATTCGTAAATATATACATTGTAATGAACATGGATATATATTTTTCACAAAAAGAAGAGCAAAACTTGAGGACTCCAAATTTAATCTTGTAAAAGTTGTCACCTCTTCCATATCCAAGACACACAATAGAAAGTCCGATCAAGAGGCAAGTGAATTTACTTAATTTGAATCTGCACGAAAAATTGATATTTTGTGAACAGCAGCCTTCTTATCTCTCAACTCAAAGAAGCAGACGTCTCCTTCCTTCAAATTATTATCTCTCCAAAATCTATGGCATCCCTTTCTTAAAATCAGGGTACAATTGTTCTGCCTTCGGAGTTCAATAAACCACTCTCTTCCATCAGAATCCTCAACTCTGATATGATCTGTAACCCCACTCAAGTACTCAGCAGCAAACCCAGCTGGAACAGGCTGCACAAAGAGATGAATGTTGCAAGTAAGGCGTAATTTCTAACATGACATGAAAAATTTCACAACAAGGTTTATTTATCTAAAGGCTTACCATAGTAGAGGAATTAAAGTGACAGCGCCGCAAGATAATCATGAAACAAGGATTCATAGGCTTGATCACTTCCACAGCCCTGATTGCCCTCTCTCTGTCACGGGATGTTGAAGAAATACCAAAAAACATCCTACTAACATATATTTCAGTTTCTTCATCTTGTATTGACCCGTGCTGACCTTGTTTACCTGCATTTTGTGTAATTACTGATGAAGAAACAAAATATCTTTTAGCTATATAATATAAATATGAACATGAAAGGCTTACCAGATTCAGTTTTTTTATTTGCTTCATTGCCTTTGTGCATTACTTCTAAGCTCTGTAGATTAGCTCTTTGTATAGTTATCTTAAGTTTCTTCCCATCAAACTGTTGCTTCAGGTCTCGAAGTTGAACAGATAGATCCTGATCAGGTATACCCGTAGCATTCTGATTCATCAGGTGACTCTTGCTAGGCAGTAATCTGTGAGATCTGCGAAGCTCTTTTATGTTCGAATTAATTTGCCTTGATTCATTCAAATGATCAAACTCCACCTCTTCGGTCTTGCATCTTCTGACTCCAGTCACTTTGGCCTGTTTAACTTCAGCATTCTTGCGTGAAGCAGCATCTCCTTGAGGCTTTCTGACCAAACGCTGCTGAGATGATGCATCCTGCTTTCCGCTAATTATAGCTTCTCGGTTTGTCCTTTCATCCAAATTCGGGGCTTTGACACCTAAAAACTCAGGTGAATCGTCCTCTTCTGTTTCACTATCTTGGTGAATTGAATGTTTCTCACTCTCACCATCATTGAGCTCCTCATCATTACTTGGAACATAACTTGGATAGTGAACCTCGCAAGCACTATTATCAAATATAATAACATGGAAAGTGGAATTTCTTTCATATCGAAAGATCAGAAAATACCCATAGCGGATTGAAATATACTCAACAAATTCATGCCAACCATCATCAAGCCAAATCCTGTCATCAGCCTTTGTTAACCCTATCTTCCATTTTCTTCCATTGGGAAGAACGAAAGTTGCAAGACTGGAAAGTTCATGCCCAAATTTCCCAACAAACTTCTTCGGAATTTTCTGCAAATACCAAATTAAGTATTATAGCTATTAATAATGACAAGTCTTTCACAATCTTGTTGACGTATGCAATGCAAACCAGATTATTTCAACAAAACTATGTAGGATATACAAATTACGCCTTGATTAAGTGTTTGGTTTCTAACAACAAAAAAACAAAGACCAAAAACAAGCCAACAACGTCTGACCCAAGTCGATACCAAAACCCATAATTTCATCCCCAAATTCAATTCACTTTCAAACTTAATTGATGAAACCCATAGTTTTCAGTTTTGTATATTCAACCCTTTTCTTCCATTTATCACTTGACTAAAAACCCTCATTGGCAAAAGGTTAAAAAAGATAATACAAAAGTTAAGGGAAGAATTACCAGCTTCTTCTCTGCAATTGTGTGAGGAAGAATAATCTTGAAAAAATGCAACGATTCCTCCTCCACCACGTGATTTGAACGTGGTCTCTTTCTTGTTCGATGAGCCATTAATTTGTTTTAGCCCTTCAAAGAAGATGTCTTGAATTACATGCATACCTGTTTGAAGTATATAGCACAATTGCACTCTGGAGTTCTAGGTAAAAAGGAGAGCTGTTGAAGTTTTTGTAACAAAAAATATTTTGATAGATTCTATATAATTCAAAATTACGATTAATTAGCATTTTAGTAATGGTAAAAGATATACTTCCTAAGTAGGGTAATTTTCCTTTTCTTGGTCCTCCAATAAGGAAAAAGAAAAAGGGAAAGATAAGGCCCCTTCTTTAGGTCACTTTTAATGGAACAAATAAATTGCAATTAGACTGGGTATTAGGAGGGGATAGAAGGATATTATTTAATAAAACCCATAATTATTAGGAAATAAATTTGTAATCTTGATTTTCCTTTATTTTTATTTTTTGCTTCTAATTTATTAATTAATAATATTATTAATTTTATTTTATATACATATATTAGTCATAAATTTCTTTTTAACCATTCATGCCCCATTTCATCTCAAGTAATGCTTCTTGACTTGGCTGAGCATGGCCAATAACAGAAAATGGTGCCTTGAGTGTATACTGGGAAAATATGGAATATTTACAACTTAAAATTTCAAACATAAAGAGTACAGCTTTCTACACAGATTTACACTGAACATAGTTCACTTTTCTCTTCACGTTCAAACATCAAACAGCATTCCAATTTCCAAGACACATAAAAAGGGTAACTACTCATCAAACTCTCACTTGTTTATTTTTTTCAGATTAAAACACCTATAAGCATTGATATACACAGACAAGAAGAGCCAGCTCCTGCAAACAACGGAAAGACCATTCAAGTGTTAGATATCATCGAAAATTTTGCACTTTGAACACAGAACAATTGCAGAGTAGATGTTGGTCTATGGAAGTTACTACAATATGATAAAACCTTTATCCTCTTGGAATCTTAGCAAGTTACATAAATCTCTAGTTAATGTCATGACGTGCGGGTCCGGGAACCCGTCCGCCAGACGCGGGCAAAAATTAAATATATGTGGGAGTCGCCACCAATCTTTTTTATCTAGGTGTGATTGGTCACCTATTAACTCGATTCTAATCGACGAAGTCCTAAAATTAATTTTAGGTCCGTCGAAAGAACGAGAACTGGTCCACATTTTTTAGAGATGGGTTCGGAGTGCGGTTACGCACGGAGAAAGGTTAACACCTCCGTGGCGCCCGTTCCACGAACGGTACCATTTAATCTTAAGTTATCTTAATGTAGCCTTTTCTTAGTTTAATCCCTATTTTATTAATTAAAAATTTTTATTGAATTGTCAGACTGAAGTTTTCACTTGGTCTTACGTATGCATATGATGCAAGCGTAGAATGATGTCGTGACTTGTTTATTTTAAATGATGGAGTCGGTAATCTTTTATTGGAAAAT